>NC_141873.1:124674795-124999795 GCF_056163025.1 Triticum urartu
TTAGAACAATATTTGCTAGATCATGAAAATGATATGTTTATGAATGAAAGAAGGGAAATAGATGAAGTATTCTTTAAACAAGGACCTATTTTGAAACAAAACTTGCCTGCCGAAATACTAGGGGATCCTCCTCCACCCAAGGGTGATCCCGTGTTTGAGCTTAAACCATTGCCTGATACTCTTAAATATGTTTATCTTGATGAAAAGAACATATATCCTGTTATTATTAGTGCTAACCTTTCAAAACAAGAAGAAGAGAAATTATTGAAAACTCTGAAGAAGCACCATGCTGCTATTAGATATACTCTTGATGATCTTAAGGGCATTAGTCCCACTTTGTGCCCGCACAAAATAAAATTAGAGAAAGACGCTGCTACCTCTTGAGCACTGCGTTGGTTTTCCCCGAAGAGGAAGGGATGATGCAGCAAAGTAGCATAAGAGTTTCCCTCAGTTTTTGAGAACCAAGGTAACAATCCAGTAGGAGGCTACACACCAGTTCCTCGTACCTGCACAAAACAGATAAATCCTCGCAACCAACGCGATAAGGGGTTGTCAATCCCTACATGGCCACTTACGAGAGTGAGATCTGATAGATATGATAAGATAATATTTTTGGTGTTTTTATGATAAAGATGCAAAGTAAAATAAAATAAAAGTAAAAGCAAAGGAAATAACTACGTATTGGGAGATTAATATGATGAAGATAGACCCGGGGGCCATAGGTTCCACTAGTGGCTTCTCTCGAGAGCATAAGTATTCTACGGTGGGTGAACAAATTATTGTTGAGCAATCGACAGAATTGAGCACAGTTATGAGAATATCTAGGTATGATCATGTATATAGGCTTCACGTCTGAGACAAGTAGACCGACTCCTGCCTGCATCTACTACTATTACTCCACTCGTCGACCGCTATCCAGCATGCATCTAGAGTATTAAGTTAATGAAAACAGAGTAACGCCTTAAGCAAGATGACATGATGTAGAGGGATAAACTCATGCAATATGATGAAAACCCCATCTTATTATCCTCGATGGCAACAATACAATACGTGCCTTGCTGCCCCTACTGTCACTAGGAAAGGACACCGCAAGATTGAACCCAAAGCTAAGCACTTCTCCCATTGCAAGAAAGCTCAATCTAGTAGGCCAAACCAAACTGATAATTCGAAGAGACTTGCAAAGATGACCAATCATACATAAAAGAATTCAGAGAAGATTCAAATATTGTTCATAGATAAACTTGATCATAAACCCATAATTCATCGGTCTCAACAAACACATCGCAAAAAGAAGATTACATCGAATAGTTCTCCACAAGAGAGGGGGAGAACATTGTATTGAGATCCAAAAAAGAGAAGAAGCCATCTAGTTACTAACTATGGACCCGTAGGTCTGAGGTGAACTACTCACACTTCATCGGAGGGGCTATGGTGTTGATGTAGAATCCCTCCTTGATCGATGCCCCCTCCGGCGGAGCTCCGGAACAGGCCCCAAGATGGGATCTCATGGATACAGAAAGTTGTGGTGGTGGAATTAGGGTTTTGGCTCCGTATCTGATCGTTTGGGGGTACGTAGGTATATATAGGAGGAAGGAGTACGTCGGTGGAGCAATAGGGGGCCCAAGAGGGTGGAGGGCGTGCCTAGGGAGGGGGGGGGTAGGCGCGCCCCCTACCTCGTGGCCTCCTCTTTTGTGTCTTGACGTAGGGTCCAAGTCTCCTGGGTCTTGTTCGTTGAGAAAATCATGTTCCCGAAGGTTTCATTCCGTTTGGACTCCGTTTGATATTCCTTTTCTTTGAAACCCTAAAACAGGCAAAAAACATCAATTCTGGGTTGGGCCTCCGGTTAATAGGTTAGTCCCAAAAATAACATAAAAAGGGATAATAAAGCCGAATAATGTCCAAAACAGTAGATAATATAGCATGGAGCACTCAAAAATTATAGATACGTTGGAGACGTATCAAGCATCCCCAAGCTTAATTCCTGCTCGTCCTTGAGTAGGTAAATGATAAAAACAGAATTTTTGATGCGAAGTGCTACTTGGCATAATTTTAATGTAATTCTTCTTAATTGTGGTATGAATATTCAGATCCGAAAGATTCAAGATAAAAGTTCATATTGACATAAAAATAATAATACTTCAAGCATACTAACTAAGCAATTATGTCTTCTCAAAATAACATGGCCAAAGAAAGTTCATCCCTACAAAATCATATAGTTTATTCATGCTCCATTTTCTTCACACAAGAATGCTCTCATCATGCACAACCCTGATGACAAGCCAAGCAATTGTTTCATACTTAGTAATCTCAAACCTATAAACTTTCACGCAATATATGAGTGCGAGCCATGGACATAGCACTATGGGTGGAATAGAATATAATGAGGAGGGTTATGTGGAGAAGACAAAAAGGAGAAAGTCTCACATCAACAAGGCTAATCAATGGGCTATGGAGATGCCCACCGATTGATGTTAATGCAAGGAGTAGGGATTGCCATGCAACGAATGCACTAGAGCTATAAATGTATGAAAACTCAACAAAAGAAACTAAGTGGGTGTGCATCCAACTTGCTTGCTCACGAAGACCTAAGGGCACTTGAGGAGGCCCATTGTTGGAATATACAAGCCAAGTTCTATAATGAAAATTCCCACTAGTATGTGAAAGTGACAAAACAAGAGACTCTCTATCATGAAGATTACGGTGCTACTTTGAAGCACAAGTGTGGCAAAGGATAGTAACATTGTCCCTTCTCTCTTTTTCTCTCATTTTTGGGCCTTCTCTTTTTTATGGCCTTTCTCTTTTTCTGGGGGGCCTTCTCTCTATTTTTTATGGCCTTTCTCTTTTTTTATAATTCCTTAATTGGGACAATGCTCTAGAAAATGATGATCATCACACTTCTATTTATTTAAAACTCAATGATTACAACTCGATACTAGAACAAAAGATGACTCTATATGAATGCCTCCGACGGTGTACCGGGATATGCAATGGACCAAGAGTGACATGTATGAAAGAATTATGAATGGTGGCTTTGCCACAAATACTATGTCAACTACATGATCATGCTAAGTAATATGACAATAATGAATGTGTCATGATAAACGGAATGGTGGAAAGTTGCATGGCAATATGTCTCGGAATGGCTATGGAAATGCCATAGTAGGTAGGTATGGTGGCTGTTTTGAGGAAGATATAAGGAGGTTTATGTGTGAAAGAGCGTATCATATCACGGGGTTTGGATGTACCGGCGAAGTTTGCGTCAACTCTCAATGTGAGAAAGGGCAATGCACGGTACCGAAGAGGCTAGCAAGGATGGAAGGGTGAGAGTGCGTATAATCCATGGACTCAACATTAGTCATAAAGAACTCACATACTTATTGCAAAAATCTACAAGTCATCAAAAACCTCGGCACTACGTGCATGCTCCTAAGGGGATAGATTGGTAGGAAAAGACCATCGCTCGTCCCCGACCGCCACTCATAAGGAGGACAATCAATAACACCTCATGTTTCAAATTTGTTACATAACGTTTACCATACGTGCATGATACGGGACTTGCAAACTTCAACACAAGCATTTCTCAATTTCACAACTACTCAACTAGCACGACTTTGATATTATTACCTCCATATCTCAAAACAATCATCAAGCATCAAACTTCTCTTAGTATTCAAAACACTCATAAGAAAATTTTACTAATCTTGAATACCTAGAATATTAGGATTTTAAGAAAATTACCATGCTATTTAAGACTCTCAAAATAATCTAAGTGAAGCATGAGAGATCAATAGTTTCTATAAAACAAATTCATCACCGTGCTCTAAAAGATATAAGTGAAGTACTAGAGCAAAACTATATAACTCAAAAGATATAAGCGAACACATAGAGTATTCTAACAAATTCCAAATCATGTTTGGCTCTCTCAAAAGGTGTGTACAGCAAGGATGATTGTGGTAAACTAAAAAGTAAAGACTCAAATCATACAAGACGCTCCAAGCAAAACACATATCATGTGGCGAATAAAAATATAGCTCCAAGTAAAGTTACCGATAGAAGTAGACGAAAGAGGGGATGCCTTCCGGGGCATCCCAAGCTTTGGCTTTTAGGTGTCCTTAGATTATCTTGGGGGTGCCATGGGTATCCCCAAGCTTAGGCTCTTGCCACTCCTTATTCCATAATCCATCAAATCTTTACCCAAAACTTGAGAACTTCACAACACAAAACTCAAAGTAGAAAATCTCGTGAGCTCCGTTAGCGAAAGAAAACAAAAGACCACTTCAAGGTACTGTTTTGAACTCATTATTTATTTATATTGGTGTTAAAACTACTGTATTACAACTTCTCTATGGTTTATAAACTATTTTACTAGCCATAGATTCAACAAAATAAGCAAACAACACACGAAAAACAGAATCTGTCAAAAATAGAACAATCTGTAGTAATCTGTAGCTAGCGAAAGATATGGAACCCCAAAAATTCTAAAATAAATTGCTGGACGTGAGGAATTTATCTATTAATCATCTTCAAAAATAATTAACTAAATAGAATTTTCTAAATAAAAATGGCAGCAGTTCTCGTGAGCGCTAAAGTTTCTGTTTTTTACAGCAAGTGTAACAAGACTTTCCCCGAGTCTTCCCAACGGTTCTACTTGGCACAAACACTAATTAAACACAAAAAACAACCAAAACATAGGCTAGATGAATTATTTATTACTAAACAGGATAAAAAAGCAAGGAATAAAAATAAAATTTGGTTGCCTCCCAACAAGCGCTATCGTTTAATGCCCCTAGCTAGGCATAACAAACAAGGATAGATCTAGGCATTGCCATCTTTGGTAGGCAATCCATAAGTGGCTCTCATAATAGATTAATAAGGTAATTTAATTTTCTTTCTAGGAAAGTGTTCCATGCCTTTCCTTAATGGAAATTGGAATCTAATATTTCCTTCCTTCATATCAATAATTGCACCAATCGTTCTAAGGAAAGGTCTACCAAGAATAATAGGACATGAAGGATTGCAATCTATGTCAAGAACAATAAAATCTATGGGAACATAATTCCCATTTGCAACAATAAGAATATAATTAATTCTTCCCATAGGTTTCTTAATTGTGGAATCCGCAAGGTGCAAGTTTAGAGAGCAATCATCAAAATCACGGAAACCTAACAAATCACACAAAATCTTTGGAATCGTGGAAACACTAGCACCCAAATCACATAAAGCATAGCATTCATGATATTTAATTTAAATTTTAATAGTTGGTTCCCACTCATCATAGATTTTTCTAGGTATAGAAACTTCCAATTCAAGTTTTTCCTCATAAGATTGCATCAAGGCATCAACGATATGTTTAGTAAACGCTTTATTTTGACTATAAGCGTGAGGAGAATTTAGCACGGATTGCAACAAGGAAATACAATCAATCAAAGAGCAATTTTCATAGTTAAATTGCTTGAAATCCATAATAGTGGGTTTAGTAACATCTATGGTTTTAATTTCTTCAATCCCACTTTTATCAATTTTAGCATCAAGATCAAAAAATTCTGAATTCTTGGAACGCCTTCTAGGTAAAGGTGGATCATATTCAGTTCCATCATTATCAAGATTCATATTGCAAAACAAAGATTTAATAGGGGACACATCAATAACTTTTAGATCTTCATCTTTATTTTCATAGGAACTAGAATAACATGCTCTTATAAAGGCATCTTTCTTAGCACGCATCCTAGCGGTTCTTTCTTTGCACTAATCAATGGAAATTCTCATGGCTTTGAGAGACTCATTGATATCATGCTTAGGTGGAATAGATCTACGTTTCAAAGAATCAACATCAAGATAAATTCTATCAACGTTCCTAGGCAACTCATCAATCTTAAGTAATTTTTCTTAAATCAAAGCATTGAAATTATTTTGCGAAGTAATAAATTCTTAATATTAGATTCAAAATCAGAGGGCATATTATTATAATTTCTATAAGAATTGTTGTAGGAATTACCATAATTATTAGAGGGATTACTAGGATAAGGCCTAGGATTAAAATTTCCTCTATACGCGTTGTTACCAAAATTGTTCCTACCAACAAAATTCACATCCATAGACTCATTATTATTCTCAATCAAAGTAGACAAGGGCATATCATTAGGATCAGAAGAAACACTCTTACTAGCAAATAATTTCATAAGTTCATCCATCTTTCCACTCAAAACATTAATTTCTTCTATTGCATGCACCTTTTTATTAGAAGATCTTTTAGTATGCCATTGAGAATAATTAACCATAATAGGAGTTTAGTAGCTTCTCCTAAAGTGATTTCCATAAAAGTGCCTCCCGCGGCCGAATCTAAAAGATTTCTAGAAGCAAAATTCAATCCGGCATAAAATTTTTATATAATCGTCCACAAATTTAAACCATGAGTAGGGCAATTACGTATCATTAGTTTCATTCTCTCCCAAGCTTGTGCAACATGTTTGTGATCAAGTTGCTTAAAATTCATAATATCGTTTCTAAGAGAGATGATCTTAGCGGGAGGAAAATACTTAGAGATAAAAGCATCTTTGCACTTGTTCCATGAATCAATACAATTTTTGGGCAAAGACGAAAACCAAGCTTTAGCACGATCTCTAAGCAAAAAAGGAAATAGCTTCAATTTAACAATATCATTATCCACATCTTTCTTCTTTTGCATATCACACAAATCAACGAAGCTATTTAGATGGGTAGCGGCATCTTCACTAGGAAGGCCGGAAAACGGATCTTTCATGACAAGATTCAGCAAAACAGTATTAATTTCACAAGATTCAGCATCGGTAAAAGGAGCAATCAGAGTGCTAATAAAATCATTATTGTTGGTATTGGTGAAGTCACACAATTTAGTGTTATCTTGAGCCATCGAGCAAACTAACACACAAGAAAACAAAAATCAAGCGGGCAAAAAGAGGCAAATAGAGAAAGAGAGGGAGGATAGAGAGAGGGAGAGGGCGAATAAAACAGCAAGGGTGAAGTGGGGGAGAGGAAAACGAGAGGCAAATGGCAAATCATGTAATGCGGGAGATAAGGGTATGCGATGGGTACTTGGTATATTGACTTTTGCGTAGACCTCCCCGGCAACGGCGCCGGAAATCCTTCTTGCTACCTCTTGAGCACTGCGTTGGCTTTCCCCGAAGAGGAAGGGATGATGAAGCAAAGTAGCGTAAGTATTTCCCTCAGTTTTTGAGAACCAAGGTATCAATCCAGTAGGAGGCTATGCGCGAGTCCCTCGTACCTGCACAAAACAAATAAATCCTCGCAACCAACGCGATAAGGGGTTGTCAATCCCTACACGGCCACTTATGAGAGTGAGATCTGATAGATATGATAAGATAATATTTTTGGTGTTTTTATGATAAAGATGCAAAGTAAAATAAAGTAAAAGCAAAGGAAATAACTAAGTATTGGGAGATTAATATGACGAAGATAGACCCGGGTGCCAGAGGTTTCACTAGTGGCTTCTCTCGAGAGCATAAGTATTCTACGGTGGGTGAACAAATTACTGTTGAGCAATTGACAGAATTGAGCATAGTTATGAGAATATCTAGGTATGATCATGTATATAGGCATCACGTCCGAGACAAGTAGACCGACTCCTGCCTGCATCTACTACTATTACTCCACTCATCGACCGCTATCCAGCATGCATCTAGAGTATTAAGTTAATGAAAACAGAGTAACGCCTTAACCAAGAAGACATGATGTAGAGGGATAAACTCATGCAATATGACAAAAAACCCATCTTGTTATCCTCGATGGCAACAATACAATATGTGCCTTGCTTCCCCTACTGTCACTTGGAAAGGACACCACAAGATTGAACCCAAAGCTAAGTGAGGGACTCCTGGATTAGGAGGTATCCGGACAGCCGGACTATATCATTTGGCCGGACTGTTGGCCTATGAAGATACAAGATTGAAGACGTCGTCCCGTGTCCGGATGGGACTCTCCTTGGCATGGAAGGCAAGATTGGCAATACGGATATGTAGATCCCCTTCCTTGTAACCAACTCTGTGTAACCCTAGCCTCCTCCGGTGTCTATATAAACCGGAGGGTTTTAGTCCGTAGTACAACATATAATCATACCATAGGCTAGCTTCTAGGGTTTAGCCTCTCTGATCTCGTGGTAGATCAACTCTTGTACTACTCATATTATCAAGAATAATCAAGCAATACGTAGGGTTTTACCTCCATCAACAGGGCCCGAACCTGGGTAAAACATTGTGTCCCCTGCCTCCTCTTACCATCCGCCTTAGACGCACAGTTCGGGACCCCCTACCCGAGATCCGACGGTTTTGACACCGACATTAGTGCTTTCATTGAGAGTTCCTCTGTGTCGTCATCTTTAGGCTTGATGGCTCCTTTGATCATCAATAGCGATGCAGTCCAGGGTGAGACTTTTCTCCCTGGACACATCTTTGTATTTGGCGGCTTCGCACTGCAGGCCAACTTGCTTGGCCATCTGGAGCAGATCGAGAGTTACGCCCCTGGCCACCAGGCCAGGTTTGGAAGCTTAAATTACACAGCCGACATCCGCGGAGACTTGATCTTCGACGGATTCGAGCCCCTGCCGAGTACACCGCACGGTCACGATGAGCATGATTTAGCTCTGCCGTCGGACAGTGTGCAGGAGATCACACCGGCAACCGTTCCAACCCTCAACTCGGAGCCGATTGCGCCATCCACGTACGGGGGGATAGACCCCGCCATGGAGGCAGGATTCTCCGCGGCGATCGAGCCGAATATCGACCTTACCCTTCACGAGAGCCGTGACGCCAAATTGCCGGATTCTTCCCCGGCCACGGACTCCAAACCGCCTGCGCCCGTGCCTATCGAATCCGACTGGGCGCCGATCATGGAGTTCACCTCCGCGGATATCTTTCGGCACTCGCCCTTTGGCGACATGCTGAACTCATTAAGGTCTCTCTCCCTGTCAGGAGAGTCCTGGCTGAACTATGTTCGGTAGGATTGGGATGCGGATGACAAAGAAACTCGCCGCCCACCCACCACCCACTTAGTATCCACTATCGACAATTTGACCGACATGCTCGACTTCGACTCCGAAGACATCGACGGTATGGACGACGATGCGGGAGACGAAGAGGAACCACTGCCCACAGGGCATTGGACAGCTACCTCATCATATGATATATACATGGTGGACACACCCAAAGAAGGCAATGGCGACGAGACAGCGGAGGATGACACCTCCAAGAAGCAACCCAAGTGCCAACGTCAGCGGCGCCGCTCAATGTCTCGCCAAAGCAAAAGCGGTGACACCGGCACAGGAGATAATAGCACTCCGGACAATGCCGAAGACGACAACAATCCCCTCTAGCAAGATTTAGAGCAGGAGGATGGAGAAGCCAGCCCTCCCGAGAGAGCGGCAGATGGAGAGGCGGAGGATGATAATTGCATGCCACCCTCCGAAGACGAGGCAAGCCTCGATGACGACGAATTTGTCGTGCCGGAGGATCCCGCCGAGCAAGAGCGCTTCAAGCGCCGGCTTATAGCCACGGCAAATAGCCTTAAGAAAAAGCAGCAGCGGCTTCAAGCTGATCAAGATTTGCTAGCTGACAGATGGACAGAAGTCCTTGCGGCCGAGGAATATGAACTCGAACGCCCCTCCAAGAGTTACCCAAAGCGCACGTTGCTACCCAACTGGAGGAGGAAGCATTAAAACCTACATCTCCAGCATATGACGCGGCTGAGCGGCCACCTCGTGGCCGCGACAGAGAGGCATTTCAGCCAAAAACTCAGCCCGCACCCCGACGCCACTCAAATAAAAATGACAAGGCACGGGGAAACACGCTAGACCTACGAGACGTATTGGAGGACAAAGCAAAACACGCAAGATCGATCTACAGATCACGAGGGCGCACCACTACGCGTGATGATAACTGTCGCACCGGATACAGTAAAAGTAAATCCGGCCGGGCCGAACACAGGGGACAAGACTCATTCGAGCTGCGTCGCGACATAGCCCACTACAGAGGCGCCGCACACCCCATATGCTTCACGGACGAAGTAATGGATCACCAAATCCCATAAGGTTTCAAACCTGTAAATATCGAATCATATGACGGCACAACAGATCCTGCGGTATGGATCGAGGACTTCCTCCTGCACATCCACATGGCCCGTGGTGACGATCTACACGCCATCAAATACCTCCCACTCAATCTCAAAGGACCAGCTCGGCATTGGCTCAACAGCCTGCCAGCAGAATCCATTGGCTGTTGGGAAGATCTGGAAGCCGCATTCCTCGACAACTTCCAGGGCACTTATGTGCGACCACCAGATGCCGATGACTTGAGCCACATAATTCAGTAGCCAGAGGAATCGGCCAGGCAATTCTAGACACGGTTCCTGACAAAGAAAAATCAAATCGTCAACTGTCCGGATGCAGAGGCCCTAGCAGCTTTCAAGCACAACATCCACGATGAGTGGCTCGCCCGGCACCTCGGCCAGGAAAAGCCGAAATCTATGGCAGCCCTCACGACACTCATGACCCGCTTTTGCGCGGGAGAAGACAGCTGGCTGGCTCGCAGCAATAACATATCAAAGAACCACGGTACTTCAGATACCAAGGATAGCAATGGCAGGTCACGTCGCAACAAACATAAGCGCCGCGTCAATAGCGACAACACCGAGGATACGACAGTCAATGCCGGATTCAGAGACTCTAAACCCGGACAGCGGAAAAAGCCATTCAAAAGAAGCACTCCGGGCCCGTCCAGTTTGGACCGTATACTCGATCGCTCGTGCCAAATACATGGCACCCCCGACAAGCCAGCCAACCACACCAATAGGGAATGTTGGGTGTTCAAGCAGGCCGGCAAGTTAAATGCCAAAAACAAAGATAAGGGGCTACATAGCGATGACGAGGAAGAGCCCAGGCAGCCGAACACCGGAGGACAGAAGAGGTTCCCCCCACAAGTGCGGATAGTGAACATGATGTACGCAACCCACATCCCCAAGAGGGAGCAGAAATGTGCATTAAGGGATGTATATGCGTTGGAGCCAGTTGCCCCAAAGTTCAACCCATGGTCCTCCTGTCCGATCACCTTCGGTCGCAGGGACCATCCCACTAGTATCCGTCATGGCGGATTCGCCGCACTAATCCTAGACCCAATCATCGACAGATTTCACCTCACTCGAGTCCTTATGGACGGTGGCAGCAGCCTGAACATGCTTTATCAGGACACAATGCGCAAAATGGGTATAGACCCCTCAAGGATCAAACCCACAAAAACGACCTTCAAAGGCGTCATACCAGGTGTAGAGGCCCATTCTACAGGCTCAGTCACGCTGGAAGTGGTCTTCGGATCCCCGGATAACTTTCAATGCGAGGAGTTAATCTTCGATATAGTCCCGTTCTGTAGTGTCTATCATGCACTGCTCGGGCGAACCGCATTTGCGAGATTCAACGCGGTACCGCACTATGCATATCTCAAGCTCAAGATGCCAGGACCTCGGGGGGGGGGGGGGTCATCATAGTCAATGGAAACACAGAGCGCTCTCTCCGCACGGAGGAGCACACTGCGGCCCTCGCAGCAGAAGCCCAAAGCAGCCTCTTAAGGCAATCCACCAGTTCGGCGATTAAAGACCCGGACACCTTCAAGCGCGCCCAGAGTAATCGGCAACAAGACCGCCTGGCACGTTCCGAGCTCGCATAGAAATGCGGCCCCCACCCCAGTCCCAGCCAAACGGCGAAATCCGTGTCACGCGTACATAATTACGCATTAAAAATACCATGGGCACAGGTGGGGAGGGGGCACGACTACGGCACGCCCCAAGACGTGGCTCAACCGCACTAGGGGCTTCCCGCTTTGTTATTTTTTCTCTCTTTCAGGACTTAACTCTCCAGAAACCCCGTCCGGCAGTACGATTGCCGGACACACGATACAACAACCAAGGAGGCAGAAAGCTACGTCGCACCATGGAACTCCTAGGTGGTCTCTAATAACGAGTGAGATACATGCTTTAAATACCATTCCTCAGCCTGCCCTTGGAGGGGGCATGTCAAATAGTCCTACTTTTTTGCTTATCGCACTAATTGTATCATTCTGGTTCGACGCACTTTTTTGAATAGACAATGCATAGCACTAGACTATTACCGCATTCTCTATTCTTTTTTCATATATATATATATATATATATATATTCATTTATGACATTTAGCACCCGTACACTCTGGTACGGCCAATACGCCAGGGGCTTAAGCGTACCCCATAATACGGCGTGAGAAGTCCGAACACTTTCGACAGTGCGGCACCCCGAACTTATAGAATTATATGCATCGGCTCCAAATCATGTCTTGGGTCAATAGTTGGGTTTGCCCGGCTCCCATGTTTTGGTACCTTACGTTCCGCTATATCGGCTAAGGTAGCCCTGGGAGAACTACTGTGATTGTGCCCCGGTTCCTCTGGGCTAAGCACCTCAGTAGAGAAAGCTGAAACCGGCTGTCATGATAAGGCGAGAGCTGGTCGCTGTTTGAGAGGTCTCGAGTCCCTAAAGACTTATGCCGCTTAGGGCGAGGAGTCGGCCTTGTCCGGCTTAGGCGTGTATAGCGCCCCGAATTCGGCCTTCCGAATACTAGGGGCTTCGCCAAAATTTAAAATTATAGACTTCTATGGCTAAGTGAGAGTGATAAGGCATTATAGTCCGATTTCCTTATTCGTTGTGCTAAGCACCTCCCTCGAAGGACCCAACAATGGGAAAAAGAGTGCTCAGATTTATCCCGAACACCCCAGCACTCATGGCATGGGGGCAGAAGCCGACGACTGGCCATCTCTCGGATTTGATAAACAACCTCACAGAAGGTAATATTTTAAATTCAAACAAGCGTTGCATAGAGCACATGAACAAGTTTTCATAATACAGGATCACACGAGCAAGTTCATTCAAAAATTACATCCTTCGCACGCTCGTTCGCCACAAGAAGGGCACCCTTCAGGACACTCTCATAATACATTTCAGGGTGGCGATGCTCCTTTCCCTGCGGTGGCCCCTCCTTCACCAGCTTCTCGGCATCCATCTTGGCCCAGTGCTCCTTCGCACGGGCAAAAGGCCGGCGTGCACCTTCGATGCGGACGGATCGCTTTATGACTTCCAGCCGGGGGCAGGCATCCACAAGTCGCCTCACCAAGCCGAAGTAGCTGTTGGGAAGGGAGTCACCAGGCCACATCCGGACTATAAGGCCCCTCATGGCCTATTCGGCCGCCTTGTGTAGCTCGACCAGTTGCTTCAGCTGGTCGCTGGCAGGCATTGGGTGTTCGGTCCCAGTATACTGAGACCAGAACAACTTCTCCGTCGAGCTTCCCTCCTCGGCCCGATAGTACTTTGCGGCATCCGACACGCTGCGGGGCAAATATGCGAATGCTCCTGGAGAGCTCCGAACTCGGGTAAGTAATAAGTAATTTATTTTCACATGCTTGCTTTGCATAATGAATGCCTTACCCGCCGCTATCTTTCTCATTGCCTCAATTTCCTAGAGGGCCTTTTGGGCTTCAGCCTTGGCATGCTTTGTGCTCTCGAGGGCCGCGGCAAGCTCGGACTCTCACGTCTTCGAGTCAAGCTCCAAAGCCTCGTGCTTCTTCACGAGAGCCTGGAGCTCTTGCTGCACCTCGCCCACCCGTGCCTCTTGTTTCTCCCGCTCGGTGCGCTCCTTGGCCGCTTTGTTTTCAGCCTCGGACAACGCTTGCTTCAGGGTCGCCACTTCGGTCGTGGCCCCTCGCACATCCATGATGATCCTGTCATTTTGCAACCACATCTTTCTCTTTTATATATAGACAAGGTGTTACTTACCTTTGTTCTCCTCGAGCTGCCTCTTGGCAAGGCCGAGCTCTCCCTCGGACCGCTCGAGGTTCTGCTTCAGTGCGGCGACCTCTGCAGTCAGTGCGGTAGAGGTCAGCAGTGAAGCCTGCATACGCATACAGACATACTTACATTATACTCCTGCAGATATTATTTGATCCTCTATTAGGCTTTTCTTTGTGAACACCAAACAGAGCATCAGGGGCTACTGTCTGTGCGGTAATATTTTCCTATATTTTAAATACTTACCTCAAAGCCTGTTAGAAGGCTGGCACAGGCTTCAGTCAGTCCGCTCTTGGCGGACTGAACCTTCTTGATCACTGGACTCATAATAGTGTGGTGCTCTTCGTCGATGGAAGCGCCGCGAAGCGCTCCCAGCAGGTTGTCCGGTGCCTGTAGATGGACAGAGGACACCGGCAAGGGCGGCTTGCCCCTCTTGGAAGGGGGCCGCCTGCCGGAGTCCGGAACCACTGGAGGTTCCGGCGCGGCGTTCGGCTGGGGGCCGAACTTGGAGCCCTTGGGAGTCTTGCTCCCTTCGCGCCTGGAGTCCGGAAGGTCGCCTTGAGGCGCCTCCGGGACTGTCTCCCCCCGGTTCGGAGCCCCTTGAGACAATACCTCGGCATTGTCCATAGGGCGAGGAGAGGAGGCGGATGGAAGTGGATCTCTATCCATATCCGACGAGTCCAAGGAACCGTCCGACGAGGATACGTCGATACGGGCTCGGGGCGGACTGCATGATCATATTCGACGTTAGGAGAAACAGTGCAATAAAATTATGCTATGAGTTACTCTGGTATCCGAATACTTACGACTTCGCCAAGGGCTTGGCCCTGAGTAACCACTCGTCTTCGCCATCGGCGGCGGTGGTGGAACAGTCCGGAAGGAGAGTCCTTCCCTTCTTGGACCCTTCGGCCTCCCCTGTTGGGGCGGTCTTCCTTTTCTTGTCTCCACCGGATGGAGGGGGAGAGTCTTCGTTTTCCTCCTCCTCATTTTCACAGGAGGAGTGCGTCTCGGAGTTATCGGACGATGAGTCCGATACCACCTGGCGCTGGGAACTCTTTCAGGTTCTCTTGGCCTTCTTCTTGGTCTTCTCCGGCACCTCATAAGGAGCCGGAGTCCGCATCTCCGTCAGGAGAGCGTCCGCAGGGTCTTTGAGCAGAGGGGCCGGACAGTTAATCTGCTCCGATGTCTCCACCCAGTCCTGTCAAAGGCATGGGAGCTCAGACCCCGCACATGGTTAAGCTAGGGGAAATAAATACCCTACCAGATGTACAAAACTTACCGGATTCGCAGGGCGCTTCGCGCTTGGCCCACGGTCCTCGGTAAGAGAAGGAGGGACCTCGGCGCCCTTGAGCAGCACCTTCCAGACGTCCTTATGCGTCATGTCGAAGAGCTCGCGTAGAGTCTGGTGCTGGGCCGGGTCGAACTCCCATAAGTTGAAAGCCCGTTGTTGACACGGGAGGATCCGGGGAAGAGCATGACCTGGACTATGTTGACAAGCTTAAGTTTCTTGCTTACCATGTTTCGGATACACTTCTGGAGTCCGTCCAGCTCCACCGATGAACCCCTGGACAGGCCCTTCTCCTTCCAGGAAGTGAGCCGCATGGGGATTCCGGATCGAAACTCGGGGGCCGCCACCCAGTTGGTGTCGCACGGCTCGGTGATGTAGAACCACCCAGATTGCCACCCCTTTATGGTCTCCATGAAGGTGCCCTCGAGCCGCGTAACGTGGGGCATTTTTCCCACCAAGGCTCCGCCGCATTCCGCTTGTTGGCTGCCAACCACCTTCGGCTTGATATTGAAGGTCTTCAGCCACATGCCGAAGTGGGGCCGGATGCGGAGGAAAGCCTCGCACACGACGATGAACACCGAGATGTTGAGGATGAAATTCGGGGCCAGATCATGAAAGTCTAGCCCATAATAGAACATAAGGCCACAGACGAATGGATGGAGGGGAAACCCCAGTCTGCGGATGAAGTGGGGGAGGAAAGCCACCCTTTCATGAGGTTCCGGGGTAGGGACGATCTGCCCCGCAGCTGGCAGCCGGTGCGCGATATCCGCGGCTAAGTATCCGGCCCCACGTAGTTTTTTGATGTCTCTCTCCGTGACGGAGGAGACCATGCACTTGCCTCCCACTCCGGACATGTTTGGAGCGAGTTGAGGAGAAGAATGTGGACTTGGGCGCTGGAGCTCGAGTGCGCGAGAATGGATGAGAAAGGAGGAAGAAGGCGTGGGTAGAAAAAGGTGAAACCTTATCCCTTTATAAGGGTGGACGAAACTATGCGCCCCCACCAGCCTGGTGAAACTCTCTTATCCCCCAAGTACCGTAATTGATGGCGCGGTTGGGTTACCCAATTCCGTATTGATGGGAATCCCGTAATAAGGGGACACGATCTCTGCTTCGACAAGACGTGCCAAGAGAACCGCCTCGCAAAACACGCTGAGATAGGTTATGAAAAAGATTCGAATAAAGACCTGGCTGTGGTGTGATGTCACACTACGGGGTACGTCAGCAGATCAGATTTGTGGAAATATTATTCTCTCTACGGTGGTATGTGGAACTTGTTTTGCAGAGCCGGACACGATCCTCGTGTTCAAGATATTCTATGAAGTATCCGAAGGAGGAACCCGCCTTGCAATGCCGAAGACAATCTGCACGCCGGACTCATCGTCATTGAATCCTGGTTCAGGGGCTATTGAGGGAGTCCTGGATTAGGGGGTATCCGGACAGCCGGACTATATCCTTTGGCCGGACTATTGGACTATGAAGATACAAGATTGAAGACTTCGTCCCGTGTCCGGATGGGACTCTCCTTGGCGTGGAAGGCAAGCTTGGCAATACGGATATGTAGATCTCCTTCCTTGTAACCGACTCTGTGTAACCCTAGCCTCCTCCAGTGTCTATATAAACCGGAGGGTTTTAGTCCGTAGGACAACATACAATCATACCATAGGCTATCTTATAGGGTTTAGCCTCTCTGTTCTCGTGGTAGATCAACTCTTGTACTACTCATATTATCAAGAATAATCAAGCAGGACGTAGGGTTTTACCTCCATCAATACGGCCCGAACCTGGGTAAAACATTGTGTCCCCTACCTCCTGTTACCATCCGCCTTAGACACATAGTTCGGGACCTCCTATCCGAGATCCGCCGGTTTTGACACCGACACTAAGCACTTCTCCCATTGCAAGAAAGATCAATCTAGTAGGCCAAACCAAGCTGATAATTCGAAGAGACTTGCAAAGATAACCAATCATACATAAAAGAATTTAGAGAAGATTCAAATATTGTTCATAGATAAACTTGATCATAAACCCACAATTCATAGGTCTCAACAAACACACCGCAAAAAGAAGATTACATGGAATAGTTCTCCACAAGAGAGGGGGAGAACATTGTATTGGGATCCAAAAAGAGAGAAGAAGCCATCTAGCTACTAACTATGGACCCGTAGGTCTGAGGTGAACTACTCACACTTCATCGGAGGGGCTATGGTGTTGATGTAGAATCCCTCCTTGATCGATGCCCCCTCCGGCGGAGCTCCGAAACAGGCCCCAAGATGGGATCTCATGGATACAGAAAGTTGCGGTGGTGGAATTAGGGTTTTGGCTCTGTATCTGATCGTTTGGGGGTACGTAGGTATATATAGGAGGAAGGAGTACGTCGGTGGAGCAACAGGGGGCCCACAAGGGTGGAGGGCGTGCCTAGGGAGGGGGGGGGGGTAGGCGCGCCCCCTACCTCATGGCCTCCTCTTTTGTGTCTTGACATAGGGTCCAAGTCTCCTGGGTCTTGTTCATTGAGAAAATTATGTTCCCGAAGGTTTCATTCCGTTTGGACTCCGTTTGATATTCCTTTTCTTTGAAACCCTAAAACAGGCAAAAAACATCAATTCTGGGTTGGGCCTCCGTTTAATAGGTTAGTCCCAAAAATAATATAAAAGTGGATAATAAAGCCCAATAATGTCCAAAACAGTAGATAATATAGCATGGAGCAATCAAAAATTATAGATACGTTGGAGACGTATTAGACGCTAAACCGGTTGTTGATCTCCAATGACGGTTAAATCCTAAGATGAAAGAAGTGGTAAGAAAAGAAATACTAAAGCTTCTGGAGGCAGGTATAATCTATCCCGTTGCTGATAGTCAGTGGGTAAGTACTGTCCATTGTGTCCCTAAGAAGGGAGGTATTATTGTTGTTCCTAATGATAAAGATGAATTGATCCAACAAAGAACTGTTACAGGTTATAGAATGGTAATTGATTTCCGCAAACTAAATAAAGCTACTAAAAAGATCATTACCATTTACCTTTTATTGATCAAATGTTAGAAAGATTATCCAAACATACATATTTTTGCTTTCTAGACGGTTATTCTGGTTTCTCTCAAATACCCGTGTCAAAAGAGGATCAAGAAAAGACCACTTTTACCTGCCCGTTTGGTACCTTTGCTTATAGACATATGCCTTTTGGTTTATGTAATGCACCTGCTACCTTTCAAAGATATATGACTGCTATATTCTCTGACTTTTGTGAAAAGATTGTTGAGGTTCTCATGGATGATTTTTCCGTATATCGAACTTCTTTTGACGATTGCTTAAGCAACCTTGATCGAGTTTTGCAGAGATGTGAGGAAACTAATCTTGTCTTGAATTGGGAGAAGTGCCACTTTATGGTTAATGAAGGCATTTTCTTGGGGCATAAAATTTCTAGAAGAGGTATTGAAGTTGATAAAGCTAAAGTTGATGCTATTGAAAAGATGCTGTGTCCTAAGGATATTAAAGGTATAAGAAGTTTCCTTGGTCATGCCAGTTTTTATAGGAGGTTCATTAAAGACTTCTCAAAAATTTCTAGGCCTCTAACTAATCTCTTACAAAAAGGTATTCCTTTTGTCTTTGATGATGATTGTGTAGAAGCATTTGAAATACTAAAGAAAGCCTAGATTTCTACACCTATTATTCAGCCTCCTGATTGGAATTTACCCTTTGAAATTATGTGTGATGCTAGTGATTATGTTGTAGGTGCTGTTCTAGGACAAAGAGTTGATAGGAAATTAAATGTTATCCAATATGCTAGTAAAACTCTAGACAGTGCCCAAAGAAATTATGCTACTACTGAAAAAGAATTTTTAGCAGTTGTATTTGCTTGTGATAAGTTCAGACCTTATATTGTTGATTCTAAAGTAACTGTTCACACTGATCATGCTGCTATTAAATCTAGACTTACTAGATGGGTTCTCCTACTACAAGAATTTGATTTGCATATTATTGATAGAAAAGGAGCTGAGAACCCCATTGCAGACAACTTGTCTAGGTTAGAGAATGTTCTTGATGACCCACAACGTATAGATGATAGCTTTCCTGATGAACAATTAGCTGTCATAAATGCTTCTCATACTGCTCCATGGTATGCTGATTATGCTAATTACATTGTTGCTAAATTTATACCACCTAGTTTCACATACCAGCAAAAGAAAACATTTTTCTGTGATTTAAGACATTACTTCTGGGATGACCCACACCTCTATAAAGAAGGAGTAGATGGTGTTATTAGAAGTTGTGTACCTGAGCATGAACAGGAACATATCTTACCGCAAGTGTCACTCTGAGGCTTATGGAGTACACCATGCTGGAGATAGAACTGCACATAAGGTATTGCAATCCCGTTTTTATTGGCCTACTCTCTTCAAGGATGCCCGTAAGTTTGTCTTGTCTTGTGATGAATGTCAAAGAATTGGTAATATTAGTAGACGTTAAGAAATTCCTATGAATTATTCACTTGTTATTGAACCATTTGATGTTTGGGGCTTTGATTATATGGGACCGTTTCCTTCCTCTAATGGGTGTACACATATTTTAGTTGCTGTTGATTATGTTAATAAGTGGGTAGAAGTTGTTCCAACTAGCAGTGCTGATCATAACACCTCTATTAAGATGCTTAAAGAATTTATTTTTTCAAGATTTGGAGTCCCTAGATACTTAATGACTAATGGTGGTTCACACTTTATTCATGGTGCTTTTCGAAAAAAATCTTGCTAAGTATGATGTTAATCATAGAATTGCATCCCCATATCACCCATAGTCTAGTGGTCAAGTAGAAATGAGCAATAAAGAGCTTAAATTAATTTTGCAAAAGACTGTTAATAGATCAAGAAAAAATTGGTCCAAGAAACTTGATGATGCATTATGGGCCTATAGAACTGCATATAAAAATCCTATGGGTATGTCTCCGTATAGGGTGGTTTATGGTAAAGCATGTCACATACCTCTCGGACTAGAACATAAGGCATATTGGGCCATTAAAGAGCTCAATTATGATTTCAAACTTGCCGGTGAGAAGAGACTATTTGACATTAGCTCACTTGATGAGTGGAGAACCGAGGCCTATGAGAATGCCAAACTGTTTAAAGAAAAAGTTAAAAGACGGCATGACAAAAGGATACAAAAACGTGAGTTTAATGTAGGTGACTATGTATTGTTATAGAACTCTTGTTTAAGATTTTTTGTAGGAAAACTCCTCTCTAAATGGGAAGGTCCTTACGTTATCGAGAAGGTCTATCGTCCTGGTGCCATAAAAATCAACAACTTCGAAGGCACAAATCCGAGGGTGAGGAACGGTCAAAGAATCAAACATTATATCTCAGGTAATCCTATAAATGTTGAAACTAATGTTATTGAAACCGTAACCTTGGAGGATTATATAAAGGACACCTTCCAGAACATTTCAGCCTCCGAAAAGGAAGAGGTATGTGGTACCGTAAGTAAACCGACTCCAAAACAATTATAATAGCAATTGTTCTCCGTTTTGGAATATTTAAGAAAATAGGAAAATAAGAAGCAGTCCGGAAAGGACACGAGGCATCCACAAGGGTGGAGGGCGCGCCCTACCCCCCTGGGCGCCCCCCTGCCTCGTGGACACCTCGTGTGCCCTCCGGACTCCGTTTTCTTGCACGATACTTCTTTTGGTCGGTAAAAATTCATTATATAATCTCCCAAAGGTTTTGACCACCGTACCACGCAAATATCCTCTGTTTTTGTTTTGAGCTGTTTCTGCTGCAGATTTAGATCGAGATGTCTTCTCAAGAGTCAGTTGAGGAGAGCCGGGTATCCCACCCGACACCGGGACCAGGAGCAAATAGTGATGCTGACCACTTTGGGCCATCAACGGAGGAAGAGATGGAGGCCCACTTGAAAGGACAGATGACATGGAAGAGGATCAAGAAGTTACTTCTCGTTTCCGAGCCAGATTCACGAGAGGGGAACTACAGAGCTCAACTATTCCAAACTCGGTCATCCCTTCCAATGTTAGATTTCTTTCTTATGAAGATATGAAAAAGAGTGATACTTGTTCCCCGCAGCTATGCAACATCCATGGGTGAAAGGAGCTTTAGCCATCACGGGAAAGCTTTTTCCGTAAGGAAATAATGGACCTCAAGCACCAAGTCAATAAGCTCGAGGAAGAGAATTGTATCCTAAGGGGCATCATCGCCAAGAATATCACATCACACCTCCAAAGAAAGAGACATAAATACATGGGTATGGGCACTCCCCTTGGCAACTGCCAAGCTTGGGGGAGTGCCCCGGTATCGTATCACCATCACACTTTTATCTTTACCGTTTTTCTTAGTTCGATCCTTTAGGTAATATCTTGATCTAGTAGAATAAAGTTTTAGTATGATCTAGTTTTGAGTTTTGCTTTTTGATCCTTCTATGTAACCGAGTCCGTGAGCTATATATAATAAAGATTAGTTTTGAGTCAAGGGCTTGATTGCCTTGCTATGATCTCGAGGGAATAAAAGAAAGAATAAAAATAAATAAAAATTTCATATTGATCTTATGGAGAGTAATGACTTCACATATAAAGAGTATGATGAATAAAAGTTGTTGAGAGTTGACAAACATAGTTTTGGTCATTGTTGCAATTAATAGGAAGTAGTAAAGAAAGATAAGTTTTCACATATAAATATACTATCTTGGACATCTTTTATGATTGTGAGCACTCATTAAAATATGACATGCTAAAAAGTTGAAGTTGGACAAGGAAGACAACATAATGGGTTATGTTTTCTTACATCCGAAATAAATTATATTGTCATGGATCATCCAACATGTTGAGCTTGCCTTTCCCCCTCATGCTAGCCAAATTCTTTGCACCAAGTAGAGATACTACTTGTGCTTGCAAATATCATTAAGCCCAGTTTTGCCATGAGAGTCCACCATATGTACCTATGTTTTGAGTAAGATCCTTCAAGTAAGTTTTCATTGTTGCAAGCAACAAAAATTGCTCTCTAAACATGTATGATCTATTAATGTGAAGAAAATAAGCTTTATATGATCTTGTGATGTGTAAGAAATAAAAGAGACGGACTGCATAATAAAGGTCTATATCACAAGTGGCAATATAAAGATGTTCTTTTGCGTTAATATTTCGTGCATCCAATCATAAAAACACATGACAACCTATGCTTCCCTCTGCGAAGGGCCTATCTTTTATTTTTGTCTTATGCTTTATACAAGAGTCATGGTGATCTTTGCTACCTCTTGAGTATGCGTTGGTTTTCCCTTGAAGAGGAAACGGTGATGCAGCAAAGTAGCATAAATATTTCCCCCAGTTTTGAGAACCAAGGTATCAATCCAGTAGGAGGTAACACGCAAGTCGCCTTGTACCTGCACAAACAAACAAGAACCTCGCAACCAACACGATAAAGGGGTTGGCAATCCCTTCACGGTCACTTTACGAAAGTGAGATCTGATAGAGATAATAAGATAAATATTTTTAGTATTTTTATGATATAGATTGGAAAGTAAAGATTGCAAAATAAACAACGATAGAAATAGCAAGTAGATAGGAAAATAATATGGTGGAAGATAGACCCGGGGGCCATAGGTTTCACTAGTGGCATCTCTCAAGATAGCACAATTTACGGTGGGTGAACGAATTACTGGCGAGCAATTGATAGAAAAGCGCATAGTTATGAGAATATCTAGGCATGATCATGTATATAGGCATCACGTCTACGACAAGTAGACCGAAACGATTCTGCATCTACTACTATTACTCCACACATCGACCGCTATCCAACATGCATCTAGAGTATTAAGTTCATAAGAATAGAGTAACGCATTAGGCAAGATGACATGATGCAGAGGGATTAAATCAAGCAATATGACATAAACCCCATCTTTTTATCCTCGATGGCAACAATACAATACGTGCCTTGCTGCCTGATAACCCACAAGTATAGGGGATCGCAACAGTTTTCGAGGGTAGAGTATTCAACCCAAATTTATTGATTCGACACAAGGGGAGCCAAAGAATATTCTCAAGTATTAGCAGCTGAGTTGTCAATTCAACCACACCTGGAAACTTAATATCTGCAGCAAGGTATTTAGTAGCAAAGTAATATTATAGTAGTGGTAACGGTGGCAAAAGGTAATGGTAGCAAAAGTAATATTTTTGTGTTTTGTAGTGATTGTAACAGTAGCAAAAAGTGAATAAGTGAAGAACAATATATGGAAAGCTCGTAGGCATTGGATCGGTGATGGAGAATTATGCTGGATGCGATCGATCATGTAACAGTCATAACCTAGGGTGACATGGAACTAGCTCCAGTTCATCAATGTAATGTAGGCATGTATTCTGAATATAGTCATACGTGCTTATGGAAAAGAACTTGCATGACATCTTTTGTCCTACCCTCCCGTGGCAGCGGGGTCCTAATGAAAACTAAGGGATATTAAGGCCTCTTTTTAACAGAGTACCGAACCAAAGCATTAACACATAGTGAATACATGAACTCCTCAAACTACGGTCATCACCGGTAAGTATCCTGATTATTGTCACTTCGGGGTTAACGGATCATAACACATAATAGGTGACTATAGACTTGCAAGATAGGATCAATAACTCTCATATATTGATGAAAACATAATAGGTTCAGATCTGAAATCATGGCACTCGGGCCCTAGTGACAAGCATTAAGCATAGCAAAGTCATAGCAACATCAATCTCAGAACATAGTGGATACTGGGGATTAAACCCTAACGAAACTAACTCGATTACATGATAAATCTCATCCAACCCATCACCGTCCAGGAAGCCTACGATGGAATTACTCACACATGGCGGTGAGAATTATGAAATTGGTGATGGAGGAAGGTTGATGATGATGATTGCGACGGATTCCCCTCTCCGGAGCCCCGAACGGACTCAAGTTCAGCCCTCCCGAGAGAGTTTAGGGCTTGGCGGCGGCTCCGTATTGTAAAACGAGATGAATCTTTCTCTCTAATTTTTCTCCCTGAACGCGAATATATAGAGTTGGAGTTGAGGTCGATGGAGCTCCAGGGGGCCCACGAGGCAAGGGGGCGCGCCCAGGGGGTAGGGCGCGATAGGGTGTGGGTCCCCTGACGTGGATCTTTCTTCCATTATTTTTTATATATTCCAAAATAATTCTTTGTTGATTTTCAGGTCATTCCGAGAACTTTTATTTCTGCACAAAAATAACACCATGGCAATTCTGCTGAAAACAGTGCCAGTCCGGGTTAGTTCCATTCAAATCATGCAAGTTAGAGTCCAAAACAAGGGCAAAAGTGTTTGGAAAAGTAGATACGACGGAGACGTATCAACTCCCCCAAGATTAAACCTTTGCTTGTCCTCAAGCAATTCAGTTGATAAACTGAAAATGATAAAGAAAAACTTTTACAAACTCTGTTTGCTCTTGTTGTTGTAAATATGTAAAGCCAGCATTCAGGTTTTCAATAAAGATTATGAACTAACCATATTCACAATAACACTTAGGTCTCATGTTTACTCATATCAATGACATAATCAACTAGCGAGCAATAATAATAAATCTTGTATGACAAGATGGTATCTCGCTAGCCCTTTCTGAGATCGCAAAACATAAATGCAGAGCACCTTTAAAGATCAAGGACTAACTAGACATTGTAATTCATGGTAAAAGAGATCCAGTTAAGTCATACTCAATGTAAACTAACAGTAATGGATGCAAATGATAGCGGTGCTCTCCAACTGGTGCTTTTTAATAAGAGGGTGATGACTCAACATAAAAGTAAATAGATAGGCCCTTCGCAAAGGGAAGCAGGGATTTGTAGAGGTGCTAGAGCACGGTTTTGAAATAGATATGAATAATATTTTGAGCGGTATACTTTCATTGTCAACATAACAACCGAGCGATCTTGATATCTTCCATGCTACACACATTATAGGCGGTTCCCAAACAGAATGGTAAAATTTATACTCCCCCTCCACCAACAAGCATCCATGGCTTGCTCAAAACAACGAGTGCCTCCAACTAATAAGAGTCCCAAGGGAGTTTTGTTTGCAATTATTTGGATTTGATTTGCATAAAGCATGGGACTGGGCATCCCGGTGACCAGCCATTTTCTCGTGAGTGAGGAGCGGAGTCCACTCCTCTTGAGAATAACCCGCCTAACATGGAAGATACAGACAACCCTAGTTGATACATGAGCTATTCGAGCATACAAAACAGAATGTTTATTTGAACGTTTAGAGTTTGGCACATACAAATTTACTTGGAACGGCAGGTAGATACCGTATATAGGTATGTATGGTGGACTCATACGGAACAACTTTGGGGTTTATGGAATTGGATGCACAAGTAGTATTCCGGCTTAGTACAAATGAAGGCTAGAAAAGGACTGGAAGCGACCGGCTAGAGAGCGACAACAGTCATGAACATGCATTAAAATTAATCAACACCGAATGTAAGCATGAGTAGGATATAATGCACCATGAACATAAATATCATAGAGGCTATGTTGATTTCGTTTCAATTACATGCGTGAAAATGTGCCAAGTTAAGCTACTCGAATCGTTCAAAAGAGGATACCACCCTATCATACCACATGACAACCATTTTAATAGCATGTTGGCACGCAAGGTAAACCATTATAAACTCCTAGCTAATTAAGCATGGCATAAGCAACTATAATCTCTAATTGTCATTGCAAATATGTTTTTTTCATAATAGGCTGAATCAGGAATGATGAACAAATCATATTTACAAAAACAAGAGAGGTCGAGTTCATACCAGCTTTTCTCATCTCAATAAGTTCATCATATAATCATCATTATTGCCTTTCACTTGCACGACCAAATAGTGTGGATAATAATAATAGTGCATGTGCATTGGACTAAGTTCGAATCTGCAAAGCATTCAATTCAAGAGAGAAGACAAGGTAATATGGGCTCTTTGTTAGATCAACAATAATGCATATAAGAGCCACTCAACATTTTCATTATGATCTTCTCCTCTCGACCCCCAAAGAAAAGAAACAAAACTATTTACACGGGAAATCTTTTTAATTACTACCATTACATGGATGGAAAGTAAACTAGCTAAAAAGCTACAACTAATTTTTTATTTTTTCTTAAGGTTGATCAAACACACAAGAAGAAAGCATAAAAAGGAAAATAAACTAGCATGGATATTATAGTGAAAAAGTATGAGCACCGACAACTAGCATGAGTGTGTGAACATGATGTAACACCCCGGTGTAATGATGCTATAGCAACCCCTGCGGTTAAGTTAATCATTTTGCTAAACAAGTGTTTGATCATCATTGTCTCCTCTCTCTTTCAAATTCCAGTCGAACTCATTTCCAAATTATGAGTGAAATTCAAAATGCTCAAACATGAAAACTAAAATGTTCATCATGTGTAAAATATTCTCCTGGTAATCTTGGTGGTGAACCAACATTTTTGCAAAATGCCTAAGTGGCCTAAAATAGCTAAAACAGAAAAAGCTTAAAACCAAAAGAAAAAAAAGAAAAGGAAAGAAGAAGGGGTGGGAGAGCCCTTGGCCTCCACTTGCGCTTCAGCCCAGCTAGGCCGACCCACTCCCCCGCCCGTTCGTCGTCCCGTTCCCCCGACCGGGGTCGCAACAGGGGCTGGTCGCCGCCGAACCCACCTCGCCGCCCTCGCCGGCGAGGAGATAAGATAGGCGTTGCCCCCTGGTCTCCTCGGTCCTCCCTCGTGCCTCACTCTCTCCTCTTTCTCCCCTCCAGAGCCCCTTCTCTCCCCCCTCGTTCCCCATCCACCACCGAGCGCCATCGCCGCCAAGCACCGCGCTCCACCGCGGCCACCGACGCCCATTCCTCCCTCCGAGGTGTCCAGGAGGTCTGCGGTGGACTACTTCTTCGTCCTCGTCACCGGATCGAGTCCGGGGAGCTCCACTATCGCTGCATGCATCGTCTTCTTCCTCAACTGCCGCCGGTGATCCCCTTCCTCCCCGATGAGCTCTGCTGCTCCTAAGTCACCAAGGGTCTTTCTTGACCGCTCGGTGAGCTCCACTCCGTCCTCTTCCCTCTCTGAAGTAGGCCGCCTCCCTCTCTAGCTAGTTGTCGCCGCACCCGCGAACTCGCCGTCGTCGCCCGCCTTGCCCGCGTCCGAACGCCGCTGCCCGCTTGCCTCCCCGAGCCCGGCAGCCCCGAGCCCATGTTTGGCCGAACTCCGGCGAGGTTCCCGAGCTCGCCGCCGTCACCTCCGCCCACCTCCGGCCTCGTAACCACTCTGGTTGGACGCGGCGTCATCTTCCCGTTCGAGCACGCTAAGTCGCGCGAAAAACGGACGCCCATAGGCGAATCTCGACGCTTTCCTGGGCGCTCCGCCGTGGTTTTGGCTCGTCGGAGCCACTCCAGCGCCGGCCGCCGACGTGGCACACCTGGGGCCACCCCCTGGATCACTGCCAGTGGGGCCCCTGGTCCCCTGTTGACCAGTTGACCTGGTCAACTGTGCTGACTGGGCACACAGTGTCACTGACATGCGGGCCCCAGCACGTAATTAAACTAATTAAAACATTTTTATAATTAAAACTAATTAGTTAACCTAATCAGTCACTGACATGTGGGGCCCTACTGCTAATTAACTTTGTTTAATTAAAATAACCCACTGTTAGCCCTCTGTGTATGACATGTGGGACCCACTGGTCAGTTTGACCTGGTCAGTAGTCCTGTTGACTGCTGACGTCATCAACATGTCATGCTAGCGTCTTATTTCCTTTTCTATCAATTTAAATAATTTTTGGAAATGCGTTAATCTTTGAAAAATCATAGCAATTAAACCGTAGCTTGGATGAAAATGTTTTCTATATGAAAGTTGCTCAGAAAAATCCAACGAATCCAAATTCGCGGTCCTTTCATCAATCACATGCCCCTAGGATGCTGAACATGGAACCGTTCCCCTCTCTTTTATTTGTCGGAATTCGTCTAACGCCGGGTATTCATCCTCGTATGTTTATCCCCTCCGTCTGCAACGTGTAGTACTACATTAGGACAACCCTAGCTCTGCCCATCGTCATGTTATGCCTTGTGATGCATTGTTTGCTCTGTATTTACTGTTTCTTCCCCCTCTTCTCTCCGGTAGACCCCGAGACCGATGCCGCCCCTGTGATCGACTACGTCGACGACACTTCTTCCTTTACAGCAGAGCTTCCAGGCAAGCAAACCCCCCTTGAGCATTCCGATATCGCCCATCTCTTTCCCTCTCTTGCTTGCATTAGAACTGCTACTGCCTTATGTATGATCCTACTCTGATGCATAGCCTGTTGTTGTTACCTGCTTTCATACCTTACCTGCTTATCCTAAACTGCTTAGTATAGGTTTGTTAGTGATCCATCAGTGACCCCACCTTGTCCCAGTTACCTCGCTTTATGTTCGATGACTCAATCAACGTGATCGACGTCCAGGCCCCGACACCGCACATCACCCCCCTAGTTGTACGACTCTGCAGAGTTACCATCGAGTGCCAAGGGTGGAACCTCTTACATCACTCCTAATGAGATCTCTGTAGTGTAGCTATATGGTCGAGGTCATCGAGGGTGATTTCCTCCTTAACCACTTCCGTTATGGCTCTTTCGTGCAACCCATCAAATGTGAACCTCGAGGGTGGATCATCTTACGTTCACCTTGATGATAACATCGAGTGGAATTCACCAGGGGTGATTCCTCGGGTTTTCCCCTTGGTGTTAGACACGCAGTTACTATGGTTACTATGACTTTGCACCGAGCCATAATTACTAAAGACGGGTCGGCCCTGAGGGGTACCCGCGCGAGCTTAATAGCGAGTGATGTGGAGTCGGGTTGACCTGGAAGGTGCTCGCGAGATACTTACGAGGCGTGGCCGGGCATTCTTAGCCCTTGCTGCAAGCACTCGAGACGGGGCGAAGGGGTCACATCTTTCGTGAGTCTCTGATCGTTACCGCGTGCTCCTAATCCACTATGGTTTGGATATTTGATCCGAGGGGCCTCTGGCCTAATAGCACTAACCATCACGTGGGCATAGTATGGGCGTTCTGCGTCCTATACATCAGCCGAAGCTTAATAGACATCAGCGACTGAGTGGCGCGCGCCACGTTGGACTGTGTAAGCACATGCCTTTTTGAAGGAGGTAGCTAGGTCTGCTCACCGGCCGCCCACGCAACATGCAGGAGTTCTCGGGGCGATGGCCCATGACCCCTGGGGCATAGGTTTAGTCCGGCGTGCTTAACCTCTCTATTAAGCCTAGGTCGGGTTGCGGCGTATTGTTTGGCCGAGGCCGGGCATGACCCAGGAAAGTGTGTCCGGCCGGAGTTAATCGAGCGTGGTGGGTAAGTTGGTGCACCCCTGCAGGGAAGCAAACATCTATCGATAGGCTGTCCTATGGTAAGGGACACTTGGAGTTGTATCCCGATTGATACAACTAGAACTGGATCCTTGTGATGAGAAATGAATGTATATGAGAAATGGATAGTATGGCTCTAGGATTGCTTTCTCGCTGGGAGTCGAGAAAGGATCTCTGGTCGAGGTTGATAACATTACTACTGCTTTACATTATGTTGATCTGTACTCTTCTATATGCTGCAAGATGCTTGAAGATGCTTGAAGATGCTAGTCTTCGATAGGATTAGGCTTTCCCCTTCCCTTAAGGCATTCTGCAGTTCAGTCCACAGATACAACCCTTTCATTTGATACCAATGCATACTTAGTTTAGATCTGATGTAAGTCTTGCATGTACTTTGGATGAGTACTCGCAGCTGCTTTGCTACCTATTTTCCCCCATACCCGATTGTAGCGACCAGTGACAGATCCCAGGAGCCAGACAACACCACTGATGATTACTACTACCCCGAGGGTGCCTACTACTACATGACGACCACTGGCGACCTGGAGTAGTTAAGAGGATCCAAGGCAGGAGGCCTTGCCTTTTCGATCATTGTTGCTTTTGTGCTAGCCTTCTTAAGGCAAACTTGTTTAACTCATGTCTGTACTCAGATATTGATGCTTCCGCTGACTCTTGTGTATTCGAGCTTATGTATTCGAGCCCTCGAGGCCCCTGGCTTGTAATATAAAGCTTGTATTATTTTAATTTATGTCTAGAGTTGTGTTGTGATATCTTCCCGTGAGTCCTTGATCTTGATCGTACACATTTGCGTGTATGATTAGTGTACGATTGAATCGAGGGCGTCACAAGTTGGTATCAGAGCCGACTGCCTGTAGGTAGCCCCCTTTCCAACTCCTTGGCCGAAGTTGAGTCTAGTCACTGAAAAACTTTTACTAACATTGGCTGTGTGTCTTACAGGCCCACGTCGCCATATGGGTGGTATTAGGATCTTTTATTCCTCGTCTATACTATGGGACTCTGATCTCTCTTTTATTCGGGTTAATATGGTTTTACTAACTCTAACATTAGGATCCCGTGACCACATTCACCCCAAAGCTGGATAAGCCATAGTTTTCCTTAGAATAGTATTCTGGATAGTACACACACTGTCGTGATGACAACGAAGTGGTATCCATCGTACCTCTTTCATTATGCATGTTTCATCATGAATTATCCTTGTTTTTACAAATGCTCAATGCTGAACTACCCCCTGTTACATGTTAGCAGGATGGTTAGACCCGCTAGTCGTGGCCGTGGTGCCAACGATCCACCATCGCCCGAATTCTTTGCTGGAATGATGCAACAATTTGAGCTGAACCGCCTGTTCATGGAAGGAATGATGGATCAGTTTCCTCATCCGAACATGAATCAACAGCCAACCCTAGGAACTCTGCAGGACTTCATGTGTCTCAACCCAACTATTTACCGCAGCTCAACTCAACCCCTTGATGCTGATGACTGGCTCCGCGACATCACATATGAAATGGAGTCTGCTAGTGTGGCCCCTGCTAGCTATGTCACCTTTGCATCTTTCTTTCTGAAGGGTCCCGCTGCTCAATGGTGGGACAGCCACAGGCGTACCCTGCCTACTGGAACGGTCATCACTTGGCCGGATTTCCAAGCTGCTTTCCGTGCCTGCTTCATTCCTCAAGGAATCATGGACAGGTAGAAGTGAGATTTCCGCAACCTCACCCAAGGCAACAAGACTGTAGATGCTTATCAGCAGGAATTTCTGGACTTGTCATGTTATGCTTAAGAAGACATTTCAACTGATGCTCGTAAGCAAGAGAAGTTTCATGATGGACTTCATCCTGATATCAAGCTAGCACTGCTCATTCAGGACTTTGCAACCTTGGTGAACAAGGCTATTCAGGTTGAGACTGGTCTTCAGGAACACCAGGGATCCTTTAGGCGCAGCCGTGACACTGGCTCATCTTCGGGCCCATCAGCGCAGAAGCGTCGGATATGGATTCCCCACAGCATGTATCGTCCAGCTGCACCTGCACCAAGACAGTCTTATGCTGCACCTCATCTTCCCCCTCCACCGCAGAGGCAGCCCCTTCGGGGTGTACCACCCCAAGCTTCTGCTCCCAATCCCAATGATGGTTTGTGCTTCAAGTGTGGCCTTCCGGGCCACCATCCCAGGAACTGCCCTCAGAATTAGAATCAGCTGGCTCTGCCTTCTAATGATCGTGGTATCAATCAACCCCGCAACCACAATGCCAGACCATATGGTCATGGGCAGGCTAACAACACTGATCTAAATGAAGCTCAAGACCAGCCTTCTACTGTGATGGGTACTCTCCTTGTTAATTCAGTACCAGCATATGTTTTATTTCATTCAGGAGCATCGCATTCATTCATGTTAGAAAATTTTGCATATGCACACGACATTTGATGCAAGCCCATGAACACTCCGATAGTGGTACGCACCCCTGCGGGTCAGTGTCAAACTACCATGATTGGTCGCAATGTCCCCGTTGAAATTGAAGGGTTGGAATTTCACGTTTCTCCCATTATTCTAGAGTCTTCCAACATTGACCTCATTCTGGGAATCGAATGGTTGAAAGCACATACTGCCTCTATCGTTTGTGCCACCAAAGTCGTTCATCTCCTACATCCTTCCAATGAGATAGTAAGCTACCATGCTCAGATTGTTCAAAACGCTGAAGCACGACTTTATGCCTTGAATGCGTTGAACGCAGCACCTCTTGAGGGAATTGAAAAGATTCCAGTTGTTCATGACTTCCTCGATGTCTTCCCAGAAGAACTTCCAGGAATACGCCCTGCCTGGGCTGTCGAGTTTGTCATCGACTTGAAACCAGGCACCGTTCCTATCGCCAAACGACCCTACAAGATGCCTCCTCACGAACTCCTTGAACTTAATGAGGAAATCAACAAATCTCTTCGTAGTGGTTTCATTCGTCCAAGTTCTTCTGCTTGGGGAGCACCTTCTCTCTTTGTGAAGAAGAACGATGGACCGAACCGTTTGGTTCAAGACTATCGTCCTATCAACCAAGCTACAATTTAGAACAAATATCCCCTTCCTCAGATCAATGATCTGTATGATCAACTTGCTGGTTCATCAATATTCTCTAAACTTGACTTGAGGTTGGGTTACCACTAGATTCGTGTTTGTGAAGAGGATATTCCAAAGACCGCATTCGTCACTCGTTATGGTTCTTACGAGTACACCGTCATGTCTTTTGGCTTGACCAATGCTCCAGCCACATTCTCTCGTCTGATGAACTACATATTCATGGATTATCTCGACAAGTTCATCATAGTCTATCTGGATGATATCCTGGTATATTCAAAGAACAAAGAATAACATGCTGAACATCTTCGACTTGTTCTAGAGAAGCTTCGAGAACATCAACTCTATGCCAAGTATTCCAAGTGCGAATTCTGGCTTCCCGAAGTAACCTACCATGGGCATGTCATCTCCAAGGATGGTATTGCTATCAAACCAGAGCGCGTTCAGGCTATTCTTGACTGGACCCCTCCGAAGACTGTCAAGCAAGTCAGAAGCTTTCTCGGTCTAGCCAGCTATTGTCGCCGCTTTGTCAAGAACTTCTCCAAGATCGCCAAGCCACTGACCAATCTGCTTCACAAAGGCATAAAGTTTGATTGGACTAAGAAATGTCAGGAAAGTTTCAAGGCACTCAAAGACAAGCTGACATCTGCCCCAGTGCTTTCTCCCTCTGATTCTCACAAAGACTTCGTCATCTATTGCGATGCTTCACGTCAAGGATTAGGCTGTGTCCTAATACAAGAGCGCAGAGTGATTGCTTATGCCTCCCATCAAGTACATCCTCATGAAGAGAACTACCCAGTTCATGACCTCGAGCTTGCTGCGGTTATCTATGCACTGAAGCTATGGCGACAGTACCTTCTTGGTAATCGATGCGAGATCTTCACTGATCATCAGAGTCTGAAGTACCTGTTTACTCAGCCAGATCTGAACCTCCGTCAGCAGCGATGGATGGAAGCTATTGCTGACTACAACTGCGGTATATCCTATACCCCTGGTAAGGCTAATGTAATGGCTGATGCCCTGAGTCGTAAGCCTTTTTGCAATATCCACATGGTTCATAAAGCTCAGCCTCGCCTTTATGAAGAACTTTGCAAGCTAAACCTTCAACTAGTTCCACAGGGTTCTCTAAACAACTTTGTCCTGGAACCAACTCTTTTCAAAGAAATTAAGTCTGCTCAAGCCGAAGATGGTCATGTTGATCTGATGAAAAAGGATCTTGCCTTAGAGAAATCCAGAGATTTTTCACTTGGTGAAGATGGAACCTTATACTTCAGAGATCGCATTGTGGTACCCCGATTCGAGCTTATGACAAAGAAGGGGATGAAAGAAGCGCATGACACCCCTCTCTCTATTCATCCGGGAAGTACCAAGATGTACTTAGACATTCGTCAGAAATATTGGTGGTCCAAGATGAAGCAAGATATTGCTCGATATATCAAAGTATGTGACATTTGTCGTCGCGTCAAAGCAGAACATCAGAAACCGGCTAGACTTCTACAACCGCTTCCGATTCCTGAATGGAAGTGGGATAAGATTCAGATGGACTTCGTCACTGGCCTTCCCAAGTCTCAGAAAGGTAACGATGCTATCTTTGTCGTCATCGACCAATTCTCGAAGGTTGCTCACTTTCTGCTAGTCAAGGAGACTACACTGCTAGTCAATTAGCAAACTTGTATATTGATACGTCCATTTTGCATCATGCTTTTATATCGATATTTATTGCATTATGGGCTGTTATTACACATTATGTCATAATACTTATGCCTATTCTCTCTTATTTTACAAGGTTTACATAAAGAGGGAGAATGCCGACAGCTGGGATTCTGGGATGGAAATGGAGCAAATATTAGAGACCTATTCTGCACAACTCCAAAAGTCTTGAAACTTCACGGAAGACGTTTTCAGAATATATAAAAAATACTGAGCGCAAGAAGTTCACCAGGGGGCCACACCCTGCCCATGAGGGTGGGGGGCGCGCCCTACCCCCTGGGTGCGCCCCTACCTCGTGGGCCCCTGGTGGCCCTCCGATGTCCATCTTCCGCTATATGAAGTCTTTCGATGAGGAAAAAAATCATAAGCCATCTCCTCGGACGAAACTCCATCGCCACGAGGCGGAACCTTGGCGGAACCAATCTAGGGCTCCGGCAGAGCTATTCTGCAGGGGAAACTTCCCCCGGGAGGGGGACATCATCGCCATCGTCATCACCAACACTCCTCTCATCGAGAGAGGGCAATCTCCATCAACATCTTCACCAGCACCATCTCCTCTCAAACCCCTAGTTCATCTCTTGTATCCAATTCGTGTCTCTAAGTTCGGGATTGGTACTAGTAGGTTGCTAGTAGTGTTAATTACTCCTTGTAGCTGATGCTAGTCGGTTTAATTGGTGGAAGATCATATGTTCATATCCTATATGCATATTAATACCCCTCTGATTATGAACATGAATATGCTTTGTGAGTAGTTACGTTTGTTCCTGAGGACATGCGAGATGTCTTGCTATTAGTAGTCATGTGAATTTGGTATTCATTCGATATTTTGATGAGATGTATGTTGTCTCTCCTCTAGTGGTGTTATGTGAACATCGAGTACATGACACTTCACCATTATTTGGGCCTAGAGGAAGGCATTGGGAAGTAATAAGTAGATGATGGGTTGCTATAGTGACAGAAGCTTAAACCGTAGATTATGCGTTGCTTCGTAAGGGGCTAATTTGGATCCATATGTTTCATGCTATGGTTAGTGTCGGTGTCAAAACCGGTGGATCTCGGGTAGGGAGTCCCGAACTGTGCGTCTAAGGCGGATGGTAGCAGGAGGCAGGGGACACGATGTTTTAACCAGGTTTGAGCCCTCTTGATGGAGGTAAAACCCTACGTCCTACTTGATTATTCTTGATAATATGAGTAGTACAAGAGTTGATCTACCACGAGATCGAAGAGGCTAAACCCTAGAAGGTGGCCTATGGTATGATTGTATGTTGTCCTACAGACTAAAACCCTCCGGTTTATATAGACATCGAAGGGGGCTAGGGTTACACAAGGTCGGTTACAAAGGAGGAGATATACATATCCGTATTGCCTAGCTTGCCTTCCACGCCAAGTAGAGTCCCATCCGGACACGGGACGAAGTCTTCAATCTCGTATCTTCATAGTCCAACAGTCCGGCCAAAGGATATAGTCCGGCTGTCCGGAGACCCCCTAATCCAGGACTCCCTCAGTAGCCCCTGAACCAGGCTTCAATGATGATGAGTCCGACGGGCAGTGTTGTCTTCGGCATTGCAAGGCGGGTTCCTCCTCCGAATACATCACGGAAGAGTTTGAATACAAACACAGTGTCCAACCCTGCAAAATAAGTTCCACGTACCACCATAGAGAGAATAATATTTGCACAAATCTAACCTGCCGACATGTTTTGGCAGCATGACATCACGCCACGGCCCGGTAATTATTTGAACCGTTTTTCTTTAACCAGCCCCGCACATAACGCGAGGCGGTTTCTTGACACGTCTTGTCAAAGCAGAGATTGTGTTCCCCTTATCACGGGATTCTCATCAATACTAACGTGGGTAACCCAACCGTGCCTGTTGGCATGACTCCTAGATCTTAGGTAAGTCTAGAACGGCCACAAGGAGGACGCCTGATATTCACCCACTTTATAAAGGGAGAAGGCTTTTTCTTTTTTTCCTCCCTGTGCTCAATCGAATCCTTCCCCTGCCTCAAGTTCTAACACCCAAAGCCCAGGTCAGGTACTTCGGACCTTCAATCATGTCCGGATCCATCCTTCAAGGCCGATGGATGCCTTCCTCCATCACGGAGGAGGACATCAAGAAGTTGAGGGAGGCCAGATATCTGACCCTTGAAATTTCGCATCGGCTGCCTACCCGAGGGCAGGTCGTCCCTACTCCCGAACCCAACGAGAGCGTCGTGTTCATCTCCCACTTCCTCCGAGGACTAGGCCTCACTCTGGATCCCTTTGTTAGGGGTCTTATGTTCTATTACGGGCTATATTTTCACGATCTGGCCCCAGATTCCCTTCTTCACATCTTGACATTTATTGTTGTACGTGAGGCCTTCCTCCGCATTACCCCTCACTTCGGCCTATGGCTCAAGACCTTTGATGTGAAGCCGAAGATGGTCGAGGGGCAGCACGCAGCGTGCGGGGGCGCACTAATAAGCAAGATCGCTGGCGCTCCATGGCCAAAGGGTTCCTTTCCAGAGGTGTCCGAATTATGGCAAGGGGAGTGGTTTTACGTCACAGCTCCTAGAAGTGCCAAGTGGGTAGCTTTCCCCACCTTTCGCTCGGGCCCTCCACCACAACCGATGTCATGGATCAGCAGGGGGCTGAGCTGGGGTCCAGCCAAGGACGTGCCAATACTTCGAGGGAGATTTCAGTCTGGTTATGGTAATGCAAGTCATGCTGGTTCATCGAGTCCAGCCTTGCAAACATCGGCCCCTCCGCATGTGGGAGTTCAACCCGGAGGGACCGTGCACTATTCAAAATTTCCTCTGCATGACACAGGAGGAGATGTACAAATCGTTCTTCGGACCCCAAATAGAGTGTCCAGATACTACCAAAGACGTGGTCCTGAGCTGCAACCGCCCCGCTGCCCAAGTAAGTAATCCCATGGCCGAACATATTATCCTTTTATTTGTCATGACATCATTCTGAAGAATCGCTCTTTGAACAGTACTAGATAACAAAGGCAAAGATGATCCGGTGTTCGGCCCCCCTTCCTGAAGGCTTGGACAATCCGGTGCTGGAAAATATGCTCGAGCTAGCACCTTGCCTGGTGCCCTCAAAGGAAGATGAAGGGGGGAATAAAGAGGGCGAAAGCGGGCCTCCATCGCCGCCTATTCCAACTGAGGGAATGAGCGCCTCCATGAGGGAGGATAACCAAGGGGAAGAATCTGACATTCTCTCGCCCCGGGGAAGGAAGAGGACTACCTTTGAAGATCCGGAAACCAAGGTTTCCAAACGGGAGAAGAAATCTCCACCAGAGGGTCCTACGTCGGAGGGTGCTCTTGCCGCACAATGTCTGCGCGGGGATCAGCCCTCTAACGAGCTGTAAGTAATCAAAAAGTACTTAATAGTGAAGATATCCTACCTTACTTCTGAGGAAAATAACCGAAGCATTTATCTTGCAGTTCGGATCTTAGCCCTTCTCAGCAGAGCTCGTCTTCAGGGGATCTTCTTCCAGAGATGATGGAGAGCGAAACGCCTCCCCCGGACTCCCCAGCTCAAGAAGCGGGCGACCTTGAAGTATCATCGTGGAGGGTTTCTCCTGATCCGGCAAGGCCAGAAGGTAATCCTATGGCCACCCGAAGTCCCCAGTATCCAGCTCTTGAAGAGAGCAATCAAAAGAGTCCGGCACCATCTAGTATGCGGTCGGACGTACTGAAGGATCTGCTAGAGCGAGCGACTATCTCAGAAGAGCACCGTACGTTGATGAGTACGGTGATTGAAAGGATTTCATCCACCGAAAGCGGGTTGCATGAAGCCTTTATGAGTCTACTGACGGGTTTTGAGGTACATGAAATGATGTACATTTTTGACAGTACCGCACATATTTAGGTGTGCCCTATGTAGATAGTAGCCCCTGAGACTCTGGTTGTCGTCGAGAACGGCGGCAAACAGAGGATCGTAGTCTCAGGTAATAACTAGACCGCCTTTATGTGCAGGTGGTTGAAGCTCCGGTGGCTAGCCGGACTGATGGGGTTGCCGAACTAAAGCGGCAACTGGATGCGGCCGATGCCGACATCGTGCTTGTTAACAAGTGGCTTGACGAGGCACAGGGTAGGTGATTTTTCTGGTGAATGTCACATAGTAAGAGCAGCATGATGCCAATATCTTTAATATGTCATGACTACAGATGGAGCTGCCACCGTGGAGACCCTTCGGGCGGAGCTTGCCCGAGCCAAGGAGCAAGCAAGGAGTAGTAATGCGGCCGCTTTAAAGGCGGCCGAAGAGTTAAGAGCCGAAAAGGCCGCGCATAGCGAGAGCAAGGAAAAAATGGCCAAGATGGCTGTAAAGTCAAAAGACACAGCCGACCATTGCCAGCTTCTTGAAGAAGAAAATCGGGCGAAGGCGACGGACCTGGAAAAGGCCACAATGGCGACCAAAGACACCCGCTCTGAGATGAGAGCAAAGAAGGAGGAGCTGCATCAAGACGGGGATATCATGGCTGGGAAGCCCTTTATGCTGCGGAGGAAGTTTGGAGATCCTCAGTATGCCCCTCTGGACCGGCTGTGGAGTTCGGCGGACGCATATTTGGACTTGGCGGCGAGTGCTGTCGATGCGTCCGAATACTTCCGATGTCAAATAGAACGTGAAGTGGACAAGCTATTCTGGTCACAATTTAACGTGCCAGAGCGTCCGCTTCCATTAACTGATCGGCTTGCCGAATAGGCCGAGCTGAATAGATTGTCCGGACTCGCCATGAGGTCTGTTGTGGATCATCTGTGGCCGGAAAGGCCAAAGCCGAACAGCTATTTTAGTTTGGTGCAGCAGTTCCTTGGTGCGGTGCCGCGCATTAATGCGATGAAGAGGTCGGCGTGCATAGAAGGCTCGCGGATGGCCCTTGCCCATGTCAAAACATACTGGGCGGAGATGGATGCCACCACTGTTGCGGCGTAGGGTTCAGCAATAGGCCGAGTGGCTGCCGAGCACTATTTTGAAGAAGTTCTTGAAGGCGCTCGTTCGATAGAGGCCTAGTGCTCAAAGAATATTATGTTTGAGTGACATGTATTCCCATTGTAAAAACAATGTTTTATTAAGTTTATCAAGGCTGTATTTATACTTTTGCCTGAAAGTACTATGATGCCTCCTGTGCGGCCGTTTATGTATATATGTATATAACCTGAAAGATTGCAGTCGTCGGCTTCAGCCCCCACGTATATAATGCGGGGTGTTCGCAGAAGACGCATGTTCACACTTGATCGAACGTCTTGGTCCATTAAGGAGGTGATAACGCAGCGAACTAGGCAACCGGACTATAATGCTTTAACACTTTCACTTAGCCAGAGGAGTTTGACAGTGGGGCTGCCATATAGCCCCTGGTGGCTTCGCACTCATCCAAATTCGGGGTGCGTACATGCCTGGCCGGGAAACGTCCCTTCATTAAGCCGGAGGAATCCCAAAGATTCCGATAGGTCATCGAGTGGTTGACCAGTCTCACGCTATATCATGATAGTCAGTTTTCGGCTTTCTCTACTAAGGTGCTCGTCCGGATGAACCAGGGCAAAATTGTAGTAGTTCTCCTAGTGCCACCTTAGCCGATAGAGCGGAATTTAAGGCAGCAAAACACAGGAGCCGGGCAAACCCAACATTTGACCAAAGACATGATTTGGAGCTGATGCATATAAGGCCAAACTCGCGACGCCGAACACTCCCTAAGGTATTCGGTCTTTATGGTGTAAACCGGGCCTAACCAGTGCCCTTTGTAATAAGCCCTTGGTGTCCAGGTACGTGCATTATTCTGACGTGGCCACATGCCAAGACGTCAGCATCCTTCTCAATTGTACTGAGAATCCGAGGGATGTGTATCAACAAGAGATAGTAAAAAAGGTTGACACAGGGTCTTAATCTAAAAAGAATCCTTGGAACGGGTCCCTGTTGCACGTCTGCGCCTGTGTCTCCGTCGTGCCATATCCTGGACGGGTGTAGCATGATGGTCATCTGTAAAACAGAGGAACTTAGTTGAAAAGTTGTCGTGCAAAAATGTAGGTTATACTAAAGAAACCATGTACAATTCAAGATGAGTAAAATTGAGCCTGATTGCCACTTGTTTGCGCGCGTTGAGCCCCTTGTATTGTAATAGGGGTATGGCCATCAAACTTGTATTAATTACATATAGCTGCGCCGGACTCGTCTAACCCCGTCCGTGGTCTTAACGACCTCTCAAATGAAAGTTGGTGAGGCCGTTTAGTGTGTGGCTGCCAAGGCAGCCGCACTATCTTCGGCGCGCAAGGAGCGCTCAATATTTCCATTTACTGTAATGATGCTGCGTGGATCGGGCATCTTAAGCATGAGGGAAGCGTAATGCAGTATTGCGTTAAAGCGAGCGAAAGCTTCGCGTCCGAGTAGTGCTTGATAGCCACTTTGGAATGGAGTGATGTGGAAGGTTAAATTTTCGCTGCAAAAGTTATCGGGGAAGCCGAATATAACCTCTAGTAGTAGGGAGCCCGTGCAATGGGCTTCTGGGCCTGGCGTTACTCCTTTAAAGGTAGTATTGCTATGGCTAATTTTTGCCGGGTCTATCCCCATGTTGCGGACTGTGTCCTCATATATCAGGTTTAAACTGCTGCCGCCGTCTATCAGGACTCGTGTGAAGTGGTATCCGTCAATTATTGGGTCTAATACCAAGGCAGCCCGTCCTGCACGCCGGATACTTGCCGAGTAATCCCGATGGTCAAAAGTGATCGGTTGGGACGACCAGTGGTAGAACTCCGCGGTGATAGGCCCTGGGGCATGTGTCTCTAGGAGTGCCGCTTTGTTTCTCCCCTTTATCACGTGTAACACGTTGATTGTTTTGACTTCTAGTGGGAATTTCTTATGTTCCCCAGTGCTTTGCTTGCGAGGCTCGACCTCGTCTTCGCTTGGTGTATCCTGCCCCTTATGTTTGGCGTTGATCTTGCCGGACTGCTTGAAAACCCAACATTCTATATGGGTATGATTTGCAGGCTTATCGAGGGTGCTGTGGATCTGACATATTTTATCCAGAATCTGGTTTAGGCTGGATAGTTCGTATCTGTTGCCTTTGGAGGGCAGCTTCTGCTGACCTGGCCGATAGCTTCTGAACCCGGCGTTTACCGCCGTGCTCTTCGGGCTGTCTTCTTTATTCCGGTGCTTATTTTTGCTGTGTCGTGATTTCCCGTTTCCGTCCCTGACTTCGGATGTACTTGGGTCACTGGTGCTGCATCAGGCTAACCAGTTGTCCTCGCCCACGCAAAAGCGGGTCATGAGGCTTGTTAAGGCTGCCATTGTTCTTGGCATTTCTTGGCCGAGGTGTCTGGCGAGCCATTCGTCGCGAATGATGTGCTTGAAAGCTGCTAAGGCTTCGCGTCCGGACAGTCGACTATTTGTTTATTTTTAGTGAGGAACCTGTTCCAAAGCTTTCAGGCTGACTCTCCGGGCTGTTGAGTTATATGACTTAAATCGTCGGCATCCGGTGGTCGGACATAGGTCCCTTGAAAATTTGCCCGAAAGGCGTCTTCGAGCTCTTCCCAGCTTCCAATGGAGTTCGGGGAGGCTTTTAAGCCAGTGCCGAGCTGGCCCTTTGAGCTTGAGGGGTAAGTACTTGATGGTGTGGAGATCATCTCCTCGAGCCATATGGATATGGAGGATATAGTCCTCAATCCACACCCCAGGGTCTGTCGTTCCGTCGTACGCCTCTATGTTTACGGGTTTGAATCCTTCTGGAAATTCGTGGTCCAGCACCTCATCGGTGAAACATAGGGGGTGTGCGGCACCCCTGTATTTGGGTGTACCGTGGTGTTGGGATGTTTGTGGTGTTGCATTGCATACTGGAGCGCGCTTGCGTGGTCCATAGATAGATCTGGTTGCACCGTCCTTTTGATGCGAGCCCTCACGCGGATCGCGTACTGGCTTATGTGCGGCGTCATTTGCCGTTCTATGGTGGCCACGAGGACGTCTATCCGACCGGATGGCCATTTTGTTTTTTAATTGCGGGGGATCTAGGGCCTCCTCATCGAATTCAGGTAGCAACTTTCGCTTTGGGTAGCTCTTGGTGTGGCGATTACCGCCGTACTTCGCTGCAGTGTTGAGTACTTCGCTCCATGTGATTCTGAGTGTGTCTTGTGCAGCCCTGAGCCTTTGATTCTTCTTTTTCAGACTCCTCGTAGTGGCGACAAGCCTTTTATGGGTATTCAGTTGCTCCGGGTTCCTGTCCGGTGTAATGTTATCCGGACTGTTATCTTCGACTGAGTCGGGTTGTTCGGTTTGATTCTCCGTGTTGCCCTGGTCGGGCGATGGTTCACCCTGCTCTATCGCTGGGTCTATATGACCATTGTTTCTGCCGAGGCGGGATTTGGAGTGGCGTTTATGCCGCCACCTTGACTGCTTCTTGAGGGAACAATCCTTCGCTGCGTCCTTCCGTTCTTCGACGTCGTTTTCTTTGGGTGTGTCCACCATGTATACATCATATGATGACATGGGAGTCCAGTGTCGTGTGGGCAGTGGTTCCTGTTCGTCTCCTGCATCGTCGTCCATGCCGTTGATGTCTTCGGAGTCGAAGTCGAGCATGTCGGTCAAATCGTCGACAGTGGCTACTAGGTGGGTGGTGGGTGGGCGGCGAATTGCTTCGTCATCCGCATCCCAATCCTGCCGGACATAGTTCGGCCAGGACTCTCCTGATAAGGAGAGAGACCTTAATGAGTTCAGTATGTCACCGAAGGGCGAGTGCTGAAAGATATCCGCGGAGGTAAACTCCCTGATCGGCGCCCAGTCGGATTCATTGGGCACGGGCGCAGGCGGTTTGGAATCTGTGGCCGGGGAAGAATCCGGTAGTTCGGCATCACGACTCCCATGAAGGGTAAGGTCAATATTCGGCTCGATCCCACTGAGAATACGGCCTCCGTGGTGGGGTCTATCCACCCGTCCATGGATGGCGCAATTGGCTCCGAATTGAGGATCGGAGCGATTGCCGGTGCGATCTCCCGAACACTGTCTGATGGCAGAGTTAAATCATGTTCATCGCGACTGTGTGGCGCACTAGTCAGGGGCTCGAATCCCTTGAAGATCGAGTCTCCACGGATATCGGCCGTGTAGTTTAAGCTTCCAAACCTGACCTGGTGGCCACGGGCGTAACTCTCGATCTGCTCCAGATAGCCAAGCGAGTTTGCCCACAGTGCGAAGCCGCCGAATACAAAGATCTGTCCGGGGAGAAAAGTCTCACCCTGGACCGCATCGCTATCGATGATTAAAGGAGCCATGAAGCCTAATGATGACGACACAGAGGAACTCTCAATCAAAGCACCAATGTCGGTATCAAAATCGGCGGATCTCGGGTAGGGGGTTCCGAACTGTGCGTCTAAGGAGGATGGTAACAGGAGGCAGGGGACACGATGTTTTACCCAGGTTCGGCCCCTCTTGATGGAGGTAAAACCCTACGTCCTGCTTGATTATTCTTGATAATATGAGTAGTACAAGAGTTGATCTACCACGAGATCGGAGAGGCTAAACCCTAGAAGCTAGCCTATGGTATGATTGTATGTTGTCCTACGGACTAAAACCCTCCGGTTTATATAGACACCAGAGGGGGCTAGGGTTACACAAGGTCGGTTACAAAGGAGGAGATATACATATCTGTATTGCCTAGCTTGCCTTCCACGCCAAGTAGAGTCCCATCCGGACATTGGACGAAGTCTTCAATCTCGTATCTTCATAGTCCAACAGTCCAGCCAAAGGATATAGTCCAGCTGTCTAGAGACCCCATAATCCAGGACTCCCTCAGTTAGGCTTACCCAGATACTTTTGTTGTAGTTGCAGATGCTTGCGATAGAGGTTAATCATAAGTGGGATGCTTGTCCAAGTAAGGACAGTACCCAAGAACCAGTCCACCCACATACCAAATTATGAAAGTTCTGAACGCGAATCATATGAACGTGATGAAAACTAGCTTGACGATATTCCCATGTGTCCTCAGGAGCGCTTTTCTCTATATAAGAGTTTGTCTAGGCTTGTCCTTTGCTACAAAAAGGATTGGGCCACCTTGCTGCACTTTATTTACTTTTGTTACTTGTTGCTCGTTACAAATTATCCTGTCACAAAACTATCTGTTACCACTTATTTCGGTACTTGCAGAGAATACCTTGCTGGAAACCGCTTATCATTTCCTTCTGCTCCTCGTTGGGTTCGACACTCTTACTTATCGAAAGGACTACGATAGATCCCCTATACTTGTGGGGTGCCATTGCCGGGGAGTGAAGCGCCTTTGGTAGGTGGAATTTGGTAAGGAAAAATTTATATAGTGTGCTGAAATTTACTGTCACTTGTTACTATGGAAAGTAATCCTCTGAGGGGCTTGTTCGGGGTATCTTCACCCCGACCAGTAGAGCAAAGAGTTTCTCCTCAACCTAATGAACCTACTAAAAATGAAAATGTCTGCTTTGAAATTCCTTCGGGTATGATAGAAAAACTGCTAGCTAATCCTTTTGTAGGAGATGGAACAAAGCATCCTGATGAGCATCTAATATATGTGGATGAAGTTTGTGGATTATTTAAGCTTGCAGGTGTACCTGGAGATGTTGTTAAGAAGAAGGTCTTCCCTTTATCTTTGAAGGGAGATGCATCGACATGGTATAGGCTATGTGATGATACGGGGTCATGGAATTACAAACGATTGAAATTGGAATTTCATCAGAAGTTTTATCCTATGCATCTTGTTCATCATGATCGCAATTATATATATATTTTTTGGCCTCGAAGGAGAAAGCATCGCTCAATCTTGGGGGGGGGGCTTAAATCAATGTTATATTCATGCCCCAATCATGAGCTCTCAAGAGAAATGATTATTCAAAATTTTTATGCTCTGCTTTCTGATAGCAATCGCACCATGCTTGATACTTCTTGTGCTGGCTCTTTTATGATGAAGACTATTGAATTCAAATGGGATTTATTGGAAAGAATGAAACGCAACTCTGAAGATTGGGACCTCGACAAAGGTAAGGAGTCAGGTATGACACCTAGGTTTGATTGTGTTAAATCTTTTATGGATACCGATTTTTTCCGTAAATTTAGCACTAAATATGGACTTGACTTTGAGATAGTAGCTTCTTTTTGTGAATCTTTTGCTACTTATGTTGATCTCCCCAAGGAGAAATGGTTTAAATATCATCCTCCCATAGAAGTAAAAGTAGCTGCACCTATTAAAGTTGAAGAAAAGACTATCACTTATAATAATCCTATTGTTCCTACTTCTTATGTTGAGAAACCACCTTTCCCTGTCAGGATAAAGGATCATGCTAAAGCTTCAACTGTGGTTCGTAAAAGCAATATTAAAACTTATACACTTCCTGAGCAAATTAAAGTTGAACCTGATATTGCTATTGTTAAAGATCTCTTTTCTGATAATATTGATGGGCATGTTATTCATTTCCTTGATGAGACTACTAGAATTGCTAAACCTCGTGCTAAAGATAAAAACAGACCTATGGTAGGCATGCCTGTTATTTCTGTTAAAATAGGAGATCATTGTTATCATGGCTTATGTGATATGGGTGCTAGTACTAGTGCAATACCTTACGCCTTATACAAAGAAATTATGCATGATATTGCACCTCCTGAGGTAGAAGATATTGATGTCACAATTAAACTTGCCAATAGAGATACTATTTCACCAATGGGAATTGTTAGAGATGTTGAAGTCTTGTGTGGGAAAACTAAATATCCTGCTGATTTTCTTGTTCTTGGTTCCCCACAAGATAGCTTTTGTCCCATTATATTTGGTAGACCCTTCTTAAACACTGTTAATTCTAAGATAGATTGCAAAAAGGATGTTGTTACTATCGGGTTAGATGATATGTCTCATGAATTTAATTTCTCTAAATTTAGTAGACAACACCGTGAAGAAGAATTACCTAGTAAGGATGAAATTATTGGTCTTGGTTCTATTGCCGTACCTCCTAGTGATCCTTTAGAACAATATTTGCTAGACCATGAAAATGATATGTTTATGACTGAAAGAAGGGAAATAGATGAAGTATTCTTTAAACAGGAACCTATTCTGAAACACAATTTGCATGTAGAAATCCTAGGGGATCCTCCTCCACCCAAGGGTGATCCCGTGTTTGAGCTTAAACCGTTGCCTGATACTCTTAAATATGCTTATCTTGATGAGAAAAAGATATATCCTATTATTATTAGTGCTAACCTTTCAGAGCATGAGGAAGAGAGATTATTGAAAACTCTGAAGAAGCACCGTGCTGCTATTGGGTATACTCTTGATGATCTTAAGGGCATTAGTCCCACTCTATGTCAACATAAAATAAATTTGGAAGAAGATGCTAAACCAGTTCGTGATCTTCAACGACAGCTGAATCCTAAAATGAAGTAAGTGGTAAGAAAGGAAATACTAAAGCTCCTTGAGGCAGGTATAATTTATCCCGTTGCTGATAGTCAGTGGGTAAGTCCTGTCCATTGTGTCCCTAAGAAGGGAGGTATTACTGTCGTTCCTAATGATAAAGATGAACTGATTCCTCAAAGAATTATTACAAGTTATAGGATGCTAATTGATTTCCGAAAATTAAATAAGGCCACTAAAAAGGATCATTACGCCTTACCTTTTATCGATCAAATGCTAGAAAGATTATCCAAACATACACATTTTTGCTTTCTAGATGGTTATTCTGGTTTCTCTCAAATACCCGTGTCAGCCAAAGATCAATCAAAGACTACTTTTACTTGCCCTTTTGGTACTTTTGCTTATAGACGTATGACTTTTGGTTTATGTAATGCACCTGCTACCCTTCAAAGATGCATGATGGCTATATTCTCTGTCTTTTGTGAAAAGATTTGTGAGGTTTTCATGGATGATTTCTCCATCTATGGATCTTCTTTTGATGATTGCTTGAGAAATCTTGATCGAGTTTTGCAGAGATGTGAAGAAATTAATCTTGTCGAATTGGGAAAAGTGCCACTTTATGGTTAATGAAGGTATTGTCTTGGGGCATAAAGTTTCTGAAAGAGGTATTGATGTTGATAAAGCCAAGGTTGATGCTATTGAAAAGATGCCATGCCCCAAGGACATCAAAGGTATAAGAAGTTTCCTTGGTCACGCCGGATTTTATAGGAGGTTCATTAAGGACTTCTAAAAAATTTCTCGGCCTCTGACTAATTTATTACAAAAAGATATACCATTTGTCTTTGATGATGATTGTGTAGAAGCATTTGACATACTTAAGAAAGCATTGATCTCTGCACCTATTGTTCAGCCACCTGATTGGAATTTACCCTTTGAAATTATGTGTGATGCTAGTGATTATGCTGTAGGTGTTGTTCTAGGGCAAAGAGTTGGTAAGAAATTAAATGTTATTCAATATGCTAATAAAACCCTAGACAATGCTCAAAGAAATTATGCTACTACTGAAAAAGAATTCTTAGCAGTTGTATTTGCTTGTGATAAGTTCATACCTTATATTGTTGATTCTAAAGTAACTATTCACACTGATCATGCTGCTATTAAATATCTTATGGAAAAGAAAGATGCTAAACCTAGACTTATTAGATGGGTTCTCTTGCTACAAGAATTTGACTTACATATTGTTGATAGAAAGGGAGCTGAGAACCCCGTTGCAGACAACTTGTCTAGGTTAGAAAATGTGCTTGATGACCCACTTCCTATTGATGATAGCTTTCCTAATGAGCAATTAAATGTCGTAAATGCTTCTCATACTGCTCCATGGTATGCTGATTATTGTAATTACATTGTTGCTAAGTTTATACCACCTAGTTTCACATACCAGCAAAGAAAAAGTTCTTCTATGATTTGAGTCATTACTTTTGGGATGAACCACATCTTTATAAAGAAGGAGTAGATGGTGTTATTAGACGTTGTGTACCTGAGCATGAACAGGAACAGATCCTACGCAAGTGTCACTTTGAAGCTTATGGAGGACACCATGCTGGAGATAGAACTGCACATAAGGTATTGCAATCTGGTTTTTATTGGCCTACTCTCTTCAAGGATGCCCGTAAGTTTGTCTTATCTTGTGATGAATGTCAAAGAATTGGTAATATTAGTAGACGTCAAGAAATGCCTATGAACTATTCACTCGTTATTGAACCATTTGATGTTTGGGGCTTTGACTATATGGGACCTTTTCCTTCCTCTAATGGATATACACATATCTTAGTTGCTGTTGATTACGTTACTAAGTGGGTAGAAGCTATTCCAACTAGTAGTGTTGATCATAACACTTCTATTAAAATGCTTAAAGAAGTTATTTTTCCAAGATTTGGAGTCCCTAGATATTTAATGACTGATGGTGGTTCACATTTTATTCATGGTGCTTTCCGTAAAATGCTTGCTAAGTATGATGTTAATCATAGAATTGCATCGCCTTATCACCCTCAGTCTAGTGGTCAAGTAGAATTGAGTAATAGGGAGCTCAAATTAATTTTGCAAAAGACTGTTAATAGATCTAGAAAGATTTGGTCCAAGAAACTTGATGATGCATTATGGGCCTATAGAACTGCATATAAAAATCCTATGGGTATGTCTCCGTATAAAATGGTTTATGGAAAAGCAGGTCACTTACCTCTCGAACTAGAACACAAGGCATATTGGGCTATTAAAGAGCTCAATTATGATTTTAAACTTGCCGATGAGAAGAGGTTATTTGATATTAGCTCACTCGATGAATGGAGAACCCAAGCCTACGAAAATGCCAAGTTGTTTAAAGAAAAAGTTAAAAGATGGCATGATAAAAGGATACACAAGCGTGAGTTTAATGTAGGTGACTATGTATTTCTATACAACTCTTGTTTAAGATTTTTGGCAGGAAAACTTCTCTCTAAATGGGAAGGTCCATACGTTATCGAGGAGGTCTATCGTTCCGGTGCCATAAAAATCAACAACTTCGAAGGCACAAATCTGAAGGTGGTGAACGGTCAAAGAATGAAACATTATATCTCTGGTAATCACATAAATGTTGAAACCAATGTTATTGAAACCGTAACCCCGGAGGAATACATAAGGGACACTTTCCGGAATGTTTCAGACTCCGAAAAGGAATAGGTATGTGGTACGATAAGTAAACCGACTCCAAAATAGTTTTTAAGGCAATATTTCTCCGTTTTGGAATATTTAGAAAAATAGAAAGATAAGAAGCATTCCGGGAAGGACACGATGGCTCCATGAGGGTAGAGGGCGCGCCCCGCTACCTCGTGGGCACCTCGTGCGCTCTCCGGACTCCGTTTTTGTACACAACACGTATTTTGGTCGGTAAAAATTCATTATATAATCTCCCAGGGGGTTTGACTCCCATATCACGCAATTATCCTCTATTTGTGTTTCGAGCTATTGCTGCTGCAGATTAGAGCAAGATGTCTTTGCAAGAATCAGTCGGGGAGAGCCGGGTGTCTCATCCGGCACCGAGATCAATGACAAACAACAATGTTGACCTCTTTAGGCCAGCAACAGAGGAAGAGATGGAGGCTGATTTGAAGAGGATAGATGCCATGGAAGAGGATCAAGAAGCACTTCCCGCTTCCAAGCTGGATTCACAATGGGAGAACTGCCGAGCTCGGCTATTCCAAACTCGGTTATCCCTTCCATTGTTAGATTTCTTTCTTATGAGAATATGAAAAAGGGTGTCACTGGTTCCCCCGCAGCTATGCAGCACCCTTGGGTGCAGGGAGCTTTGGCTGTTACAGGAAAACTCCGAAAGGAAATAATGGACCTCAAGCAGCAAGTCAATAAGCTCGAGGAGGAGAATCGTATCATGGGGGACATCATCGCCAAGAATATCACATCACCATCCCCGAAAAGAGAGACATAATCACACTGGTATGGGCACTCCCCTTGGCAACTGCCAAGATTGGGGGAGTGCCCCGGTATCGTATCACCATCACTTTTATCTTTACCGTTTTCCGTAGTTCGATCCTTTTGGTAATATCTTGATCTAGTAGAATAAAGTTTATGGCATGATCTAGTTTTGAGTTTTGCTTTATGATTCCTCTATGTAATCGAGTCCGTGAGCTATATATAATAAAGATTAGTGTTGAGTCAAGGGCTTGATTATTTTGCCATGATCCTAAGTGAATAAAAGAAAACAAAAAGAATAAAAAAAGGAAACAAAGAGATCATATGGATCTTATGGAGAGTAATGAGCTCACATAGAAAAAGTATGATGAATAAAAGTTGTTGAGAGTTGACAAACATAGTTTGGGTCATCATTGCAATTAATAGGAAGTAATAAAGAAAGAGAGGTCTTCACATATAAATATACTATCTTGGACATCTTTTATGATTGTGAGCACTCATTAAAATATGACATGCTAAAGAGTTGACGTTGGACAAGGAAGACAACGTAATGGGTTATGTTTTCTTACATCTGAGATAAATTATATTGTCATGGATCATCTAACATGGTTGAGCTTCCCTTTCCCCCTCATGCTAGCAAAATTCATCGCACCAAGTAGAGATACTACTTGTGCTTCCAAATACCCTTAAACCAGTTTTGCCATGAGAATCCACCGTACCTACCTATGGATTGAGTAAAATCCTCCGAGTAAGTTGTCATCGGTGCAAGCAATAAAAATTGTTCTCTAAATATGTATGACTTATTAGTGTGGGAGAAAATAAGCTTTATACGATCGTGTGATATGGAAGAAATAAAAGCGACAGACTGCATAATAAAGGTCCATATCACAAGTGGCAATATAAAGTGACGTTCTTTCGCATTAAGATTTTATGCATCCAACCATAAAAGCGCATGACAACCTCTGCTTCCCTCTGCGAAGGGCCTATCTTTTACTTTTATCTCCTACCTTGCATAAGAGTCATGGTGATCTTCACCCTTCCTTTTTACATTTTATCCTTTGGCAAGCACAGTATGTTGGAAAGATCTTGGTATATATGGCTAATCACTACAAAAAAATACACTTCCGTGATGATACATGTTTGTCACAGTAGGTCGCGTTTTTTGTCATGCATGTACATCCATGACAAATTTATGACAGAATCAAGATAGTCATACATGTGCCATCGTAGAAGTGTTCCATGACATTACCAAAATTATCATCACAGAAGTGTCCACTTCCATGACGATAAATCGCGCGTCACAGAAGTGCTTTCATCAAGGGTGACCGACACGTGGCATCCACCGTAACGGAACGCCGTTAAGCTATCGGGTCGGGTTTTGGATCCGATAACCCGTTAACAGCCCCGACCAATGGGGATTTTCCATGTGTAAAATCATCATTGGCTAGAGGAAACACGTGTCGGCTCATCGTTGGGACAGATGTCATCCACTAACTGGACAGAAGGCGCCTATGATACGTCGACACGTGGCACGGCCCAACAGTGGCCCATTCCTGTGAAAAGGCCGACCCGTTTGACTTGGTCAAAAGCTGGCGGGCCGGCCCATGGAAAGCCTGTAAACGGCCTGTTCGCATATAGCCCATTTACAGCCCGCTAACCCAAGGCCCGTTACGCCCTATCCGAATTAGGCCCAGTAGCGTCATCTGGGTGCCATCGAATATGATTCCAGCCCATTTTCACTTCTGGCCCATGTATAGCCCATGACGTCTTTCGGCCCATATGAGGCCCTTCGTAACTCTTGGCCCATTAGCGGCCCGTGCTGAAACTGGCCCATAATGAACAATGTATTACTTTACACCCATTAACGGCCCGTGGTGAAACTGGCCCGTAATGAACAGTGTATCACTTTATACCCACTAATGGCCCGTTATTCCGTTGGGCTGTTTCCAGCCCAAGTTAAATTTTGGCCTTCTGAGGGCCCATTTATTCTTGGGCTCATTTGCAGCATTCGGTTACTTACGACCCGTTATTGTCATTTTCTGCTTGTGGGCCAAATTCAGCCCGTCGTTACAGTCGTCTCGTTTGTGGACCGTTAGTCTGTTGGGCCATTTTCATAGCATCACCAGATACGGCCTATTAATGGCCCGTTATGGTCAGCCCATAAAACGTACAATTTCCATTAAGGCCCGTCTACGGCCCATTAAATGCCCATACAAGACCCATAAATGAGTCGGCGGCCCATGGATCCTACGAGACGTAGAAGGCCCATGGATCCTACGAGACGTAGAAGGCCCATGGATCCTATGAGACATACAAGGCCCATGGATCCTATGAGACATAGAAGGCCCATGGATCCTACGAGACGTAGAAGGCCCATGGATCCTATGAGACGTAGAAGGCCCATGGATTCGACGGCCCATGAAGGGCCATGGTCGGGCGAGTTGGCCCCCGTTTGAACGATATAGCATATTCAAAGAATTATCCTACTCAATACTACCACTTCTAAAAAGCATACACTATACAACAAAGAGATCAAGGCATAGAAAGGTAGAATAATCCTACACTATACAATAAAGAAATTACAGCCGATTATACCCACTGGGCATTATGGTTCGGCACAGGTGATAATAAAGCATACACAAACAGTAAATTACATACACTGGGCAAATACAGCTCATACATCATGGACGCGCATCAACTTAACTCCATTTGAACTATATCTCTTCAGAAAATAGGATTGGCCGGATTTAGATAGCACAAATTTCAGTCTGCAAAATCTCCTATTCCTTCATGGTTACCTCAGTGTCTTGTTTCATTTTTTTGACTCTTGCATCTAATACCTGCATGTCTAGTCTCAACTTGTTGATTATACGTTGACAATCATGTACACGTTGTCTTGCCACCTCTAGTTGATGCTCGAGAACATCAGCACATTCCAATCCCAATCCATAATCATTAGGTAACGGCCATGCCGCACTGCTCACAGATCTTTGTGTTGATGTCACTTCATCCTGAAATGTTTCTGTAAGTACACATGACTAGGGCAAAAATATAGTTACAACAGTGAAGCGAACAAGACACTATTTTGTACTACATGACAAAACAGGACTAACAATAATGTTACACGTCACTTTCAAAAAAATGTTACACTTCATGAAGCATAAGCAGGTGATATTTTAAAAATTATAAAAAAGATAGTCTGTGCAGCCTGCATACAGAAATCCCTCTTAGCTCACTAGACGAGCATGATGTTGGGGCCCAATCGAAAACACAGACAAGTTACAAATTTAGACAGCACGTTGCGTATAAGTAAGCAAGCAGTTGGCCATTCTGTGCCTCAATTAAAGTCTTAGGGAGCATAATGAACAGCAGAGGGTTTCATACAAACATACTACAACAGGCAAAACTATGCAATCATTAGCGTAGTATAAACTAGATTGTGAGCCTCATGCAATAATAGTTGGTTAATAGACTTCAAAGCTTCAGGCACACTTCAGCAGAGTAATTAAATGGTAAGGCCTTTAATTATGTCAACTAATAGTGATACAAGTACCGAACATCAGGCATGATTATTTGGGCATCTCATTAACTGAGGACAAATAAAGCAATTGAAAAGAGAAAATTAACTATGCCCGAAACAAACAAGGAATTGAACTGTTGAGTTGCATATAGTGACTTAGCTTAGCAGGTTGAAGAGGCTCAGCGCAGCTCCTACTTCTCTTGCAAGGCTCCTTCCTAACATCTTGTACTTGCAAATCCTCAATCTTATCTTCATTGCACCCCCTCTGCAAGGTGACACAAACTAGTTACTCGTCTCCTTGGAAGATAAATATGCATACTTTCCAGTCTGTGAACATAAAAGGATGAGATTATAACAAAACAACACCACATAATGAAACATGCCGCATCTCTTGCACTTGCACACAATGAAATGAGCATTTACTATGTCTGCACTATGTAAAAACTAGGCATACCTTCGAACTGGATCTCCAAGTACTCTTGGAGAGCCTACTGTAGTGTACAACCAAACCTTTATGTCACCTATGAGTTAGACAAAGCCCCACTATAGCAGCCCTTAGTGTTTAAATCGTTAACAAGCTCTGTTAGAGTGTTAGGTTAAGAACAACAAGTAATCAAAGCAAACAGTCCTAGTATGGCTGGCTGATGCAAACAAGCAATTGAACAGATGTGTGAACAAATCTTACATATCAAGAAAAGAAGCAAAGAAGGAGGCTTAAAGACCATCACTAGACTGACCAGATTTAAGGGGCATTTAAACATCATGTGCAACGTATGAACTAACATAAACATTGCATATTCCAGATTCTACAATGGAATGCACATGTATTAGGTTATGCCATGTATGATGATGCCTAAATGTACCGATAGCACACAGGAGTGATTCATCATTGCACACACAATTGAATTGTAGGTTAAGGGCCAGTTCGATTCCGCCTTTTCAGGGCATATTGTCAAAATAAGCCATAAAAGTAGTAAATAAGTCATTTTTGAGTTATGGGCTTGGGCTTAACTAATTTTGCTTTGGAGGGGGGTGTTTCGGGTAGAACCTCACTAAAAATTGAAGGGAAGGGGAATAGTGAAATGACTCTGTTGTCTGCCTATATTACACTCAAAATGCAACTGCTGACGCCCGTGTCACACCTGCCCCTCAAGTAAAAACAAACACGCAAGCATTCATTGCCCTACCCACTTGCATCTCCTCTCCCCTTTCCCTCTACCTCGATCCCCTGCCTACAGCACTAGGGTTCCTCTAGCGAGTCGTCGCCACTGGTCCCATCTGGCCTGGTCCTTGACGATGCTATGTCCAGCTAGGCTACATGGCCGGCGGGTAGGGGCAAATCTCCTTGGTTGCTCCTCCCTCTGGCGCCGCCCCTCATTCTCATGGTCTCCAGCAGCTGCTCCACTGTGGTTCGTCCAACGCACTAGTCTGGCGGGTGCTGCGCAACTACGGTTGTTGCCACACTACGGCAGAAGGCACCTTATTCCCCCTCCTGTCGGGTGGTAGGAGCAACATATGCCAACGGGTGGCTTCTCTTTGTGGGAACCAGTAAGATGTCGCCGGTGCCTGGAAGCGGGATGAGACGAAGACATGCACGCCGGCGGATCTTACCCAGCTTCGGGGCTCTCCGAGGAGATAACACCCCTACTGCTGCTCTGCGGGGTCTCCGCATGCTCACTAGATGAATCAAGTAGCTACACAACGCTCCTTGAGCTGTTTTTGGGGGGGGAGGAGGAAGAAAGGGCACGACTAGCCTGCTTCTTCTCCTTGTATGGTGTCTAGGACTCGCAGGGGGTCGAACCCTTTGCATGGGTGCTCCGGGGGGTTTATATAGGCCTACCCCCCGGGGGTACAATGGTAATCCGGCTGGGCGCGGGGCCCAGCCGTCTGTGACTGTGCTCGCCGGCTCCTGCGCCGGCTGCTGGGGCCGCCGACTGGTGGGTCCCACCGGCTGCCAGCTCCTTGGTCAGCAAGCGGGCCCCAATGCCCCGGCCCTGGTCAGCGGCTGGTCACTGTGGCTTCGTCTTGTTGACGTGAGCTTCATCGTGGTAAGCGCGGCTACAGTACCGCCGCCTGTCGGACGATCGCTGTAGCCTTACCGCGTCTTGTCTCCTTAATGGGGCGTCCTCTTCGAGGGAAGCGGCGGGCCGGCTGCGGGGAGCCGGCTCCGTCTTGGGCCGGCTGGTTGGAAGCGTGGCCGCCTTCAGCCGTCTCTCTGCTCCAAGGGGCCCACCGCCTGTGGGCCACGCTGGCGGCCCGTCGTGGGTGACACCAGGGTCAACATGGCAACAGTGCTGCGCCGAACGGGTCATGCCTACCTCGTATGGCGCACTGTGCCAGGCGTGCCCCGGGATTCGGGGGTGGCAGGCTCTTCTGTAGCCATGCCCCGTCGCACCGCCGTTAGGTGGGTGCAAACTTTGTGGGTACGGTCTTGACTGCTTTATGGGGAGCCGGCTCGAAGGAGTCGGCCTTCTCACAGCCGGCATCTTGGAGTCGGCCCTCTCATGAGGGTTAAAGTTGGACCGCCTTCCGAAAGCCGGCCTAGATCGCAGCCGGCTAGGGGAAGGCGGACCTATGTCTTGAATTCTTGAGAGCCGGGATGGCTCGTAGTTTTTGCAGAATAGCCAGGGGAAGCCGGCTAGGCTACCCATGGCTATTTACTCCGACAGTAGTCCCCGAAGCTGATCAAGCTCCGAGGTGAACAAGGGGACGAGAAGCTTGGTCAGCTTCCTACCCTGAAGAGTTGGCTTCGCGGGCGTACGCCGACTTCAGATAACCCCGCGTAGGCGGGAGGAGAGGGGGCCTGCATGCTGACCACGGGGCCTCTCGCGGCCACGTGGCGGCGGGATCCTGCGAGCGCACGCGCGTGACAGGACGCCGCCGCAGGCCCGGGCCCGCCACTCGCGAGCCTCGGTCCGGGCGCGGATCTCCCGTGGCCCACAGGGCCGCTCGCCTTCTCAAGGCAGTTTTCGTCTCGCCATTAAGGATCGGTAATCGCGGGGCGGGGGAAGTGGGCATGATCGACCCCCACGCTTCCCCACGCCACGCCTCCTCGGCTCTGCCACGTGAGCCTATAAGTAGGGGGAGGAGGGGGAGCGACAGAGGTTCGCGTGCTCCCTCCCACTCCGTCCCTCCTAACTCTCGTCTTCTTCCTCTCACCGCCGCCGCGGCCTCCCGTCTCAGCGCCGTCGCGTCTCCACGCCACCTCGCTCCCATGGCATTGTCAAGCTCTTGGGACGGCTCCAACGTCCATGAGGATCACGTGGAGTTCCTTCGCCAGACCCGGCGCCTGCCCGGCGCCGACCGCATTCAGGTCCGCCTGGCGCCCGAGAGGGAGATCTCGCCGGCGCCGAAGGAGGGCGAGCGAGTCGTCTTCCGCTCGCACTGCCTGCGCGGCTTCGGCCTCCCGGCGAGCAGGTTTCTGCGTTCCTTCCTCGACTTCTACAACCTCCAGCCGCATCACCTCACGCCCAATGCGGTGATGCTGCTGTCGGCCTTCGTCTCCCTCTGCAAAGGCTTCTTAGGGATGCTCCCCACGCTGGAGCTCTGGGGAGAGTTCTTCCAGAGCAAGCTTGGCACAGTCGTCGCTGGCGTGCCTGCCCCCTGCGGAGCCTTCATCGCCATGAGGAGGGCGGGCGAGAACAATCCGTTCCCGCCCATCCCCCTGATCCAGTCGGTAAAGGTCTGGCAGAGATCTTATTTCTATGTGAAGATCGTCGCCGAGCAAGAATACTACATCAACCTGCCGGCTTACGTAGCCGGCTCGCCGGCTGGGAGGCAGCCCTCGTGGAGCTTTCGATCCCGGTCGTTGTCTCCGGCCGGGAACGCCGCCATCTCCCGGCTTCGGGTGCTGATTCAGTCGGAAGGCTTGCGCGGGGCCGACTTGGTGGCCGCCTTCATGGAGCGCCGGATCCTTCCTCTCCAGAGCCGGCCCCATATGATGTGTCAGATGAGCGGCCGCTTCGACCCAAGCCGGCTGAGCACATGGGAGATGCCCCACGCGGAAGTGGCGCTTATGGTCAACTACATCGCCAATTGCAAGCTCAGCGGGGACTGGCAGTACGGCAAGGCGCCGTATTCTCGGGAAAATCCTCCACCCGTGGTAAGTTTCTCTCTTTATCTTCTTTTTCGTCGTCAGCCGGCTTCGTGACGGCCGGCTTCTGACTAGCCGGTTCTTTGTGCAGAACCCTCTTCTTGCGCCGCCGGCCGGGGCGGTAGGGATCGAACGCCAGTACGCCCCCGACCGCACGGTGGATGATGTTGACGACCCGGACTTGGGGGCGGCTGCCATGGAAGACGCCGTCATGGGGGACAGTGCCAAGCCCGGAGGCTCAAGGTTCACCGCGAGCTTCGAGGACTGGCCGGACGACTTTGAAGCCGAAGTCGCTCCGCGTCGCCAGCCGGCGGCCGACCAACAGGGCGCGGGTTCATCCGTCGCGCCGGCTGCCGGCGGCGCGCAGAAGCGTCGGGCCGCTCTAGGCCTCTTCGGCAGTCGGCCGAAGAAGTCCAAACCTTCCGCCGCGGCGACGAAGCGAGAAGAGGCGGCCGCGAAGGCGGCCCGCTTCCGCAAGGCTGTGAAACAGCCCCAGGCGGTCTCGGCGTAAGTCTTTAATTGCTTTGCCGCAGTCTCATCGTTGTTCTCTTTTCTTCGAATGTCTTCTTAACTTTTCTACGCTTGCTGGACAGGGCGCCGCTTTCTCTTGAGCGGGGCCCGGGCGGCTCCGTCGTGGGGCCGGCCGGAGGGTCTTCGAGCTCCCGCCACATGGACCCCCGCGCCGATCTTAGGGAGGCCACAGAGCGGAATGCCCGCGAAGCGCGGGAAGAGCGCGAGGCGGCGGAGAAGGCGGCCGCCCAGGCGGCAAAGGGGCAGGCTGAAGCGGTAGCCAAGGCCCAGAGGGAGGCGGCTCCCGCAGAGACGGAGGCGAAAAGCTCGCGCAGCCAGCCTCCGCTGGTCGCCGTTCCTCTCCGAGCCGTGGCCCCCGACACCCCGTTGCCCTTGGCGGAGGAGATCATCCGAGACCCGCTGCTATTGGAGAGGGAGGAGGAGCTCGTGGCCTTGGCCGGGAGAGCGCCGCCTGCGGCGCCAACCGGAGCGGGCCAAGGCGGTCAATCGTCAGCGGCGCCGGAGGAGCCAGCCGGAGGTGAGCCAGAGAGCAGGGCCGGCCTCAAGGTGCAGCTGGCGACGGGCCGGCGTGCTGGAGGAGGCGCTGCTCCGCCAGAGTTGCGCCGAGCCGCGGGCGCAGGCCAGCCGGCTGGAGATCTGGAGGTGGCCAGCACCGCCGTGTCCTAGTGGACTCCCAGCGGGGGGACCAACGAGCTGGATGCGGCGGCTCAAGGGGTCCGGAGCCGGCTACAAGCTCAAGCCGCCCTACTGCAACAGCTCAACCAAGAGTTCTTGTCAACGCAAACCACTATCCGGGTGAGTCATTCGCTCTTAGCTGCTTTGCTTTCTTGATTTCTTCCGTGGGGGCGCGTCAGCGCACCCACTGGGTGTAGTCCCCGAGATCCGGGCCGACTGCTGCGCAGTCGGGTCGGATCTTTCTCGACGGCCACCTTACTTTGCTTTCTCTCTAAACTTTCAGGAATACCACAACCTTCGTGCTGCCGCCTTCGACTCCCAGGCTCGAGAGTTGAGCCGGCGGACCGACGACCTGGCCGACAGCCGAAGTAAGTACTTGGTTTTGTTTATCTCCTGTGGGGGCGCGTCAGCGCACCCACTTGGTCAAACCTTTCTTGATGACTCTTTTCTTATTGATCTTTCTTCTTTCTTTGTCTTCAGGGGCCAACGCTGACTTGAGGAAGGAGCTTGGCGAGGCGAAGGCCGCCCTTTGCGCCAAAGAGGCCGAGTGCACTGCCTTGGCCCAGGAACGGGATCGCCTGGCCAAGAAGCTGGCCGACCAAGAGGAAAGCCACAAAGCGGCCCTGTAGGCGGCGCGAGAAAGTGAAGACGCCTTGATGGCGGAGTATGAGATGGCGGCGGCGACCTGGTCTGAGACCCGGCGATGCCTGGACGAAGGCTTCGGCCGGATCGAAGACTTGATCGACGGTAAGCTGCCTTCCTCGGCCCTCTCCTGCCACTTGCCGCTTGGTTTTTTGACTTATCTCGAGATCTTGCTTGTTGTTTCTTGCAGATTACTTCCCAGGCTACTCCGCCTTCGCCGCCCAAAGCATTGAGGCCCATCGCGAGGCGCGCCGGCAAGCGGGGGCCGACATCGCGCCGGATGCAAACCGGACCCTTGAGGAGCAGCTTCTGGCTGTCCAGGCACGGTTGCAGCCGGCTCATCGGATGCTTCGCCGGCTCCAACGTGCCGGGGCGCAAGTGCTGGCCGCCCTCTGGCCCGGCGAGACGATCCCCCGCACTCCGAGCCGAACTGCCGACTGGCTGGAAGTCGCAGTTGGTCGCTTCAAAGCTTGGAAAGCGTCAGCGGCCCGCCTCGGAGCCAGGCGGGCGTTGGAATTCGTCCGGGATTGGTACCCAGGGCTGAGCCTGGACCAGTTGCGCACTTGGCGGATGGAGGCCGATGCGGAGCTGGAGGCGGTGAGGCCGGCTATCGCCCAGCGGGCTTCAACGATCGCCGAGTGCACCGACATCAGCGTTTTCGCACCCGAAATTGATGATGACGGTGTTGTGCAGCCGGAGGAGTGGTTCGGGCTGAACCCGGCGGTGGGCGAGGACTCGGCGGAGGAGATCGCCTCCAGCGACGAGGGCGAAGAAGACGAAGACGACGACGGCGGAGACGTCGAGCCGGCTGGTGGAACAACCAGCCGACCTCAGGCCGACCGTGCCTCCAGCAACGAGGCGCGTGGAAGCGCGCCCTCTGCGGGAGGCGGCGACCAAACCGAAGTTCGTCAGCCGGCCGCTCCTTCAGCCGGCGCGACCGTCTCCGCCAACCAGTCGGCCGCTCCGCCAGCTTGACCTGCCGTGTTTATCTTTCCTGCTTTGTTGTCTTTGAACAATCTTTTGTTAAGTTTCGCAGTTCCACCCACTGGGGGTGTATCCAAGCTATGTTGAATGCTGGCCTCTAGGAGGTCTTTTTGTGTAAATATTATCATGTGCATGTTTGGTTTCCATTCGCGTATGCTTGTTTATCCTTAGGCTTTTTCCTTTGCCGCCTTCCCTCTTTGGGGAGGCAAGTACTTGAGCTTTCTTGGATTTAAAGTAAAGTGAATGGAAACCGGCCGGCCGGCTACTCTGGTAGCCGGTCGGCGGTGTGGGAAAAACCGGCTTTGTTATATTAGTCCGTTAGTCCCTAGCCGTTTTCCGTGTGGGCGGTCGTTCCTACCTTTAACCCTTGCCAGCCGGACAGCCGGTTCTTCGAACTGCGACTTTGGCAAGGGAAGGCTTGAGAGCCGGCACACTACTTGTCTGACTGCGGGTAGGACTTCTAATATAACTTCAGTCGGCCAGTCCCCAAGCCGACTAGTCGGACTCGGTGCCGGACGGAATAAGTAAATGATACGACAAGCATGATATTTTCATTCATAAATAAGGGATGGCAGTCCCCGAGCCCTCCTCGGGGAGCCTATTGTCTTGTACTTAATACAAAATTTAGCGTGATACATACTGCCTTTCAACTGTAAAATCTTCGAAGGAGGTTGGCGTTCCATGGCCGTTCCGACTCCTTGCCGGAGTCGTCTCTCTTGCGTGCCTTCGGCTTCTGTGCGTCGATCAGGTAGTAGGAGTCGTTGCCTAGAGCTCTGCTGATGACGAAAGGGCCTTCCCAAGGGGCTGAGAGCTTGTGCTGGCCGGCTGTTCGCTGAATCAGCCGGAGCACAAGGTCGCCCTCTTGGAAAGATCTTGGCCTGACCTTCCGGCTGTGGTAGCGGCGCAAACCCTGCTGGTAAATTGTAGACCGGCTGAGAGCTAACAGCCGGCTTTCTTCCAGCAGGTCGACGTCGTCTTCTCGTGCTTCCTTGGCCTCCGCTTCCATGTACATGGTTACTCGAGGCGAGTCGAACTCGATGTCAATTGGGATGACCGCCTCGGCACCATACACAAGGAAGAAAGGGGTGAAGCCGGTTGACTTGTTTGGTGTAGTGCGCAGACTCCAGAGGACAGCCGACAGCTCATCGAGCCAACAGCCGGCTGAGCGCTCCAGAGGTACAACCAGTCGGGGCTTGATGCCGGAGAGGATGAGGCCGTTGGCTCGCTCGACCTGGCCGTTTGACTGCGGGTGGGCGACGGATGCTAAGTCCAGCCGGATACCTTGGGCTGCGCAGAAACGTGCCAAGGCTCCTTTGGCGAAATTCGTGCCATTGTCGGTGATGACGCTGTGCGGCACGCCGTACCGAGTTGTTATGTCCGCGATGAACGTCACGGCAGTCGGCCCATTCAGCTTCTTGATCGGCTTCGCCTCAACCCACTTGGTGAATTTGTCCACGGCGACGAGCAAATGCGTCATGCCGCCGCGCGCCGTCTTGAATGGGCCCACCATGTCCATTCCCCAAACGGCAAAGGGCCAAGTGAGGGGGATGGTCTTGAGTGCCGAAGCCGGCATGTGTTGCTTGGAGCTGAAGAGCTGGCATCCCTTGAAATGCTTGACTAATTCTTTGGCGTCGTCCAAAGCAGTCGGCCAGAAGAAACCATGGCAGAAGGCTTTGGCGACAAGTGATCTTGAGGCCGCATGGTGGCCGCACTCTCCTTGGTGAATGTCTGCGAGGATTGCAATGCCCTTCTCTTGCTCGACGCATCGCTGGAGGACTCCGGTGACGCTGCGCTTGAGTAGTTCTCTGTTGACGATTGTGTATGCTCCGGCTCGGCGCTGGACTTGTCTTGCTTCTATTTCGTCAGCCGGCAGGTCTTGGTTTACTAGGAAGTTGAGGATGGACTGAGCCCATGACGGGGCCGCGACTTCTTCTACTGCCAAAGTGGCTACTGCCACCAGGGTGGGCGGGCTGGGCGGTGAGGTGCTGGAGTCAGCCACCGGCTGTAGTGCTGGTGCAGTCCCCGGGCCGGCTACCGCAGTCCCCGGGCTGGCTACCGCAGTCCCCGAGCCGGCTACCGCAGTCCCCGAGCCGGCTACCGCAGTCCCCGAGCCGACTACCGCCGTCGCCAGGCTGGCTACGGGGTTCTTGGGGTCGGCTACTTGATTCTTCGAGCCGGACCTGGCCGCATCGGGGTCAGGCGGCATGAAGATGGAATCGGATTCCGGAGACGGCTTGATGGACGGCTTGAGGAGGCGTTGCAGAGCGATGCCGGGTGGAGCCTATTCGAGCCAGGGCATCGGCTGGCTCATTGTCGGCTCGAGGTACGTGGAGGAATTCGCATCCTTCAAAGTATCCGCTGAGTTGTTGGACCAGGAAACGGTAGCTCGCCATGTTCGCGTCCTTGGCGTCCCAGTCACCGGATGGCTGTTGGACTACCAGGTCCGAGTCGCCATAACATAGGATCCGGCGAATGCCAAGTTCTTTGGCAAGCCGGAGCCCGTGTATGAGCGCCTCGTACTCGGCCACATTGTTGGAGGCGGCAAAGTGGATTTGTAGCGTGTATCTGAGCTTGTCGCCTTTGGGAGAGGTAAGGACGATGCCGGCTCCCAAGCCGGTGCGCATCTTGGACCCGTCGAAGTGCATGCGCCAATGGGTGGAGTCGGGAGCCGGCGGCAGGTACTGGGTCTCGGCCTAGTCGACGAGGAAGTCGGCCAGTGCTTGGGACTTGATGGCAGTGCGGGGCTGGTAGAAGATCGTGTATGGGGCCAGCTCGATGGCCCATTTCGCCACCCGGCCAGATGCATCCCGGCTGCCTATGATCTCGGCTAGCGGGGCAGTGGATACGACCGTGACGGGATGCTCTTGAAAGTAGGGCTTCAGCTTCTTGGCGGTGAAGTACATGCCGTAACACATCTTTTGGTAGTGCGGGTAGTTCTGCTTTGAGGCGGACAGCACCTCGCTCAAATAATACACCGGCCTCTGGACCGGCTGGGCTCGGCCTTCTTCCGGGCGCTGGACTATGATGACGGTGCTGACCACCTGGCTGGTTGCAGCGATGTAAAGGAGCATGGGCTCTTTCTCGATCGGCGCCACGAGGACAGGCGGCGTGGCCAGCATCTTCTTTAACTCGTGAAAAGCTTGGTCGGCCTGGTCGTTCCACTCGAAGTGAGTGCTCTTCTTCATGAGGCGGTAGAGGGGGAGAGCTTTCTCTCCGAGCCGGCTCATGAAGCGGTTCAAGGAGGCCAAGAACCCGGTGAATTTCTGAATGTCTCGAAGCTTGGTAGGGATCGCCATTCTCTCGATGGCCTTGATCTTCGCCAGGTTGCATTCGATGCCGCGTTCGGAGACCAGGAAGCCTAGGAGCTGGCCGGCTGGCACCCCGAACACGCATTTCTCGGGGTTGAGCCTGATTTGGAAGAGGCGAAGGTTCTCAAATGTTTCCTTGAGGTCTTCCAGCAAGGTAACACGCTTCTCCGTCTTCACCACGATGTCGTCCACGTATACGTGAGCGTTTCTGCCGAGATGCTTGAGGAGGCACTTCTGCATGCAACGCTGAAAGGTGGCACCGACATTTCTCAAGCCGAATGTCATAGTCAGGTAGCAGAAGGCTCCGAACAGCGTGATGAAGGCGGACTTCAGGCGGTCATCTGGGTCTAGCTTTATCTGGTGATATCCGGAGTAAGCATCCAAAAAACTCAACAGCTCGCATCCGGCTATGGAGTCTATCACTTGGTCTATCCTTGGCAGGGCAAAAGGATCTTTGGGGCAGGCCTTGTTGAGACTTGTGTAGTCTATACACATGCGCCACTTGTTATTCTTCTTCAGCACAAGGACCGGGTTGGCAAGCCACTCTGGAAAGAAAACTTCCATGATAAAGCCGGCCGCCAAGAGCCGGGCTATCTCCTCCCCTACAATCATGCGTTTCTCCTCCGACAGCCGGCGAAGGGGTTGTCTGACTGGCTTTGCGTCTTCTCAAACATGTAGTTTGTGCTCGGCGAATTTCCTCGGAACACCCGGCATGTCCTTGGGGGACCACGCAAAGATGTCCTGATTCTCACAGAGGAAATCGGCGAGCTCGCCTTCCTATTTGTTGTTCAGGTTTGCCCCGATGACGGCAAACCTCTCTGGATGCTCGGGGTCAAGAGGTATCTTCTTCGTCCCTTGGCCGGCTGAAAAGACCCTTGAGTATCATGCTCCTTGGGGTCGGGGGACACGGCCGACTGCTTGCCGGCCATGGCCATGAGTCCGTCCAGCATCTTCTTCTCTTCGGCGATCACAAGGGACTCGGCCAGCCGGCTGCTGGCCGCGGCGCACTCGGAGGACTTCTTGTAGTCGCCCGCTACGGTGATGACGCCTTTGGTGCTTGGTATCTTCATCTTGAGGTATGCATAGTGGGGAACCGCCATGAATTTGGCCAGGGCAGGTCGGCCCAGCAATGCATGGTAAGGGCTCTCTAGGTCCACCACTTCAAACCAGATCGCTTTCCGGCGGAAATGCTCCTTGTCCCCAAAAAGTACATCAATCTTGATTTTGCCAATGGGGGCGCAGGACAGGCCGGGTACGATGCCGTGGAACACTGTCCGAGTGGGCGTGAGCTGTTTTGTCTTGACGTTCAACTTCTCCAGGGTGTCACGATACAAGATGTTGATGCTGCTCCCGCCGTCTATCAACACACGAGAGAAGCGGGCGGCGCGTCTGTCCGTTGCGAGGGTGGCTTCCAGGACCAAAGCATAAGAGCCGGGAGACGGCATCACCTCCGGGTGGTCGGCCCGGCTCCAGCTGATGGGATTTTCTGACCAATGCATGTGTCCAGTGGGGTTGGCAGCGACCACGCTGACTTCCTCGTGCTCTCGGCGTTTGCTGCGCCGGTCTTCGGGCTGGCTGGTGAAGACGACGTAGGTTGCTTGCTCATCAGGAAACTCGTCATGCACGGCTCCGACTGCGGGCCGAGCGGCCGGAGGCGGCGGGCCGGCAGGCGAAGGTGGCAAGAGCCCCTCGCCTTTAGAGATTCGGGTGAGCCAGTTGCACTTCCGGGTCGTGTGGTTGGACGGCTTCGCGCCGCTGTGGAACTTGCAAGGGGCGTCGAGGGTTTGTTCGTAGGAGAAGGCGGGCTGCCAAGCCGGCCTGCCGCCCTTGGGCTTCTTGGGTGCCGGTCGTTCTTCAGGCGGCGCATCTTCGACCGTGGCCACCTGCCGGCTAGCGGGAGGTGGCGCGGGGCCCTTCGCTTGTTGTCGTTCGAGTTGGGGTGTCGGCCGGGTTCTCCAGCCGGCGTCTTGGGCGCCGGGTTGAGCACCTTTCCGGACGCGTCTACCCGAAGCTCGGTCTTCATCGAGGAGTCGGCGGTAGCGTACTTGTCCGCTATGTCCAGAAGCTCGTCGAGAGTTGCCGGCTCGTCGCAGAGGAGCTTGTGCTTGAGGAGGGTGCCTTCTCGGCATCCGGCTGTGAAGTACTCTATGGCTTGTACCTCGTGCACCCCTTCACAGGAGTTGCGGAGCTCGGCCCAACGTGTGAGGTAATCGCGAGTGGACTCGGCGGGGCCTTGCACGCACAAGGAAAGCTGTCTGGGCTTGGGAGCCCGCTTGTAGGTGCTGGTGAAGTTGCAGATGAAGGCTTCTGTGAAGTCTAGCCAGCTGTTGATGCTACGCAGCTTGAGGCTGTTGAGCCAGGTCCGCGCCGTGCCCTGCAGCATGAGGGGCACGTACTTCACGGCGACGCGCCGATTGCCATTGGCGATGCTAACTGCGGTGGAGTAGTCGATCTACCAATCTTCCGGTTTCACGGAGCCGTTGTACTTAGGCGTGTCTCTTGGGAGCGAGAACCCTTTGGGAAAGGGCTTGTCGCGGAAGCGGGGGCCAAAGCAAGGCGGGCCGACATCGTCTTCTTCTTCCAATGCCAGGGATCGCGCCAGGCGGTCGATCCGATGACGGGCGTCGTTCTCGCCGATTCCTTCGCGGCGGCCCAGCCGGCCGCTGAGAGTCGGGTGCGCCACTGGCGGCGAGGCGGGATATCTCTCTCCACGGGGTGGAGGCGGAGGCGGGTCGCCCCGCCACTCCATGGCTCGGGGATGACCGTCCGCGTCCCGCTCAATGGAGATCCGGGTCCGGCTGCGGCTGGTAGCCGGCTCCTTCTCGCGTCGCGCGCGGGTATCGCTCGTAGTCGGCGTCCGGGACGTCGCGCCGTGCTCTCGGCGCGGGGGAAGGCTTTCCGCGCGAGCGTCGGCTTCGTGCCGCTGCGTGGCGGCGTCAATCAACTGCTGGATGCGCCGGGTAATGTGGGGAAGGTCTTCGGCCTCCAGGCCGTCCAGCTCGTCTACGGCCGCCTGGGCGGCACGCAAGTTCTCGAGCGGGGTGGCATAGACCGGGCGGTCGACTCCCAGTGTGTCGGCGATGACGGCGCCGCGTTGCTTGACAAGGCCGGCCCGGCTTGGCCTGCCCGGGGCCGGCGTGCCAAAGACGGCGCGGTCAGCCTCGCGCCGGTAGGCCTCAGTGAGGCGTCTTACGGAGGCCAGCCTCCGGCCCTCTACGAGGAGGGCGAGGCGGCGTGCTTCCAGGGCTTCATCGTCGGCGCCGGCCGAGAGAGGAGCGGACAAGTCGTGGGCCGCCGCGCGCGAGGCGTCGCGGGCGCTCTCGTCGGCCGGGCCGCCATGGCCGACAACCATCACTTCGGCGGCGACAGCATCGTGGCCGTCGGCTCGAGGAAGCGGGTCGTTGTAGATCGCGACGTTGGTGGGGAAGGCGTCGTAGGAGGCCGTGTCGGAGTCGACAGGCATCGGGTCGGTGGAACCAACCGACTCCAGGTCCGCAGCGGGCTCGCTGGAGACATGGAGCTGGCCGAGAAGATTGGCGAGGCGGTCAGTGCCCGCATCAGAGGCGAGCTCGTCGGGGATGAGGGTCTCGTCGGGGAGATCGGCGAGGCCGCTTGCCGCGCAGATGCTGGTGACGCCTTGCAGCGCGTCGTGGCAAGCGCCATCGGGCGTGCCGGGCTGGCTATGCTCGTTGGGGAGGAAGAGGGTTCCCGTCCAGAACAGGTCTCCGGACGACGGTGCGCCTGGCCCCACGGTGGGTGCCAAATGTCGGGTGGTAGGAGCGACATATGCCAATGGGTGGCTTATCTTTGTGGGAACCAGTAAGACGTCGCGGTGCCTGGAAGCGGGATGAGACGAAGACATGCACGCCGGCGGATCTTACCCAGCTTCGGGGCTCTCCGAGGAGATAACACCCCTACTGCTGCTCTGCGGGGTCTCCGCATGCTCACTAGATGAATCAAGTAGCTACACAATGCTCCTTGAGCTGTTTTTGGGGGGGGGAGGAGGAAGAAAGGGCACGGCTAGCCTGCTTCTTCTCCTTGTATGGTGTCTAGGACTCGCAGGGGGTCGAACCCTTTGCATGGGTGCTCCGGGGGGTTTATATAGGCCTACCCCCCGGGGGTACAATGGTAATCCGGCTGGGCGCGGGGCCCAGCCGTCTGTGACTGTGCTCGCCGGCTCCTGCGCCGGCTGCTGGGGCCCGCCGACTGGTGGGTCCCGCCGGCTGCCAGCTCCTTGGTCAGCAAGCGGGCCCCAATGCCCCGGGCCTGGTCAGCGGCTGGTCACTGTGGCTTCGTCTTGTTGACGTGAGCTTCATCGTGGTAAGCGCGGCTATAGTACCGCCGCCTGTCGGACGATCGCTGTAGCCTTACCGCGTCTTGTCTCCTTAATGGGGCGTCCTCTTCGAGGGAAGCGGCGGGCCGGCTGCGGGGAGCCGGCTCCGTCTTGGGCCGGCTGGTTGGAAGCGTGGCCGCCTTCGGCCGTCTCTCTGCTCCAAGGGGCCCACCGCCTGTGGGCCACGCTGGCGGCCCGTCGTGGGTGACGCCAGGGTCAACATGGCAACAGTGCTGCGCCGGACGGGTCATGCCTACCTCGTATGGCGCACTGTGCCAGGCGTGCCCCGGGATTCGGGGGTGGCAGGCTCTTCTGTAGCCATGCCCCGTCGCACCGCCGTTAGGTGGGTGCAAACTTTGTGGGTACGGTCTTGACTGCTTTATGGGGAGCCGGCTCGAAGGAGTCGGCCTTCTCACAGCCGGCATCTTGGAGTCGGCCCTCTCATGAGGGTTAAAGTTGGACCGCCTTCCGAAAGCCGGCCTAGATTGCAGCCGGCTAGGGGAAGGCGGCCCTATGTCTTGAATTCTTGAGAGCCGGGCTGGCTCGTAGTTTTTGCAGAATAGCCAGGGGAAGCCGGCTAGGCTACCCATGGCTATTTACTCCGACACCTCCCCTCCTCCCAGGCCATGGCATTGAGGTGCTGTTGAAGGATGAGCTCATCCAACAAGGTGAGGATCTCCTCTGATTTTTTGCCAAATTTTCATTCTGATCCACTATACGATGAATTGCTATGAGCTACTTTTGCTGCTGCTATATGATGCATTGCTATGAGCTGCTCCTGCTGTTGCTATATGATGAATTTCTATGAGCTGTTGCTGCTGTATGATGAGTTGCTATGAGCTGCTACCGCTGCTATATGATGAATTGCTATGAGCTGCTGCTGCTATATGATGAGTTGCTACAAGCTTCTCCTGCTGCTGCTATATGATGAATTGCTATGAGCTGCTCCTGCTGCTGCTATATGATGAATTGCTATGAGCTGCTCCTGCTGCTGCTGTATGATGAATTGCTATGAGCTACTCCTGCTACTGCTATATGATGAATTGCTATGAGCTGCTCCTGTATGATGAGTTGCTATGAGCTGCTTCTGCGGCTATATGATGCTTTCAGGTGGTGCTGCTATGCGATAATAACCAGCCACTTGGACCATCGAATTTCAATAAATAATTGTTCTTCATTTAAATGTGGGTCATGCCTTCTTCGTTTAAATTAGGCAATGGGATATCTATGGAAACATTGACCAAAGTAGATTCTACCAAGTAGATGGTACCTTTGTATTTGCATTTTGAGCAAATAGTGATGGTCTGTTTTCCTATCATATTAATTACTGCACTGGGTTCAATTTGTGATGTTTGCAAGTCAAATTAATTTCTATATGGGCAGCAAAATGAAAAAAAATATAATGCAATCTAGACTTTCCACTGATCATACCAAAGATAAGCTGAAAATGCAATGAAAAGAACTGGTTGGCTTATTACATGGAGCTTATATTCATAGGTGCTTATTTTCTTAGGATAACTCGTAATAAATGTCCCTAAGAAACTTGGCTAATAGAACTGGCATACAAATAACATGTCACGATGATTGCAATGGAGGAGTGACGTACCATAGCACACTGTATAGGCTCACCGCTGCCTCTTCTTTTTTTGCGATGTTCCATGAAATTGCCACATACATCTTGTACTTTTTCATTGTGTAACCCTATCTGCAAGTTGACACGGCTAATTTCAGACATCTCTACATGATACTACATTGCATATTCCTTGCGCATATTTAAACCACCAATCAACGATTGTGTGCGTACAATAAACTAGCCATGACTCTGTATGCTGGACTAGCAGACACTCTAAGGGAGCCTAATGTAGTACACTGGAATTCCTACATGCCACCTACGATTTTGTGTAATGTACTGCCCCTGTTCCTAAATATATGTCTTCGTAGAGATTCTAGTACGGACAACATACAGATGTATATAGATGCATTTTCGAGTGTAGATTCACTCATTTTGCTCCGTATGTAGCCTATAGTGGAATCTCTAGAAAGACTTATATTTAGGAATGGAGGTACGAGGTAGTATCATGTATGACATCTACATATCTAATTTAGCAGCCAGTAGTAGAAATCATTGTCTGCACAAAGGGATTACTGGTCGAAAATCCTAGCAAAGCACGCTGGCAGGCACAGAACAATACAAGAGAGAGAGAGAGAGAGACGCGCTTACAAGATCATAGCAATGCCTTAGTCCAGGATCTTGGTTGGCCAAGCTGTTAGATCTAGAAGAAACATCGTCCTTGTAGTTTTTGCCAGCTGCATAACAGGTAACATCGTTCGGTTAGTATATTTGAAGTACATCGGGCAGGTGATGCTGGACGGGTTTAAAGGTGACAAGTACCTAGGCCGTGGCAGGTGTTTGGCATCTCTCCAGACGGTGGGAATCAGGTTAGAAATGTCGAGGGTGATGACGTTGCGCTGGCTGTCGGGGTCCGGTAAGGAGATCTAGAACCGTCGATTAGGGTGTTTGTGGAGCGGCTCTGGTAGGGTGGACTACGGTGTGGGCGAAGCGGATCTGTGGCCGTGGACGAGGGTGTAGATGAAGCTGCTCCGGTGGTTGGGTTAAGGATGGTGTCGACAACGCGGATCTGCGGCCATGGACGGGGCGTCAGAAGCTGCTCCAGTGGTTGGGTTAAGGATGGTGTCGACGATGCGAATCTGCGGCCGTGGACGGGCGTCAGAAGCTGCTCCGGTGGCTGGGTTAAGGGTGGTGTCGACGATGCGGATATGCGGCCGTGGACGGGGCGTCAGAAGCTACTCCGGTAGGTTGGATGAGGGTGCGAGGAAGCGGATATGAGGCCGTGGACTTGTGAGTTGGCAAAGCGGCCCCGATAGGGTTGAGAATGGCATAGGCGAAGCTACTTCGGTAGGGTTGACGATGGTGTCGGCGAAGCGGGTCCGGTAGGGTTGAGGAAGGTGTCGGCGAATTGGCTCCGGTAGGGTTGAGGAAGGTGTCGGCAAAAAGGATCACACTACAAAAAAATACACTTCCGTGATGATACGTGTTTGTCACAGTAGGTGGCGTTTTCTGTCATGCATGTACATCCATGACAAATTTATGACAGAATCAACATAGTCATACCTGTGCTGTCGTAGAAGTGTTCCATGACATTACCAAAATTATCATCATGGAAGTGTCCACTTCCATGACGATAAATCGCGCGTCATAGAAGTGCTTTCGTCAAGGGTGACCGACATGTGGCATCCACCGTAACGGAACACCGTTAAGCTATCGGGTCGGGTTTTGGATCCGATAACCCATTAACAGCCCCGACCAATGGGGATTTTCCATGTGTAAAATCATCCTTGGCTGGAGGAAACACGTGTCGGCTCATCATTGGGACAGATGTCAACCACTCATTGGACGGAAGACGCCTATGATACGTCGACACGTGGCACGGCCCAACAGAGGCCCATTCCTGTGAAAAGCCCGGCCCGTTTGACTTGGTCAAAAGCTGGCGGGCCGGCCCATGGAAAGCCTGTAAACGGCCTGTTCGAATATAGCCCATTTATAGCCCACTAACCCAAGGCCCGTTACGCCCTATCCGAATTAGGCCCAGTAGCGTCATCTAGGCCATCCAATATGATTCCAGCCCGTTTTCACTTCTGGCCCGTGTATGGCCCATGACGTCTTTCGACCCATATGAGGCCCTATGTAACTCTTGGCCTACTAACGACCCGTGGTGAAACTGGCCCATAATGAACAGTGTATCACTTTACACCCATTAATGGCCCGTGGTGAAACTGGCCCATAATGAACAGTGTATCACTTTATACCCATTAACGGCCCGTTATTCCGTTGGGCTATTTCCAGCCCATGTTATCTTTCGGCCTTCTCAGAGCCCATTTATTCTTGGGCTCATTTCCAGCATTCCTTTACTTACGGCCCGTTACTATCATTTTCTGCTTGTGGGCCAAATTCAGCCCGTGGTTACAGTCGGCCCGTTTGTGGTCCGTTAATACGTTGGGCCGATTTCATAGCGTCATCAAATACGGCCTATTACCGATGGCCCGTTATGGTCGGTCCATGAACGGACGATTCCAACTCTAGCCCATTTACGGCCATAATGCGGTCTGTTTGGCCCATGTTTGGCCAATCGATTATACGGCTCGTATAAGGCCCATTGATAATACGGCCCGTAGAAGGCCCATTGTTTCTATGGCCCGTAGAAGGCCCATTGTTTCTACGACCCGTAGCAGGCCCACTGTTTCTACGGCCAGTAGGAGGTGCAGTGTCACTACAGTAAATATTAGCCCATGGTTATTGTGGCCTAGTTTTAAAAAATAGGTTATTGCAGCCACTAGCTAACCGCGGAAAAAGAACTGCAATGACTACAAGCAAACAAATAAACAAGACAACAAGGAAATAAATAAGCAAGCAACTAACGCTAGGCTATCACGGCTATTACACATATTACATCCACTGGGCATCAAAGTTCGCCACCAGTGCAAATATAGGGAACAAAGCAGCATATCATATACACTGGTTGTCAAAGTTGGCGACCAGCGCAAATAAACGCGGCAGCAGATCAAATCCAGAACTGAAACCACTTTAGAAGATCTCAAGAAACAATATCCTGGGTACCCATAATGCTGGCAAGATGCTTAGCAAGCTTATTAACTTTCTCTTGTTTAGCGCTTAAATCCTCCAGCGCTTGCTGTTGCACCAGAAAATATGCATCTGAATTCTGCAGGGACTTCCTCAGTCCTTCAGCTTCCTGTCGCAGCACATCTGATCGATGTATTTCAACTTGAAGTTGAGACTCAAGAAGACGAACTGATTCAGGCAGCGATTTCGAAGAGCTTGTGCCAGCAGTAGTGGCCAGTAACTCAAACACAACATCAAGACAGGAATTTTGGGTTCCCTCACTGTTGTCAAGATAGTTTTTATCAGCTTTCTTGGAGACCAACAGGGATGTCTTACTATCTTGAATCTTATCTGCATTACTTCCTTTACCATTGGATAACGCGGTACTGTTCTCCAATATTTTGTCCGCATTCTAAAAGAGAAACAAGCAGACACATCACATGTTTACCATGTTGTATATGAAATTCATTTTGGTAAATGAGTTCAGTAGTAAAGTGGACAGGATAACAGCATGAAACAAACATATATCTATGTACCATGGTCACTTTATGGTCTATATCATTCTAGTTTTTGTTGCCAAATCAAGATAGAGACACAGTTAAAATAATATTTGTTCAAGACAAAGCAGAATAGACAAAATATAAGTGTGGGTAACTATAGAGCAATAACAACACTTGTAATGTGCATGACATGAGAGCATAACTGTTTATTCAATTGAAACTGAAATCAACATAGAGCAGGTTACAACAGCAAACCAGTTAAAGAAACAGGTTTAAAACATACCTGTTGCGCCATTGGAGTTTCACTTCCATCCTTCAAATTTGAAAATAGTTGGTATGAGTAAATACAGTCATGCAAGAGAAAAGGAGTATGAACCATAGCTACAGAACCTAACCTGAGAACAAATCTTCTTCTCCTTTAAGCGTTGAGTTGGGATTCGGAGTGGTGGTCCTCGTGCTTTAGGCACTGCAGTTCCCTTACTAACTGCTCGTGTTTGGGTGCTCTGTGGTGGAGACGGTGCTGTGTCAACTGGACTGGGTTACTATCTGCCGGGGTTGGGGTTAGAAGGGTTTAGCTAGTTCTCTGTCCAACTGGGTAGGGGTACAATCTGCGAGAGTCTGGGTTATGTGTGGTGGATCTGGTCCTTGGGCAAGTGCAACCGTGGTTCTATCTGCATCAACTGGTAGCACTATCTTTTCTGAAGACCGTGTTGTTACTCCCTTAGATACTGCCATCATGCTCTCCAAATCAAATGGCTGATAAACAAGAAAAGTAATTGAAAGTATAGACATTGTATGATAGACAGGTGCAATGGATAGTGGGGAGTAAAAGAGGGCATGAAATAATTCATATTTATGTTCTCTAACCAAACAAGATAGCATGACACAATTTCACATATATGATGACTAACTAAACAGGATAGCATGACACAATTTCACATTATGATGGCTAACTAAAAAAATGGAAAGACATAGTTCAAAATATGAGACTATGTAAACAGGATGACATGACATAACTATATAGTGTGTTTATTAAATAGGTTGGCATGCCATAATTCACATACATTCACGGATAGAATGCCATAATTCAAAATATGATGACTGTAAACACTAAACAGGATGAGATGATATAACTATATGATGTCTTTATTAAATGGGTTGCCATGCCATAATTCAGATAGATGATGTGTATGTACTATGTAAACATGATGACATGATATAATTCAAATATATGATTTATATAGTAAGCAAGTAAGCAGATGGCAATCCATATATGATGTAAAAACTAAGCAATGCAAGACAAAATGCATAACATGGGTAATATAACCCTGCCAAGTTCGAGCATAGACCTCAGGGGGGAACTAGGACTGGTCATCGGTCTCTTAATCCTCCTCTGAGGAGCTCTCTGTAACCAGCAAGATGTCTACTTCAGCAGGTTGCTCTGAATACCTTGTTTTCACTCCAGATACTTCCATCACCGCTTCAAATGGCTAATGCACAGGAAGAGTAGTTGAATATACAAACGTTGTCGACAAATGGAACATGTAATACAAAAAAATGATAGCATGATATAATTCACATACATGATGATTGGTTAAACAGCATGGCATTGCATAATTCACATATATAATGCCTTTGCAACAAGATAGCATTGTATAATTCACATATATAATGTCTTGCAACAAGATGGCAATGCATAATTCACATATATGGTAATTAGACACTTAACAGGTGGCATTCGCACAAAGCATGTCTAAACTAATCAAATGACATAGCAATGCGAGACACCATACGCACGATATGAGCAACATAACCCTACCAAGTTAGAGCATACACCTCGGGGGGGATAGGACTGGTCATCTATCTCTGAATCCTCCTCTGAGGAGCTATCCGTAACCAGCGAGATATGCGCTTCGTCAGATAGCATAGTCTGCTCTGAAGACCTTGTTTTTACTCCAGAATTTGCCATCACCGTGTCAAATGGCTGATGCACACGAAGAGCGGTTGAATGTAATAACATTGTTGACAAATGTAATATGTAACGAAAAAAAGGATGGCCTGATATAATTTACATATAAGATGACTGGCTAAGCAGGATGGCATTGCAAAATTCACATATATGATGCCTGGCTAAACAAGATGGCGTTGCATAATTCACATAAATGATGAATAAACTAAATAGATGGCATTCGCACAAAGGATGTCTAAACTAAGCAGATGACATATTTGATGTATAAAGTAAGCAATGCAAGACACCATATGCATGATATAACCAACATCAGCATGCCATGTTAGAGTGAACACCTTAGGGGGTAAATAGGAGTTGTCTTCTCCTTCTGAATCCCCCTTAGAATAGATATCTTCCTCTCGATTACAATCCGAAATGCGTGGAGGGGGGCTGCCTTTGCGCCTACCATGGAGCGACGTCTGCATGAAATTTTATTGCCACGCAAAGCTCGTCTCTTTTGCTCTACATGTTCAGTTCCATTGTTTACAATAACTGTCATGCATAGGACTAAAACATAGTGAGATTATGTAAGGAGTGCATGCAGAAATCCAGAGTGATGGTAGCAACTTGTGGATAGACCCAAAACCAATAATAGCAGGCAGATAATGGCTTCAGTTAAAAAATACAGATAATGGCTTCTTTAATGTTTGTTTCCCACCCAACATGAAACTCATAGTAGAAACTGGAGATTAACCAGATAGTAGATAGATACTACTGATAGCGGCCCCGATATGTACCCCACAACCATTTAAAAACTCAAGTTTGACCATTAGTTTGGAGCTGACTCAGAGTCTAATCGGTGAACAGGACGATAAAGTAGCATGTAATATTAAGCGATGCATAACGTAAGCAGACACGAAAGAGTGCGACCTCTCTTGCGGACACGTGTAGTCCTCGAGGTCATCTTCTCGGTTGATGATGGTAGTGCAGTTTTCATGGCTGCCAGCGGCGGGGAAGAAGATCTGAGGTGGCGAAAGACAGTCTGGAGGCCGGATCCCTGCTGTGCTGGACCCTTCTCTCGTTGGAGCAGCTGAGCTGGGGTGGACGACGACGCAGCAAGAGCGGGACAAACCACGCAAGGTTTTCTTTGACAACTATCTGTAAGAGAAGTAATTCTGTAAGGGCTCATTTGAATTGGAGGATTCCAACAATGCAGGGATAGGAAATAGACAGGAATAGGATGGGAATGCACGTGCAAAACAGAGAATTTAAAAACACAGGATTTCTGCCAATCTGGGTGTTTGATTCACAACAATTGGAAGATCACAGGATGCAAAGAAGCATGGTGAGATTAAGTCAAACCACAAGAAAATGTACGGTTATAATGCTATTATGCTACTATCTCTTAGTCTTGTGCTTCATGAATAGGAATTTGAAAAGGAGTACAAGTAAAAATTAAAATTCCTACGTTTTTTCTTTCAAGGAGACACTAAAGTAACAAATTTGTGTGCTCAGTGGACAATATATATAACATGTAGAGTAAAAAAGAGATGCAACAAGTGTACAACCTCTTTGGCGAAGTATAACACCCTCGATGCGACTATATCTCCCACGTGTCGAGGCACGACTTAGAGGCATAATCGCATTGAAGGCATATGTCGCAAGTTAGGCAATCTTCACAACATCCCATGTAATATAAATAATAAAGGGGAGATAACATAGTTGGCTTACACTCGCCACGTCAATCAAGTACATAAATAACATTACATCATCCAAACACTCATGGCCCGACTACGGTGCCAAAATAAAAGAGAACCCAACAAGCGACACGGTCCCAATCACCCCCAACTGGGCACCACTACTGATCATCGGGAAAGGAAACATAGTAACGTTGAGAGTCTTCGTCGAACTCCCACTTGAGCTCATATGCGTCTCCTGGAGCGGAATCATCAGGCCCTGCATCTGGTGTAATAGTAATCTGTGAGCCACAGGGACTCAGAAATCTCGCACCCTCGCGATCAAGACTATTTAAGCTTATAGGTAAGACAAGGTAAATATGAGGAGCTGCAGCAAGCGACTAGCAAATATGGTGGCTAACTTATTCGCAAAAGAGAGCGAGAAGAGGAGGCAAAGCGCGAGCGAGAAACTACAGAACAACCTACGCAAACATTACTCCAACACCTTGTCCACTTCCTGGACTCCGCCGAGAAGAGGCCATCACGGTAACACACTCGGTTGATTCATTTTAATTAAATTAAGGTTCAAGTTATCTACAACCGGACATTAACAAATTCCCATCTGTCCATAACCGCGGGCACGGCTTTCGAAAGTTCAAATCCCTGCAGGGGAGTCCCAACTTAGCCCATGACAAGCTCTCACGGTCAATGAAGGAATAGAACTCCTCCCAAGACGTTCCGATCAGACTCGGTATCTCGGTAATTCAAGACACTTTGACAGGTTAAAACAAGACCAGCAACACCGCCCGAATGTGCCGACAAATCCCGATAGGAGCTGCACATATCTCGTTCTCAGGGCACACTCAGATGAGACATCCTACGAGTAAAACCAACCCTCAAGTTGCCCCGAGGTGGCCCGCAGTCTACTCGGTCGGACCAACACTCAGAGGAGCACTGGCCCGGGGGGTTTAAATAAGATGACCCTCGGGCCCCGGAAACCCAAGGGAAAAAGAGGCTAGGTGGCAAATGGTAAGACCAATGTGGGGCATTGCTGGAAAAGCTTTAATCAAGGTGAAATATCAAGGGGTTCCCATTATAACCCAACCGCGTAAGGAACGCAAAATCCGGGAACATAACACCGATATGACGGAAACTAGGGCAGCAAGAGTGGAACAAAACACTAGGCGAGAGGCCGAGCCTTCCACCCTTTACCAAGTATATAGATGCATTAAGATAACAATATAATATAATGATATCCCAACAAGTAAATAAATGTTCCAACAAGGAACGGCCTCCAATCTTCACCTGCAACTAGCAACGCTATAAGAGGGGCTGAGCAAAGCGGTGACATAGCCAATCAACGGTTTGCTAGGACATGGTGGGTTAGAGGTTTGACATGGTAATTTGGGAGGCTTGAAAGAAAGTGGTAGGCATCGTAGCATTGCCATGGTAAAAGAGCGAGCAAACTAGCATAGCAAAGATAGTAGTGATTTCGAGGGTATGATCATCTTGCCTGCATAGTTGTCAGAGTTGACTGGATCCTTGAAAGCAAACTCAATGGGCTCCTCGTTAGCGAACTCGTCTCCGGGCTCTACCCAAACAAGACAAACAAGCAACAAGGATACAATCAACCACGTGCAAACTCAAACAACGCAATGCAAAGATGGTATGCTATGTGGGATGCGATGCGGGATGCGAAATGCAAGATATGACAGGAAATGCATGAACCTGGCCTCAACTTGGAAATCCAAGTGTGCCACTGGAAAGATGAGATGAAATCGCTTGAAAACGATATAAAGAACACCGGAATCGGAGTTACGGTTTGGAAATGGCAAGCGATTCAAAAATGACACCGGTCTGCGATTTACAGCAAGTAGCCATCTAAATGCAATGAGATGAACATGCTACAGCAACCAAACATGACAAAAAAATACATGACAGGGACGCATTCAAGATGCTTAACAAAAGTATAGCACTGAGCTATGGCCAATTCATCCATTAACAGGTTCGAACAAGCATGGCAAAATTGCATATGAGAAACAGATCTCAGACTTAGTGAAATTAACACTTGTCTGGAATTTCAGATCAGGTAGCACTCTTCGGAGCAACAAAACTACATGCTATAGGACCTGAACATGGCAAAGTAAAGCATGGCATGGAGCTACTCAAAGAGCTTAACAAAAGTCCCTTAGTGACCTTGAGCCAAAAGGGATCAGAAAATACAATTGCAAGCATGTGAACATGGCAAAAACATAATCAGTTTTCAGACTTAGTGAAAACTGGCACATGCTGAAACATAACTCAAGTAGGCATGTTTACTAGCTCGATGCACTCACTACGATGCAAGTCATGGCAAGAAAAGCATACATAAATCAAGAAGGCACAAAATTCAAGCTAGACATGGCAAGAACAATAGCATAGCATGCATGGATCAACTACAACATCACCGGCAAAATTGCAAACAAGTTGACAATCTGCCCAGATTCACAAAGTAGCAAAAGTAGAGCTCGATTGACTCAAGCTAGGGTGCTCCATAATTGCAAAAAAAGACATGGATGGATAGAGCACTACAAGATTAACAAAACATCCTTACTGATCATCCTCAAAAGAGGCACGGATCACTAGGAAACAACACGAACATATGGCATCATGAGATAAACAGCTCTAGGACTTAGTGATATTACTAAGTCCCTGAAAACAGAATTAGCAAGTGCACCACTTTGCAAGCTTGCACTAGTCACCACGCACATCCTAAAAATACATGGGTTGCACCTCTGGAAAGATGACAAAACCCTAAATGGAGCAGCAGATCTGACAATTAACTCAAGTAGCCCTCTTCTAACAGCATTTCGGGCATCAAGATGAACTCAAATGAAAATGATGCAATGGAAAGAAATGATGTAATCTCTGAGATGAACATTTTGATATGCTATATGCATGAATCGGAGCTACGGATGCAAAGTTATGGAGCTACGAACAGGGGCATATGGATCTGCAATTTCGGGACTTAGAAGAAAAAAACAACCTCTAGGGTTACTGTTCACGGATCTCAGATCTGCACGCAAAACGAGGTCGGCCGGGTCCCTCGCCGGAGTTCGTCGCCGGAGAAGAGGGAGGGGCCGGGCCGGAGCTTGGGGCGACGCCGGCGAGCTCCCGCGGCGGCGCGCGAGGCGGCGGCGGCGGTGGGCGGCCGGGGCGGCTGCGGCTCGGGTCGGCCGCGGTGGCAGGCGTCGAGCCGAGCGAGGCGGCGGCTGCCGGCTCCGGCGAGGAGGAGGCGGGCGGCGGCGGCGCGGGCAGCCAGGCGGCGAGGCGAGGGAGCGGGCCGCGGGGGCCGGCCGTGGGCTCCCGGGCCGCGCGGTGGGAGGCGGCAGCGGAGGACACGTGGCGGGCGACGGTTGGCTGGGGCGCGGCGGCGGACGCGTCCGGCCTGAATCGGACACGTCCGGCGGCGAGGAGAGTGGTTTTTAGGGTTTCGGGGAGGAAGGAGATCCGAATTTCGGGGGGGGGTGTTTAAATAGGCATAGAGGGAGCTAGGAGAGTCCAAATGAGGTGCGGTTTTCGACCACGCGATCGTGATCGAACGGTCTAGGTGATGGAGCAGAGTTAGGTGGGTTTTGGTCCAACTTGGAGGGGTGTTGGGCTGCAACACACACGAGGCCTTTTCGGTCCCTCGGTTAACCGTTGGAGTATCAAACGAAGTCCAAATGGTACGAAACTTGACAGGCAGTCTACCGATAGTAAACCAAGGCCGCTTGGCAAGTCTCGGTCCAATCCGGAAATGTTTAAGCCCCACACATGAAAGAAAGCTAGAAATGACCAGCGGGGGAGAACGAAGCGCCGGAATGCAAAACGGACAACGGGGAAAATGCTCGAATGCATGAGACGAACACATATGCAAATGCAATGCACATGATGACATGATATGAGATGCATGACAACGACAACAACACACGGAGACAAGGACCCGAACCCGAGAAAATAAATATAACTCAATGCCGAAACGGCAAGAGTGGAGTAAAAATTAGGAAAGTTACATCCGGGGTGTTACAACACTCCACCACTACGAAAGGATCTCGTCCCGAGATCTAGGACTGAAAGAACGCCAGGTACTCAGAATGGAGGTGATCCTCGCGTTCCCAGGTAGCTTCACGGTCGGAATGGTGTGACCACTTGACTTTGAGAAATTTAATTGACTTGTTGCGAGTCTTGCGTTCAGTCTCTTCAAGAATAGCAACTGGGTGCTCACGATAAGAGAGATCTTCTTGGAGCTCAATGTCCTCGAAGTTGACGGTGCGGTCAGGAGTCTTGAAGCACTTTCGAAGCTGAGAGACATGGAAGACATCATGAACATTTGCAAAGTTGGATGGAAGCTCGAGTTGATAGGCGAGGTCGCCTCTCTTGCTGACAATCTTGAAAGGTCCCACGTATCTGGGGGCAAGCTTCCCTTTGATACCGAAGCGACGAGTACCTTTCATAGGAGAGACGCGGAGGTAAACATGATCTCCGATCTCGAAAGCCAAATCACAGTGCTTACTATCATAGTAGCTCTTCTGACGGGATTGGGCTGCTTTGAGGTTATCACGAATGACTTTGCACATTTCTTCTGCTTTTGTGATTAAGTCATTACCCAAAAGCTGACGTTCACCGGTTTCAGACCAGTTGAGAGGGGTACGGCACTTCCTGCCATACAGAATTTCAAAAGGGGCCTTGCCCGAACTTGCTTGAAAAGTGTTGTTGTAGGAAAATTCAGCATAAGGAAGACAATCCTCCCACTTCATGCCGACGGAGATCACACAAGCCCTGAGCATATCTTCAAGAATCTGGTTGACACGCTCGACTTGACCGCTAGTTTGAGGATGGAAAGCTGTGCTGAAGCGGATGTTGGTGCCCATGGCCTTCTAAAAAGAATCCCAAAACTTGGAGGTAAAGATGCTGCCACGGTCTGAAAAGATCACTTGTGGGATACCGTGCAGAGAGACAATACGAGAGGTATAGAGTTCCAACAATTGAGCTGCAGTGATCGACTCTTCGATAGGCAGAAAATGAGCCACTTTGGTGAGTTTGTCGATGACAACGAATATAGCATCATTGCCACGCTTGGACTTTGGAAACCCAGTCACGAAGTCCATTTCAATGTGGTCAAACTTCCATTCTGGAATGGCAAGAGGTTGGAGGAGACCAGCTGGCCTTTGGTGTTTTGCCTTCACTCTTCTGCAGACATCACATTCATTCACAAATTGAGCGATCTCGCGCTTCATTCAAGTCCACCAATAAGCTTGCTTGAGATCCTGATACATATTCGTGCTCCCAGGGTGGATGGAGAGGAGAGAATTGTGAGCCTCGTTCATGATCACTTTATGAAGTTCACCTTTGGGTACAACAATACGATCCTCGAAGAAGAGAGTGTCCTTGTCATCAAGGCGGTAGCACTTGTACTTGGACTGACTCTTGGCAATCCCAATCTTCACCTTTTTCACCATAGCATCAAGAAGCTGGGCTTGGCGAATCTGGTCTTCCAAGGTAGGAGAGACTAGAAGGTTGGCAAGGAAACCTTGAGGAACAACTTGCAGATTAAGTTTGTGGAAAGCTTCACAAAGCTCGGGTTGATAAGGCTTGAGAATCAGACTGTTGCAGTAAGCTTTCCTGCTCAATGCGTCAGCAATCACATTAGCCTTGCCTGGAGTATACTCAATACTTGGATTATACTCTTGAATCATTTTGACCCATCGAGTTTGCCTGAGGTTGAGATTAGGCTGAGTGAAGATGTACTTGAGACTCTTGTGATCAGTGAAAATGTCCACTTTTCTTCCCAATAGAAGATGTCTCCAAGTCAAAAGAGCATGCACAACTTCCGCCAACTCGAGATCATGAGTGGGGTAGTTCTTCTCATTAGGCTTCAACTGGCGAGATGTATAAGCAACAAATTTCTTCTCTTGCATCAATACTGCGCCAAGACCTTGGAGAGAGGCATCACAAAAGACCTCGTACGGTTTGGATTCATCAGGCGGAGTCAGAACTGGAGCAGTGATCAATTTCTCTTTCAAAGTGTTGAAAGCAATGTCACACTCCGGAGACCAAACGTACTTGACGTGCTTCTGGAGAAGATTAGAGAGAGGCTTCGCGATCTTGGAAAAGTTTTCAACGAATCTTCGGCAATAGCTTGCGAGACCGAGGAAGCTACGGAGTTGCTTCACGTTCTGAGGAGGTTCCCAATTCACAATTGCAGACACCTTCTCAGGATTCACGGCAATGCCCTTGGCAGAGATGATATGACCAAGATAAAGAACCTCATCAAGACAAAATTCACAATTGGAGAACTTGGCGTAGAACTGATGTTCTCTGAGCTTATCAAGAACCAAACACAAATGCTTGGCATGATCTTCCTTGTTCCTAGAAAAGACCAGAATGTCGTCGAGATAGACCAAAACGAAGTCATTGGTGTAGGCGTTGAAGATGAAGTTCATCATGCGAGAGAACGTCGGAGGATCGTTGACGAGGCCAAAAGACATGACAGTGTATTCATATGAACCATAGCTTGTCCTGAAAGCCGTCTTGGGAATATCTTGCTCACGGATTCGAATCTGATGATAACCCATACGGAGATCAAGCTTGGAGAATACTTGGGCACCTTTGAGTTGTTCGAACAGCTCGTTGATGTTGGGAAGTGGGTAATTGTTCTTGATGGTCTTCTTGTTCAATGGACGGTAATCAACACAAAGTCGGTCCGTTCCATCCTTGTTCTTCACAAAAAGAACACCACAACCCCACGAAGAAGAACTAGGTCGGATGAGACCCATACGCTCTTGAATATCGAGTTGCTTCTTTAGCTCCTTCAACTCTTCAGGTCCGAGCTTGTAAGGGCGTTTGCACACAGGTTCCGTACCAGGCTCAAGATCAATAACAAATTCAACTGGCCGGTGCGGAGGCATTCCTGGAAGCTCTTCTGGAAAGGCGTCTTGATATTCGCAAATGACTGGAATTTGCGAGATGGCATCGAGTTCACCCCTCTCATTGAGAGAAAACAAACGGATAGTATTATCCCGAGCGGCAAAGACAATTACATCCTCAGACGAATGAGTCAATTGAATCTGCCTGGATGCACAATCAAGCTGAGCCTTGTGCTTAGAAAGCCAATCCATTCCGAGAATAAGATCAATATCCGAGTTACCAAGAACAACCGAAGAAGAGAGAAACTTGTAGTCACCCAAAGTGATAGAGATGTCGGGAGCAGCCAAACTAGAAGTCAAAAGCTTGCTGGGAGAAACAACTTGCATGACTTTGGGCATGATCTCAGTCTCAACATTGTGCTTCGATGCAAAAGGGCATGACAAAAAGGAATGCGATGCACCAGTGTCAAAAAGTACTTTTGCAGGAACATCGTTAATAGGAAGGTTACCCATGATGACATCTGACGAGTCCTCTGCCTGAGCTGCATTCATCAAATTGACCTTGGCGTGCTTGGGGTTATGCTTGACCATAGCTGTACTTGTCGATCTGACAGGAGGAGGAGGAGGAAGACACCTCTGGTTGAAACACTTGTTGGCATAGTGACCCTTTTGTTGGCACTTGTTGCACGTGACCTCTGAAAGCGGACGGTGATACGGAGCACTCGATCTTGGAGTTTGAGACGAAGTCTTGTCTGAAAGCCAGGGTTGGGTGGGTGGGAAGAACCACTGCCACCTTTGCTCTTCTGCTGGTACGGCTGACGGAACGGAGGAGGAGGAAGCCAATACTTCTGCTGCTTGGCCACTTGAGTAGAGGAAGAAGAATTAGCATCTCTGACTCGCTTCTTGGAAGCATCACACCTCAACTGAGCGGCCTCTTGCTTCAGTGCCATGTTGTAGAACTCATCATATCTCAAGGGCTCGAAGAGAACAAGAGCTAGCTGAATTTCTTCTCTGAGACCACCCCTGAACTGGTATATCATGCTCCTCTCATCAGGGACGTCCTGCTTGGCAAAGCGGGCGAGCTTCTAGAACAACTTGTTGTAGTCATAGATAGACAAAGAGCCTTGCTTCAGGTTGCGGAATTCCTCATGCTTGCTTTCAACCACGCTCTGGGGAATATGATGAGCTTGGAAATCTCGATGGAAATCATCCCAAGTGATAACACGTCCACCTCTGGAGTCCTTGTACTGCTGGAACCATTCTGCAGCTTGATCTTTGAGTTGGAAGGAAGCGAACTTGACAAAGTCCTCAGGCCTGACGTTACTGCACTCGAAATGCTTGCACAGATCCACTAGCCAATCGTCAGCATCGGTTGGCTCAACACAATTGCTAAAAGTCTTTGGCCCGTTAGCAAGGAACTGGTTGAGTGTAGCAAAGTGATTCTGATTGCTGCCTTGATTCCCTTGGTTGCCTTGATTGCGCTCTTGAAGAATTTGCATGATCAACTGTGTGTTTGCATTGGTTGCGGCCATCACAGCTTGCCATGCCTCCAGAGGAGGTGGAGGTGGTGGCAGATCAGGATTCGGAGTCGTGCGCGTTGGAGGAGCCATCCTGAAGAGGTTGACCACCATTAGCACATTGATAGATAAATATTGAAGCTGAATCCAACGGAATGAAAATTGCAACATATATTCTTCACATCCGAACAAAATGAACGAATGCATTCCTCTTGAAATGGTCACATATCCATAAATTGAGAAGCCACGTAGAATTAGGGTAGAGAAATAAATCAACAAGGTACGGATGAAGAACGAATAATCGGTAAGAAATCCCAATCTCAAACCAATATTCGTGGAAGAAGAACTAGAGCTACTAGAATTCCCACCTATGAAACTCCCGAACCTTTCCGGTTATGCAATCAGGTGTTGGGGATACAGGGGAAGCATAATATCTCACCCAAACTAACAAATCCTACATCCAGCTGTATCCATCCTTCAACACATAACCAAGAAACCTTCGGAAACCATCTACCTCAACTTTCGAAAAGCATCCGTTATACGAGTTATGGCGATACTCCCGAACTCCCGCCCCAGTACTGGGTGGCGTCGAGGCTATCTCACCAACAAACTGCATAAAAGAGATTTTCGATGTCGGGTACTAGACTCAGGTATTCCAGAATTGCAACAATAAAATTATGATGACAACACCTCGGAGCTCAACCCCCCGGGACACTTCCACTAAACCCCTGACAGGAGGCACCAAGACGATGTTCTCATGATAAAACCATCGGAACGATTCCAAGATACCCGCGTGATCCTAAAAAAATTTTAGTGAAATTTGAGAAGAGAAGAGTCAAAACTCTACGTCAGGATGCCTTACCAGAGCGATGAGGAGACTGGGAAGTAAAAAGAATTCCTAACTGTCCGATATATAATTCCTAATGACTCAAAACATTTTTCTAGACACAACTCGGCCGCTAAAAACGATCAAGCAATGGGGCTCCTAAGGTCGGGGAAGGCTCTGATTACCAACTTATAACACCCTCGATGCGACTATATCTCCCACGCGTCGAGGCACGACTTAGAGGCATAATCGCATTGAAGGCATATGTCACAAGTTAGGCAATCTTCACAACATCCCATGTAATATAAATAATAAAGGGGAGATAACATAGTTAGCTTACACTCGCCATGTCAATCAAGTACATAAATAACATTACATCATCCAAACACTCATGGCCCGACTACGACGCCAAAATAAAAGAGAACCCAACAAGCGACACGGTCCCAATCACCCCCAACTGGGCACCACTACTGATCATCAGGAAAGGAAACATAGTAACGTTGAGAGTCTTCGTCGAACTCCCACTTGAGCTCATACGCGTCTCCTGGAGCGGAATCATCAGGCCCTACATCTGGTGTAATAGTAATCTGTGAGCCACAGGGACTCAGCAATCTCGCACCCTCGCGATCAAGACTATTTAAGCTTATAGGTAAGACAAGGTAAATATGTGGAGCTGCAGCAAGCGACTAGCAAATATGGTGGCTAACTTATTCACAAAAGAGAGCGAGAAGAGGAGGCAAAGCGCGAGCGAGAAACTAGAGAACAACCTGCGCAAACATTACTCCAACACCGTGTCCACTTCCCGGACTCCGCCGAGAAGAGGCCATCATGGTAACACACTCGGTTGATTCATTTTAATTAAATTAAGGTTCAAGTTATCTACAACCGGACATTAACAAATTCCCATCTGCCCATAACCGTGGGCACGGCTTTCGAAAGTTCAAATCCCTGCAGGGGAGTCCCAACTTAGCCCATGACAAGCTCTCACGGTCAACGAAGGAATAGACCTCCTCCCAAGACGTTCCGATTAGACTCGGTATCTCGGTAATTCAAGACACTTCGACAGGTTAAAACAAGACCAGCAACACCGCCCGAATGTGCCGACAAATTCCGATAGGAGCTGCACATATCTCGTTCTCAGGGCACACTCAGATGAGACATCCTACGAGTAAAACCAACCCTCTAGTTGCCCCGAGGTGGCCCCGCAGTCTACTCGGTCGGACCAACACTCAGAGGAGCACTGGCCCGGGGGGGTTTAAATAAGATGACCCTCGGGCTCCGGAAACCCAAGGGAAAAAGAGGCTAGGTGGCAAATGGTAAGACCAATGTTGGGCATTGCTGGAAAAGCTTTAATCAAGGCGAAATATCAAGGGGTTCCCATTATAACCCAACCGCGTAAGGAACACAAAATCCGGGAACAAAACACCGATATGACGGAAACTAGGGCGGCAAGAGTGGAACAAAACACTAGGCGAGAGGCCGAGCCTTCCACCCTTTACCAATTATATAGATGCATTAAGATAACAAGATAATATAATGATATCCCAACAAGTAAATAAATGTTCCAACAAGGAACGGCCTTCAATCTTCACCTGCAACTAGCAACGCTATAAGAGGGGCTGAGCAAAGCGGTAACATAGCCAATCAACGGTTTGCTAGGACATGGTGGGTTAGAGGTTTGACATGGCAATTTGGGAGGCTTGAAAGCAAGTGGTAGGCATTGTAGCATTGGCATAGCAAAAGAGCGAGCAAACTAGCATAGCAAAGATAGTAGTGATTTCGAGGGTATGATCATCTTGCCTGCACACTTGTCAGGGTTGACTGGATCCTCGAAAGCAAACTCAACGGGCTCCTCGTTAGCAAACTTGTCTCCCGGCTCTACCCAAACAAGACAAACAAGCAACAAGGATACAATCAACCACGTGCAAACTCAAACAACGCAATGCAAAGATGGTATGCTATGCGCGATGCGATGCGGGATGCGAAATGCAAGATATGGCAGGAAATGCATGAACCTGGCCTCAACTTGGAAATCCAAGTGTGCCACTGGAAAGATGAGATGAAATTGCTTGAAAACGATATAAAGAACACCGGAATCGGAGTTACGGTTTGGAAATGGCAAGCGGTTCAAAAATGACACCGGTCTGCGATTTACAGCAAGTAGCCATCTAAATGCAATGAGATGAACATGCTACAGCAACCAAACATGACAACAAAATACATGACAGGGACGCATTCAAGATGCTTAACAAAATTCTAGCATTGAGCTATGGCCAATTCATCTATTAACAGGTTCGAACAAGCATGGCAAAATTGCATATGATAAACAGATCTCAGACTTAGTGAAATTAACACTTGTCTGGAATTTCAGATCAGGTAGCACTCTTCGGAGCAACAAAACTACATGCTACAGGACCTGAACATGGCAAAGTAAAGCATGGCATGGAGCTAATCAAAGATCTTAACAAAAGTCCCTTAGTGACCTTGAGCCAAAAGGGATCAGAAAATACAATTGCAAGCACGTGAACATGGCAAAAACATAATCAGTTTTCAGACTTAGTGAAAACTGGCACATGCTGAAACATAACTCAAGTAGGCATGTTTACGAGCTCGATGCACTCACTACGATGCAAGTCATGGCAAGACAAGCATACATACATCAAGAAGGCACAAAATTCAAGCTAGACATGGCAAGAACAATAGCATAGCATGCATGGATCAACTACAACATCACCGGCAAAATTGCAAACAAGTTGACAATCTGCCCAGATTCACAAAGTAGCAAAAGTAGAGCTCGATTGACTCAAGCTAGGGTGCTCCATAATTGCAAAAAAAGACATGGATGGATAGAGCACTACAAGATTAACAAAACATCCTTACTGATCATCCTCAAAAGAGGCACGGATCACTAAGAAACAACACGAACATATGGCATCATGAGATAAACAGGTCCAGGACTTAGTGATATTACTAAGTCCCTGAAAACAGAATTAGCAAGTGCACCACTTTGCAAGCTTGCACTAGTCACCACACACATCCTAAAAATACATGGGTTGCACCTCTGGAAAGATGACAAAACCCTAAATGGAGCAGCAGATCTGACAATTAACTCAAGTAGCCCTCTTCTATCAGCATTTCGGGCATCAAGATGAACTCAAATGAAAATGATGCAATGGAAAGAAATGATGTAATCTCTGAGATGAACATTTTGATATGCTATATGCATGAATCGGAGCTACGGATGCAAAGTTATGGAGCTACGAACAGGGGCATATGGATCTGCAATTTCGGGACTTAGAAGAAAAAAACAACCTCTAGGGTTACTGTTCACGGATCTCAGATCTGCACGCAAAACGAGGTCGGCCGGGTCCCTCGCCGGAGTTCGTCGCCGGAGAAGAGGGAGGGGCCGGGCCGGAGCTTGGGGCGACGCTGGCGAGCTCCCGCAGCGGCGCGCGAGGCGGCGGCGGCGGTGGGCGGCCGGGGCGGCGGCGGCTCGGGTCGGCCGCGGTGGCAGGCGTCGAGCCGAGCGGGGCGGCGGCTGCCGGCTCCGGCGAGGAGGAGGCGGGCGGCGGCGGCGCGGGCAGCCAGGCGGCGAGGCGAGGGAGCGGGCCGCGGGGGCCGGCCGTGGGCTCCCGGGCCGCGCGGTGGGAGGCGGCGGCGGAGGACACGTGGCGGGCAACGGTTGGCTGGGGCGCGGCGGCGGACGCGTCCGGCCTGAATCGGACACGTCCGGCGGCGAGGAGAGTGGTTTTTAGGGTTTCGGGGAGGAAGGAGATCCGAATTTCGGGGGGGGTGTTTAAATAGGCATAGAGGGAGCTAGGAGAGTCCAAATGAGGTGCGGTTTTCGGCCACGCGATCGTGATCGAACGGTCTAGGTGATGGAGCAGAGTTAGGTGGGTTTTGGTCCAACTTGGAGGGGTGTTGGGCTGCAACACACACGAGGCCTTTTCGGTACCTCGGTTAACCGTTCGAGTATCAAACGAAGTCCAAATGGTACGAAACTTGACAGGCGGTCTACCGGTAGTAAACCAAGGCCGCTTGGCAAGTCTCGGTCCAATCCGGAAATGTTTAAACCCCACACATGAAAGAAAGCTAGAAATGACCAGCGGGGGAGAACGAAGCGCCGGAATGCAAAACAGACAACGGGGAAAATGCTCGAATGCATGAGACGAACACATATGCAAATGCAATGCACAAGATGACATGATATGAGATGCATGACAACGACAAAAACACACGGAGACAAGGACCCGAACCCGAGAAAATAAATATAACTCAATGCCGAAACGGCAAGAGTGGAGTACAAATTGGGAAAGTTACATCCGGGGTGTTACACGAAGCCATGTCGATCTCAGCGTGATTGGGTTGGCCCGTGAGGATGCTCCGGCGGACTTGGCTGTCGGAGGAGGGGAAGAAGATCTTAGGCGTCTGGAGATGGAGCCCGAGGTACTGCTCCGCTGTGATGGAGGGTTTCGTCGTTGGAGCAGCTCCGGTGAGTTGTACGACGCCGAGGCTGAAGCAGGACAAGAGAGACAACGAACAACGTTAACCTCAGTGGAATTCTAATAGCATCTCCAATACATGACGTAAAATACATAACCACAAAGTGCTAGATGTAAAATACATCAGCCGCTCATCTCTGAACTTAACTGTCGAAACTGAATTTAACTGTCGAAACTGAACTTAACTGTCGAAACTGAACTTAACTGTCGAAACTGAATTTTGCTGTCGAGACTGAATTTTGCTGTCGAAACTGAACGCACTAGCAAGGTGAGGCTACACGTCGGTCGACTGACTTTTTCATCTCTGGTCAGTCAATTTTGTAGCCGTTGGATACGAAATCAAGGGCCTGCGGTTCATCTTCAACCTCCACCCCGTGAGCCGGCCAAACAGCAGCCCCCCGCCGCCTGCGGCCGGTGCTGCGCCGCCCTGCCCGCCCCGAAAACACTCCCCACCGCCGGTCCGCCGCCGCCCCGGCCATCCCTCTAGGCCCCCCCGTGCCGAGCTTTTTCTCCGGCGATCCCCACGCCACCGCCCCGCCAACGCCCTGCCACCGCCGGCGACCACCGCCCCCATCCTGAACCCTAAGATAGATAGTGGGGTACCTCTCCGGCGAGCCGCCCACCCCGCTGCAGCTGGTTCTTCCTTCACCCCGGCGGCATCGAAGTGAAGTGTAGCTAAATCGGAGCAGCATCGCAAGCAAGAGCAAGAGCGAGAGTAGCAGCGCGAGCAAGAGTAATAGCAAGAGCAGACCAGGCAGGGGACCGAGAGCAAGAGCAGAGCAGCAGCGCGAGCGAGAGCTAAAGCAGCAGCAGGTCCTACTGATGTGGGCGTCGCCGCCGAGGGAGCGACGCCATGGAGGAAGTGGCCAGCGACGCCACCATGGATGGAGCCGCGTCATGTCGGCTCGGGACTGAGCGCCGGCAGCACGGTGAGATCGAATCAAGAAGAAAATGCGGCGATTAGTGTACAATCTCTTTGGTGGTGCCGATTAGGACGCAGCTTCATCCGAGGAAACGGTGATGATGATGCTCTTCCGGTGGTGCAGGTGAAGACGGTGGTGTGGGAATGGAGGTGGCGCGAAAGATGAGGGGAACGTCGGGGCAGCTCCTTGGAAGTGGAGGACGAGGTGGCTAAACCGGCGGGACGATGAGATCGACGACGGATCCTCATCCGGTATGGTGGATGAGGGACGTCGAGGTGTTGTTGTGGACGACGTCGTCGGGGAAGAGGCTCCGGCTGGGTGGCGGATGGAGCAGGGTGTGGGGTTTCGTCGCGGGTTTTCGCGGCCACGGTGTACGAATGGGTGGGCGGATGGGATGGCAGTGGGGAACCATGGCTTAGAGACGCGCTTGTCTGAAATATGGGGTAAGTTACGAAAGTACCCCCACCGATTTGAAGCGGTTCTTTCGTTTCAGGGGTACCACGGGCATTTCACATGTCGGGATTTCACAGGAGGTGGGAGTTTCCGCACACGTTGTAATTTCGGAATAGCAAGGCGCGGGTTGAGATGGAGGGAGTTGTCGGAGCACAAAGAGACAAAGATATATCTTAAATATTTCGGGCTAACAAGGCGTGGGTTGAAATTTCCGAACAAGCCTAACATGTACTGTACCAAATCAATGCGCCCTACAAATGTCATTCAAAACTTTGAATTCATGTAATGTTCAATTAAAATATTTCGCTACGTGTATAATGCATGCAACCTACTACTCAAATGAACGTTTTAGTGCATTCCAAACGTATATACTACCGCTTCAATATGAACTAAATTTGAATTCGTTTCTCTATTTGAATAAGATCTACAGTAATGATTGTTGTGAAGTCAAAGCATTTGAATTCGTTTCTCTATTTTAATAAGATCCACGATCATCATTATTGTCAAGTTAAACCATCGTTTGTGTATTATCTTCACAGCACACCACATGATTAGTCTCGAGTTACATATGAACTATGTGTTATGAACTCGAACTAGATTTTTTGAATCCACTTTATTTTGATTTCAAATCACATTACATTTCTAGCTCTAGCTAGATCTTCATAATCTAAACCATGTCTCATATGTATAATGTGTTTATCACATTATGTATGGTGCCCCGCCCCCTACGCCTACAAGTATTTAGATGTGAGTTGCAAACACCACACATTACCACAAATTCAAATAAAATGTGAGAATGTTCGATCTATAGTATTGTTTACATTGTTCGATATTTAGTTGTAAGCTGCAAACGCCACACATTATCACAAATTCAAATAAAATGTGACATTGTTTGATGTATAGTATGGTTTAGATTGTTCGGCATTTAGCTGTGAGTTGCAAACACCATGCATTATCACATTATGGTATAACATGTGCACAGCACGTGTATCACCGCTATATTCATGCATGCAATGTTTAAAACACTATGATCTCCTATTCAAATATATGAATCCGCTTTCATATCAAATTATGATCTTTGTTAGTCTCTTACACCCACACAATCCTCTAACCTTTGTAGCTACCACTAACTTTCTCTCGTGCATGCACACGCCCTCCTCGCCCTCCCCCTCCCTCGGCATTCTATCCACCGGGCACATTCATTTTTTTCTTTAGGTCATTCTCCCAGAGTCTCCACAACTCCTTTCCGACACACACTGATCGATAAACCTCTCCAGCGATGCCTTCCTACAACATACAAACACACCTTCAATCCCCTCCTTTATGTGTCCTTGCCTCGTGTCTCTCATACGTTCAGACACACGTGTAAACTCTCGCCCCTCTTTTCATCGCTCTCACAACCGCACACTCCTCCCCCTATCTAGCTAGTAGTTGGGCCTCTCGCACCACCTCCTAGCTCCATTCTCTCTGTCTATCCGTCTCGCTGGGCCTTATTTTCCTCTAACAAATGGACGTACACCGACCGATCTCTCGCTATACATATAGCAAGCTAGGTCCTTATAACTTGTTTTTACCAACACGTCAATCGATCTACCTCATTAGTTGTGTCTCTCCCTTCCTCCGACAAACAACAATTGATCTACCGATCTAGTTAGGTTTGCTTACCAAACACATGGTTCCCCTTCATCATCCATGGATGCGTCCCGACAGATCTATCACGCATAGGCACACACAGAAACACATCCCCACTCTTATTAATAACATTGCAGTTCCACCCTCAGTTTGTCTAGTAGGCCTCTCCCACCATCTTCGAGAAGCAACTCCATCACCCATCCATCACTCTACCCATCTCCCTCCCTCTCCCTCCCTCTCTCTCTCCTCTCTCTCTCTCTCCCATCATATTTCCCGTCCTTCAGTTATGTATGGATGTCGACCGATCTCCCTCAAGACATAGCTGGGTCTCTCCTTCTCAACACATATACGAGTCGTTCTACCTCTATAGTTAGGCCTCTGCCTACCCCTCCCACCACTCCCTCCCCCCCACACACACCGATACATCGAGCGCTCTAGTCATGTCTCCCTGCCACACACAAACTTGACGTGTGCCCTCTAACGTTCCGGTAGGCCAGTCTCCCTATCTCTTTGACTTGTCCACACACACAATTTCGATGGCTCTCTTCATCGATCTCGCACCCACCCACTTGATCCTCTCTTCGAATCTATCGATAGCTATGACCCCTCCCTCTCTTCTTGTGGATTGCCCGACCCTCTATGTATGATATGGATAGGCCTCCATTTCACACACATTGCATGCAAAATTTTGTTTGAGATGTCATCGACACATATTCCCACAAATAATTCACGAAATCAACCCCCACCCCAAAACAAAAAACACTCATGAACGCGGTTTGTATCTCTCACACACGCCCACGTAGGTGGGCAACGTGCACGAAGAGAAGAGGTGCATGCACGACACACATACTCCCGTCTCTTTCCAACCACACCCGCGCGAGTACATGGTGGAGCTCATTTCTGTACGAAAAAGGCAGCCCACGTGGTAATTTGGCATGTGTACTGGTTGTCCACTTGGTGGAGGGAGGATCGTCTACCACGGGTGAACAAACAAATTGCGACTTGACGTGTTATGTTAAAAAAGAGGCAAACCATGTGGGGCCTACCTTAGAGGAAAGGCTCTATACACTGGAGTACTTTTGATGTGTCCCGTCAACTCGCAGAACGAGGAGAAGCTTGCTTAGTACGCCATCTCCCCCACCCATGGGCGCGGTGGCTCGCAGGATGAGGTGAAGCTTGCTTACTACGCCTTACGCCCGCTCCCTCGCCCATGCGCGCAGTGGCTCGCAGGACGAGGAAAAAAATTACTACTCCCTCCATTTACTCCTCATCCCTACTACCTTGGTTATAGAGATTATATCATATTGTTTGGAATATATATGTCCTTTAGTAGATTTCAATATGAACTACTAGTACATACTCCAAACACTGATGTATATAGACGTATTTTAGAGTGTAGATTCACTCATTTTTCTCCGTATGTAGCACTCTCCCTCGCCCCTCGACCCTCGCCCACGTGGTGGACGTGCAGCAATTCATTCGGTCTCATATAGCCAGAACGATATATACTGCACTACCATTATTGCTCGACTTCCCGAAGAGGCGAAGAGCCAATCGCATGGTTAATATTTTGGAGATGCCAAGCGCAAGGTTATAGGAGAACGAGTAGTAGGTGCCGCGTCATTTATAAATAAAGTTTTTTTTCTTCAGTGGCATGTACGCAATATGATAGGTTCATATGGAGAGAAAAGGAAACCGCTCCACAATATACATAGTCAGGACGGGCCAGCCTACATGGTTGCTTACTGGGGTTGCTCTCTTCACACTCTCTCGCACAAAACGACTGTGGCCACATCTCTAACATTCCGGCGGATCACGTACGCTTGGGGAAGGGGTGGATGCTTAGTGTAGATGCGGTGGCCGTCGCCGACGGCGAAAACCCACTGCCGGCATGTTCCGATCAAGGGTCCCCACCATTCTCTCTCACAAAGCCGGTGAGGTTGCCTTCGTCCCTTGCTCACTGCCGCGACGTGGGCAGTTGCCGCCTCCTGCCGCCCTCCTCAAGGTTCAGCTACGTCCCTCAGGTACAACTCCCTTTACAACCGGCTTGCACCACTGCTCCAGCTGCCCACATCACTCCCTGTGGATATTTCTCTACTTCTTTGCCCTGCACATACCTCTACTGGCTTCTACGTACTGTATTCGTGATGAGTTTATGTCTCATCAACTAGTCCCAGTAATCTTATTCTAATCATGCTTGTTCAATTTCTTTGCCACAGGGATGCTCATCTCAATTTTGGTGAAACTGCACAAAATGATCCGATTGTCAAAAGGTTGCAAACTTCATTTATTAGGAAGCTCGAACGTTTCCAGCAAATTGAAGCCTGGTCAGGGTTCACGGTTCAAGGGCTAGGGACTGCATGGATCGTTTTTTCTTTAGCTGCCTCTGTTCCAAATTAAGTGTCAACTTTAGTAGTAGTAGTACAACTTTGTACTAAAGTTTGCACAAAGTTGAGAAACTTATTTTGGAACAGAGGGAGTACATATTTGCTATGATCTGTCAATCATTTAGATGCAATAGCATGCATGTTAGTCTCCTTTGTATTTGATGAAATGTTGCAACTGGCAACCTTGGACGCAAGATACATGTAACAGAAGCTGGAAGCTTCATAGCATTGTACAAATTTATCTCGCTGATAAATTACAGTATGTACTATACTAGTACTTCCTCCATTCCTAAATACTCCCTCCGTTCCTAAATACTTGTCTTTCTAGACATTTCAACAAGTGACTACATTCGGAGCAAAATAAATGAATCTACACTCTAAAATATGTCGACATACATCCGTATGTAGTAGTCATTTGAAATGTCTAGAAAGACAAATATTTAGGAACGGAGGGAGTATAAGTCTTTGTAGAGATTTCACCATGAACCACATGCGGATGTATATAGATGCATTTTAAGTGTAGATTCATTCATTTTGTTCCGTATGTAGTGGAATCTCTACAAAGACTTATATCTACTAGTAATAGCTAGCCCCCACTACTAGGAATTCTCTATCCTCTCCTTGAGCCACGTCATCAGAATTGATGTAGCCGTTAGATGAAATAAATCAGTCCATAATAGCCGTCTGATCTTGACATTGAGAGGCTCCGCACTAAGCCACATGCAAGCATGCAGAAATACCGTGCCACATGCATGTGAGTGGGTTTTAAATCACATCAACATGTCTGCATGCAAGCATGCACCGGTGGCATGCATGTAAGTGAGCTTTTAAGTCCCATTAACATGTCAAAAAGAAAAATATAATCCCATTATGCAGTAGGAGTTGGCTGATCTTTTTTCCTTACGTGTGATGATCTAAATGATGATGGGAGTTTATTTAGTTTGGCTACCACATTTGTCATGCGGTTATAGTTTTTTTTTGTTCTATGAAATCGATAATTTTGCGCAGAGAGATATACCGCTGTTCCACGCCAATGCGTGGGGACTCATCTAGTAATATTTAGGAACGGAGGGAGTACTATGTAAAGAGTTAGGTGTCGCACGATGATAGTGTGAGGTGGGCCATGTAATCAGTAAGCCTGCATGTTTTCATTGCTCTTGCACGCCTCCACTGTAAGAATGGAGAAAATCGTAATCTAGTAGTAGTATACCTTCTTTCGCCGAAAGAGTGGGACATCCAGCAGTCCTACCACCTCAGTAATAAAGACCAATGAGCCGTCAAATCACATAGACCCAGCAGTAAGTTGGACGGACGAAGCAACCATCACTCTTGCGCCAGTGAGAGGTCGTGTCCGCTCTGCCCGGGCATGAATGCGGCACCGATTCTTTGGAGCGGTGTTGATCGTTTTGGGCGGGAAGCGCGCAGGCGATGGAGGGGCTTTGGGTGGGCCAGGCTGCTCAGGAGCAGGCGTGGCAGCTGTCCGCATGTCCCTACCGGACACGCCCGGAAACGAGAGGATGCACCGACTCTCGCGGCTAAAATTGTACACTACACAACATCTCTCTATAGGAGTAGGTCGATCTATCGCTCTCTCTAACAGACACATGGTGTTAAACACACACACACACACACACACACACACACGCACCTTGGTCTCGTTGCACCTTCTAACGTGACTTATTACACCTAGAAGGAGGGAGTAGTAAGTATACGAGATACAGTGGCACACTGACTTAAGTCGAATACAAGTGCCCAAAATTTGTGTGCATGTTATAATAAGGATTCACTTAAAATAGTACATGAGTGAACAGAGGGATCAATTGGACAGTGTTCCCGAGCAGTAGCGAGATGTGTGAGGTAAGATACACCGGTCGGCAGCAATGGCTGCCATCTCCTTGTGGTCCGTCGTCCTCCCATCCCGAAGAGCGCTGGAGCGCAAGGAAGCCATGGTGGGCAGTAGTGGTGTGGACAGGAGAAAGGGAACAGATACAGATGACTGCGGCTATGGCCGGCGCAGCAGTTAATATAGCAATGGTGGGCGGGCGGAGGGACGGACGTGTGGCACCGGAATACCCAGGAAAGGTCAAGTTATTATTCTCCGCCCGCTGGGTACAAATCTTTCCTAGGAGGGATGCATTAGGCTTAACAAGAAAATGGGCTTTAAGAAATAATAAATGGGATGTAATTATAAAAACTGGGCAGTAACTATAAAAAAATGCACCAAACACGTGATTACTTTATAAAATATTATTTTTGGATATTGAAATTTTTAATTTCATTAATTGTTGCGAGCGTAATGTTTCGTTGGATTTTTACGTAATATAAATTTATATTGAAATTGTAATTAATCTGACTAGAAATTTCGGGATAAAAATATTTGGACCCCATCAAAATGTGGGAAATTTTATTGAATTCTGTTTTGAACGGTTGGTTGAAATGGGTTGTACTTTTAACAAACTGTAAATGGGCTGTAGTAAATTCCATCAGAATTCAAAAATGGGCTACACATTCTTACAAATCTCAAATGGGCTATAAGTTCTCTGCCACACACTTCTGGCCTTACTAAGTTGACGCGTCCCCTAAAAAAAGAGAGTTGACACGTATGCAAGGCTTTGTCAACTTATAGTCAACACACGGTTCTAGCAGCAGTGGTCGTTGGATGTCCATCCAACGGATGCCGTGCTTCTTCTTCAATCTCGGATATTCTAGCTTCACCCGCCAAGAAATGATTCCTCCCCCTGACATCTGGGGCGCACCGTTTCGGAAGCTGACCTGTGGGCCTACTAAGTTGACGTACCAAGGGCTTTGTCAACTTAGTCAATATAAACGATTCTAGTTGCAGTGACCGTACGATGTCCATCCAACGGCCGTAGTGCTTATTCAACCTCCGGTCTTATTGCTCTAGCCGCCCAAAGCAGCGCCGGTCGTGACGCCTACTCCTGCCTCCCGTGGCCGGCTGTGCTGCCGCGGAGGCCTCACCGTCCCCTACTATTCCCACCACTGGCCAGGCCCTGCGGCGATGGCAGCCTCACACCGCAACCGAACGAGTGAACCCTCATACTCCTCTCCGCATGGGCATCCACTGCCGCGTCTTCACCGGCTCTGCGTCGTCCCCTTCCTAGGCCTCGCTGTCGTTCACCGCCCTGGTGCTCTCAGCGCGGCATGGTCAACGTGGTCAAGGAACGACTTCCATCGGACGTGGACTGTATGTGGAGAGGTTGACAGCTGGGTCCACAGCGGCAGCAAGGAAGTGTCTCCTTATTACGCGGAAAATAATGATTCCTCCACCTGATAGCAGGGACCCACTGGACGGGCCACCAGTATTTTGCGAAAAAATCGTTTCCCCCTGACTGCTGGGACCCACCAGACGGGCCATCGTATTTCGTGAAAAAACGTTCCAGCCGCTGTCAGCTCGGACCCACCGGAAGTGCCTCCTTATTACGCACAAAAAATGAATACTCCCCCTGCTAGCTGGGACCCACCTTACTGGGAGGCTGACTTGTGGGCCTACTAAGTTGACGGGGATGAAGGGCTTTGTCAACTTAGTCAATATGAACGATTCTAGCTCAAGTGACCGTACGATGTCCATCCAACGGCCGTAGAGCTTCTTCAACCTCTCGTCTTCTTGCTCCAGCCGCCCAGAGCAGCGCCGGTCGTGCCGCATGCTCCTGCCTCCCGTGGCCGGCTGTGCTGCCACAGAGGCCTCACCGCCCCCCTACTATTCCCACCGCTGGCCAGGCCCAGCGGCGGCGGCAGCCTCACACCGCAGCCGAACCAGTGAACCCTCGTAGTCCTCTCCGCACGGGCTTCCACTGCCGCGTCGTCCCCTTCCTAGGCCTCGCCGTCGTCCACCGCCGTGGTGCTCTCCGCATGGCGTGGTCAACGTGGTCAAGGAACGACTTCGGTCGGAAGAGTACTGTACGTGGAGAGGCTGACAGCTGGGTCCACGGCCACAGCCCAGTTTTTTTTTGTGATTTGCCAAGTAAGTCGCTTAGTCAGGCCTGTTGGGCTGCAAATCTTTCAAGACGAGGAGAGCTTTCATTCGGCTGGCCGAGAAAATGGCCCATCAGTAATGAGAAATGGGTTGTACATTTTTAAATCACATCAAACCGGCAATTAGTTTCAAATATCTTTTTTTTCATTCAAGATTTTAAATTACATTAATTTTTATGCGTGGAGAATTTGTTGGATTTTATATTGATATACATTTATTTTTAAAATCAGTTTGAACGTGAGTCGAAATTTTGGGATTAAAAACAGTTCGGACCGCACCGAAATATTCAAAATTTCGTATAATTTTTTAACCGTTGCCACAATATGGGCTGTAATGCTAACAAAAAGAATATGGTTTCCAAAAAAAACTTAAGAATTAGCAAATGGGCTGTAAATTATTAGAAATAATGGCAGATGGGCTGTATGTTGTTTTCCACATATTTGAGGCCTTCCTAAAAAAAGGTTGACGCACAAGCACTGACTGTTGGATGTCCATCCAACGGTCGTCGTGCTTCTTCAATCTCTGCTCATCCTGCTCCAGCCGCTCAAACAAGCGCCGGCGGGACTGCATGCTCCCTCCTCCTCGCGACCGGCTGTGCTGCCGCGCAGGCCTCACCGCCCGACCGAACTCCCATCACTGGCCTAGCCATCCCTCTACTCACCCACACCTGCTGTTATTCTCCGGCGATGGCAGACGAACCAGTAAACCCTCGTACAGTCGTACTCCCCTCTGCGTGGGAAACAACTGCCGAGTCTTCCCTGCCTCCGTGTCGTCCCCTTCCTAGGCCTCGCCGTCGTCCACCGCCCTGGTGCTCTCGGCGCGGCATGGTCAACGTGGTTAAGGAACGACTTCCATCGGACGTGGACTGTACGTGGAGAGGCTGACAGCTGGGTCCACGGCCGCAGCAAGGAAGTGCCTCCTTATTATGCGGAAAATAATGATTCCTCCACCTGACAGCTGGGACCCACCGGACAGGCCACTGTATTTCGCGAATAAAACGTTTCCCCCTGACTGCTGGGACCCACCAGCTACATCTTCGCACGCAAGGAAGTGCGTCCGGGCAAAAAAATGATTCGCCCCCTGACTGCTGGGACCCACCAGCTACATCTTCGCAGGCAAGGAAGTGCCTGACAGTCGGGACCCACCTGGTCGAAGCGTACGTAGCGTTGTCATTCTGGTCGCGAACGTGTACGTACATACTGGTCGATGTAGAGGCGTGCATGTGTCATAGTAGAGGCGCGCACGTAGCATGTACACGTACGTACAGCGGCCAGGGTGCAAGAAAGAAAATACGACCACGTATGTGTACATACGGGCGGGGTCTCGAATGCCTACTCGCGCATACGTACGGCTAGGGCTCGTGTACATGGCTGGGTCGGAACGGAGAAACAACATCGTCGTCGTGTTCATGGGGAGGCAACGGAATGCATCATGTTCATGGGGAGGCAACGGAATGCGTCGTGTTCATGGGGAGGCAACGGAACGCGTGGGAGCCAACTGGCTGGGTCGGAACGGAATGCGTGGTCGTGTTCATCGGGAGGGCTTGGACGGAACAGGCGATGGAAACGAGGCCAGGCGTACTGCAAAACGGAGGAAACGGCCTTGTGTTAGACGGCCACGCTCGAAACGAGATCCTGTTCAATGGGAGGGGTCTGGCGTACCGCAAAACGGAGGAAACAGACCTCCTATGGTCGAAACGGGGGTCCTGTTGATCAGGAGGGGTGTGGCGTACCGCAAAACGGACGAAACGGACTTGTGTTGGAGCACTAGGGTCGAAACGGGGCTCCTGTTCATCGGGAGGGATGTGGCGTACCGCAAAACGGGACTCCACGGGATACTGTTCATCTCCACCGTCGACCCCCTCCAGCCTCCACGAGCTACTATTCATCCACCGTCGACCTCCTCCAGCCTCCACCTGCGACTGTTCATCCATGTGCTCCTGTTCATCCAGCCTCCACCGCGCGCTACTCCACCGGCTACTGTTCAACCAGCCCTCTCCACGGGCTCCTGTTCAACCACCCCTCCACGGGCTATTGTTCATCCTGCCCTCCACCGTCTACTGTTCATCCAGCCCTCCACGGGGTGGCCCTGTTCATCCAGCCCTCCACGGGGTCTTGTTCATCCAGCCCCAACCGGCTCGATCGATCGGGGTCCTGTTCATCCAGAGGCAACACCACGGGGTCCTGTTCATCCACCCCCACCGGGAATTGTTCATCCAAACCCCCCGCGACAATCACTGTTCATCCAGAGGCAGCATCGATCGGCTTCAGTTAGTAGCTGTAGCGAAGGAATCGCTCGATCGGGTTTAGTTAATCGATCGATCGCTCGGGTTCAATAACGCGTAGCCTGCAGTGCAATCGCTCGGGTTCAGTTAGAGCCCAACGCCTCGCTCGGGTTCAGTTAGAGCCAACGCCTCGCACACACGCGCGTACGTGTAGGAGAGAAACTCGCATCGCTCGGCCCCCGACCTCCCACCGTAACCAGGAACTCCCTGAAATTTTCCTCGCCCTCGCTTCTACCATGGTTTTTTCTGTCATGGACGACCCAAAGAATGTCATGCAGCTGCGTCTCCGGCCCGCCCAGGACGAAAAGCCTATTTTCTGTCATGATTTTTGGTCATAGAAGTAGGAGCCCACCACATCTATGATGATACCGGGTTTTGTCACAATTATCGTCATAGAAGTGTCATATGTATGACAGAAAAAAAATTCGTTTGGCCCAAAATTTCACGGATGTGTCTTTTTTTGTAGTGTCAGAGGCCGTCGACGGGGGCGTCGGTGGGGCGGCTCCGGGGGGTGTGGACGAAGCGTCTCCGGTGGGGAGTACGAATGAGCCGCTGCAGATGCGCGGCGGTTGATGAGAGTACCGGTGAAGCAGATCCGGCGCCGTGGACAAGGCCGACACTGCATGGGCTGTGGTACAGTGGTGGATGAGAAGTCTACTTGTTTCTAGGGGAGGTGGGAGGGGTAGATGCGGCCGGAGAAGCAGATCCGGTGAGGTGGACGCCGCTGGCAGTGAATGGGCCGGCTATGGTACACCGGTGGATGAGTAGTCTAGGGTTTCGAGAGGGGAGGGGCGAAGGGTGATGAAGTACGGACGGTGTGATGTAAGATGCTCTGGTGCTGTGGAGTTAGTCGTTTTTGCGTGAGGGGGAGAGGAAATGGGGGTGCCGTGTAGTGGGGGAACCGGAAGTTACCAAAGCAGCCCCGACCTATCATGTAGATGAGGGCGGTATTGTAACTATTGGTCTTCATGCACCAAGGACAAACGGGGGATTTCGGATGCTAAAGACTAAGGTGGCAGAAATTTTTGAAGGAGGCGGGAGATTTTTCCGCCCGCGGGATCATTCGTATCCAGTTTCAACTAATTTTGGACCGTGCTAGCGGGAAGGTCATGCTAGACTGTGTACACGGGGCACGCGTCAGCAGTTAATAACTGGTGTGAAGTCCACCCCAGAAAAAAGACAATAACTTGGGATCATGCGCCGATAACTTGGACGTTCACACGAGCGCGGCCAATCGTATGGGTGTAGTGGCGCATTCACAAAAAAGGGATCAAACGCTCAGCCTATGTAATTCTCGTGTAAATAGATAATTTAGTGCCATTGGTTATTTAGTTTAAACATAATGCATTGACGTGTTAGTGTAGAGGCGCACAAAATGAAATGGATATTGTAGTCAGCTACTTAAAAGTGTTACCTCATATGATTACATACCCTCCATTTCATAAATTGCGTACCCGTTGAATTCATATATGAATATTACATATATTACTTCAAAATAGAAACTTAAATCATCCAAGACTAATGAATTTGAATGCAAGAGTAACAATGGTGCTTGTACATGATAGCTACATTGGTTGTTTGAAGAAACATCACTGTAACTTTGGCATGCACAACTGAAAAGGTTTATTTAAATATAAAAAAATGTGATATGTGAGTGTCCAATCTTTATAGCGTTGAATCGATATTGTACCTTTGGCCACGTTATGAAGTAGATATTGACTTATGTTCAAGCGATGCACGTCCATGATCGCTAGATAGTGATACGTGAATGAATTGTGCAATCTCTCTCACACGCATACATATCTCATTTCCCTGTGGGCACCGGAATCACACACGCGCACTTCGTGTATTTCTCTCCCTCCGTCAGGGTTAAATTGGTCTTTCTACCCCGTCCTACAAGTCTCTCACAGAAAAACACACACACTCTCTATGTCTAACACACCCACCCCTTTAATTCCACCCACCCACAGCCACTAATGTCTCAAAGTATAATAATGTCTCTCACACATATGCTATCTACCTATCCCTTAATATAGCTAGATATGTGTCACACAAACTCCTTCTCCCTTCTAGCAAGATGCCCATGCGTTGCACGGAACATCAAGATGCATTTGTATGAAAAGTTTATCTTGTGGGAGAAAAGGATGAACAAGGGAATGCCTTATTTGCAAATGCGGATAGGGGTGTGGGTATCTTTTTGCCAAATTGCCATAGTTTCCTTCCTGTCCGTCGGATATAAATCGGATGGCCTATATTGCAGCATGGAAGGAACACCATCATCACCAACTCTGTTTTTTATAAGAGTAGAGATATGTGAGTGTCACTGCCCCCCCCCCACACACCCACACTTCCCAACACCGAAGGAGTAGGGTGACACCTCGATCTTGATACTAATCTATCGACTGGCTTCTCTCTCAAACATACACACACACACTACCCGGCACCGAAGGAGTAGGATGGCACATCGATCTTGATAATAATCTATCTACTCCTCTTTCAAACACACACACACACACTCGCTAGTTGTGCCTCTATGCCTACCACGCACACTCTCGATATGTATTTCTCTCCCTCCCGCCAACAATGACAGCAGAAGGGTGACAACTCGATCTGATCATAATCTGTCAATTGGTTTCTCTCTCAAACATTGTGTCTCGGTGCCTCGCTCGGTAGCCCCCTCGATATGTAGACTTCTCGCGCGTGCGCAGCTGTAGTGACGATGACGCTGGACCCAGTGTGCCTTGTTTTTACTGGCCTCATGTGATAGTTTTCACCCTGTTTTCTGTTAATTAACAAGGCAACCTTTTCTTTGTTACTACTAGTGAATCTGAAATCATTCGGGGCAGACATAAAATATATCACTTCAACCCAATTATCGCAGCAACTATTTTAAATGAAATTAGCTAGCTGCTAGTGCGTTGCACGGAACATCAAGATGCATTTGTATGAGTAGTTTATCTTGTGAGAGAAAAGGTAGAATGAGGGAAGGCCTTATTTGCGAATGTGGAGAGATGTGTGGGTATATTTTTGCAAAATTGCCATAGTTTCTTTCCTATCCGTTAGATATCAATCCGACGGCCTATATTGCAGGATGTCATGCACACCATCATCACCAACTCTGTTTTCTACTCCCTCCGTCCAAAAATACTTGTCATCAAAATGGATAAAAAGAGATGTATCTAAAACTAAAATACGTCTAGATACATTTCCTTTTATCCATTTTGATGACAAGTATTTCCGGATGGAGGGAGTATTTGTCTTTTTAGAGATTTCAACAAGTGACTATAACCGGACCTTACCAACGTACTCAAAAAAGTAGTCCATAATTTTGATGTTACCCTCTTTTCTTGGCGGTGCAGTGCCATCTTGATAGCTCATAAATAAATCAAGGACAAATCTGACCCCTTCCTGAAAAGACATACGGAGCAAAATGAGTGAATCTACACTTTAAAATATGTCTACATACACATCCGTATGTGGTAGTCCATTTGAAATCTGAAAAAGACAAATATTTAGGAACGGATGGAGTATATATAAGAGTAGACATGGAGATATATCTCCAGCATGGTCTACAACAAAAATGTGCTGGACTGGTTAGCGCCGGATGCTCGCAACGTGATGACATGAGTTCGAATTCTGTCTTTTAACTTTATATTTTTATATTATATATTACTCTACTTATTTAATATATACTTCTTTCGCTACTGTATTGACAGTGGAACCCACAGAGTACTTAGAATACAAGATTAAGGATGGACTTGTTCCTTTTTAACTTTCTGTACGAAGCTGTAGCCACCCTACAAGTCACGTGTACACTGTACATGCAATTAACTTTTTATAGGGGGGCAATCATACAGGCAATTAGCTGAAACGGATTGGATGTCACTCTATTATTTCCAGCATAAAGAGCATCTCCAACGGCAGCCGGCAAATTTCCTCCCGCTTCCTTAAGCGGAGGACGACATCAAACGCCAGTGCCATACATTTTTACAACTCTAACCAACCAGATGAAATTCGTGCAAACACGGACTGATTTCATATAAGCATCAAGGATTTCGTATAAAAAAGCCGGATCTTCATATAAACATGATGGATTTCATTACATTTACATGAACTAAGAGGTGCCAATCCGGCTCTCTTGTATAATTAATACTCCCTCCGTCCGGAAATACTTGTCCTATAAATGGATGTATCTAGACTTATTTTAGTTCTAAATGGCCGCCCGCGGATCCCTTTGTCTTCCTCATGTCCGTCAGACACTTGCGGGGTCAACGAAGGTCCTCGGAAGAGACAAAGCAGCAAATAAACCACCTGAATCCGCGGTCGTCGCCTCGGCGGTGGCCTTCATGGGACCCAAGTGGCGGCGGCCTCCCGTGTTCTACTTCTCCTCGATGATGGCGGCGGACACAGAGAAGCTGGCCACCGACTCGTCGCTCTCCACGCACCCGGCTTCTGTCTCTGCCTGCATGGTGCTGCCGCAGGAACGAGAGGCGCGCCCACAGACACGGGAGGCGCGGCCACCGCAGACACTGGTGGCGCGGTACGACGCGGCAGCAATGGCGCCCGTACCGGCGTGCTCGCCGCCGTGCCGGCGTAGAGCAACTCGCCACTCCTCATCGAGCTGAACTGGAGCGGCGAGTTGCTGAACCACGCGCCTGCTTGGGGCGGCAACTGGCTCCATCAGGCCAAGCGAGGTTGGTGAAGCACCGAGCGACCTCGCCCGTATCCGGAGGGCTCGGCGGGCCACCCAGCCGGGTAATATGCCGGAGAATGGCTCATCGAAAGCCAACGGAAGAGTGGAGAAAATGGTGAAGGAGGAGATGGGGGAGCGGCGGAGGGGTGCGATTCTTGCCCGCTGTCTGTCTTGTCTCGTGTAAATAGAGGGCGGACGGTAGGAGCTTGGCCGGCGTCTGGCCTCGTTTAAACTGAGGGCGGACGGGAGGAGCTCGGCCGGTGTTGCGTTTAATTCCGGCCCACTCATGAACGGACGTGTGGCCGGAGTAGGATTCTCGGTTTGCATGCGGGTTTAACGGAGGGGTTTAATGGAGGCGTCTGGCGTGCAGCGGGCGGCGCAATACTATTCGATTTGACAGCAGTAATGAGTCATCAAATCACAAAGGCCCTCGCCTCTCGTGAAACCGACCGAGCAAGACTGCCCCGCCCTCTAGCCTTTTAAAAATGTATATACTCCACTTTTGTACAGTAGTAGTATCGATGGATTGCGCCATGGAGCAAAACTTGAAATTAAAACAAGGTGGTACATATAGAGAGCGCTCGTCGCCAAATTACATATAGTACTATTAAAAAGGCTTGTCACAATAATGGTGTCCAGCACAAGTGCACAACCCACCCCTCAAATAAAACTAAGTACCCTGGAATTCTTTGACAAAACTAAGCACCCTGAAATTCTTTGACAACTAAATTGCTGGCTATATGATGTTGGCCATATATATTGTATGTATATAATATGAAGAAACGAGTGGTAGTACTATACCAACTAAAAGATGAAATGTAAGAAATACTAGTATGTACGTACTAAAGAGTTAAAGTAACAAGAAGAAACATAACATAGTTCTGCTGGGGGCTCAGCACAACACACCCCTCAAATTAAATTAAGCATACCTGAAATTAAACTTTGCAACTATTCCGGTAGACACTGCATTAGAACCACCATGATCAATGACACTGCCACCTTACTCGGAGTCCTCGTCCACGTCCTCGACTTCGTCCTTGTCCCTCTTCATCTTGGCCGATACTTCTTTGCTTGAACCGCACACTTGGCTGTTGCTCTTCATCCAACCCTTGTAGATATTGAAGCAAAGGTAGCCATCCATTGCAGCGTAGTGGATGTGGTATATATCTAGTACATTCCGTTGCCATGCATGACGATGAAATGTGTATGGAGGTTTCTCCAGTTTACCGTACGAAGGATGAACCATGGCTCCTGCCAGGGTCAGCATTGAAGGCTGACGAGAGGACACCAGCCGATTCTTCTGGAGGTCGAAGGTGTTGCCTACAACGAGGCCTGTCCGACACATGACTTCTTTGTCATTACCAAAGTCTACAGTAACGAATTTGACTAGGTTGCTCTCGAGGAAGTCCTTAAAATCCTGGCACTCAACATCGGCATGGCATATGTGGTAGACCAAGCATAAGTCATGCACGCAAACCTGGATCACGGTGGGCTTCTTCCTCTCTTCGTCCTTTAGATCCTTCTCTCATCCCAGGACTATGGTGTACTCAACATCTAGCCCAGCGACCCACTCATCATCTGAGTCTTCGAACATGCGTTTGAAGTGAGAAAGGCATCCTTTCACCGTCGCGGAAGAACGGGTGTAGATGACGTCGAACTCATTGCCGATGATGGTTCTAACCTTGTACTCATCGCCGATCGGGGAGATTTGGGACGCCATGGATTTGGGAGGAGGGTTAGGATTAGTGGAACTGCCGTAATGTGAATGGATGGGATGACTAGGAGCGAAGCGCCGAAGTATTGAAGGACGTGCGGGGACGAGTAGGAGCGAACTGCCAGCGTGCGAACGGCAGGGTAGTGGCTTTCCATTCTCCCATGATACAGGCTTCCGAGAGCCCTTGGATCTGAGATCCAATGGTTGCATGGCGTGATTCTAGACCTATGGGTGAATACCCTATCCTGGAGGGTTATTCTGCAAATTTTCAGCAACTTAGCATGCGACCGTTTGATCTCAGATCCAAGGGCTTCCAGAAGCCCATATCGTGGTCGCGCCTACCACGACCGTCACGTCGCTCGTGCGGTAGCGCCCTTGGAGATTTAACACGGTGCATTAGGCTATCTGATGTTGGCATGTCATACATAGTCATCACTTAGTCACTCATACTACAACAAGGTTTTGGCTATAAGGTTGGCTATAAGTGTATTTTTACTTCTCTCTATCTCTTTCTTCGTACTCCCTCCGTCCCATAATATAAGAACGTTTTTGACACTAGTGTAGTGCCAAAAACGTTCTTATATTATGGGACACAGGGACTACTAGTATTTATTGCATTTGCCAAGGAGTGACCTCTTCCAATGAAATGGTGTTGCTAAGTTTGCTTCATTTAATTAGCTATAGACTCAAAATTGTCTTTTCACCTAGGTACATGTGCTTAGCACCGTTTCTTCCTTGGGCCACCAAACTAGTCTCTCTCTTCTTGATTAACTTGCCACATCAGACTTTATGCCTATGTGGCAAGCTTAAGCACCTGTAGGAGCAAGTAAGTACAATAGTTCGCTTTACATGGCATTTTTGCATATGTGGAGGAAAGAGAGGCAAGGAAAAAGTGGAGAAGTGGGCTCTCATGCAAGAGCCAACCTCTACTACATGTTGGAGCATTGGGAGAGGCACCTGTATGGAGGTGGTCAGGAATCGGGAGACTCACGCCGGTCGTAGCGCCACAGTTAAAATGATAATGGCAAGTCAAATCATAGGGCCCCACCTGTCCAACAGTAACTCGCCATCAAATCACACAGCCCTACGTTTGCAGCAGCCTACTCCCTCGTCTTCTCACGTCTCTGTCGAACCGACTAGGCGGAACTGCCCCGCCTACCACACAGGAAAAGCCCGCGCAGTATACTCCCTCCGTCTAGGTGACCAAGGTGGAGAGGAAAACGAGAGAACTTAATGTTTAGTACTTCGTATTTGCTAAGGCTGGTTGTAATGGTACTAGCCTTAGCAATTTTGATGAGGTGTCATAGAATTAAATGAAGAAAGAGAGAGAGTTGAGTACTATGTGTCATACATGGCAATAAATAAAGTACTACATGATACTAATATATGATACATGGCGCAGGAGTACTAAGTATTATTAATAAAGTTTTGCTAGAACTCATCTGGATGAGATATAATTTGGTCTCATTCATCTTTTATAGCCATTGGATGTGATGCTATATAAGATGCGTGTGTGTTGACGTGGGTTGTATTTGTTCTTGTGCAACGAACTGACCACTGCATGTCATGTTTGATAGTCTCAAGTCATTAAAAGCATACAAGCCCCACATCTCTTCTTGGTTGATTCCTCTATTTATGTCAGAAAATAAGAAACAACGTGAGAGTTAATGCACCACGCCTATGTGTTTACTATTTGGTTTTCGTAAGATGACTTAATACTCACCTAGATGGAGGGAGTATTCGATTTGACAGCCGGCGGCGCAGTTCCCGATACGGCTTTAATGCAGATGAGGGAGGGAGTAGCAGTTCTCGATATGTTTAATAGCCAATGCATCCTCCTTCAATTAATGCATGAGGGAAGTAATGGGAGGAGGTCCTGGAAAAGAGGCTACACGATGTGAATGCAACGCAGTTTGCCCTCATTGCCCTCATATAAAGACGCCCCTCCATTCCAATGCATCTACCACATCGTACGCACCTAAGCATTTGCCTAAGCACCTGCACTAAGCGCAAAAGAGCTCACTCCAGACCCATGGCGGCGATGCGCGTGAGCGGCCAGCGGCTGCGCCATATGGTCCACGACGCTGGCCTGCGGCATGGCACCGAGGATCGTCTCCAGACGGTGTTGGAGACCGGCTGATGGATGGCCGCCGTCGACGCCAACTACGACTCTCAGTTGGACCAGATGATCGTTGCCACCAGCAACAAGTTCACCGTCCTCAAGAAGCTCGCGGACGACATCGCCGTACTCCTCCAGCCCGCGCGCCCGGGATCCTCATTGCCTGCCACCCTAATCGGCCTCCATGGTCGGAACCTCTTTCAAGCACTGGTGGCCCTGCAACTGCCCGCCGACGCCACGAAGAATGTCCACCTGGAGGTCGCGCTCGCCGCAAGGCGCCTCGCCCTGCAAGAATTCGTCGACCTACACATCCACGTGTACGAGCAAATCGTGTACATAGGTATCTAAAAGGCCAGTGAGGACGCTACGACGTTGGCCTTCCTCAACCGGCTGGAAGCCTTGGATGCCTTTGCTGAGAAGCACCTCGACCTCGCCACAAATGTCACCGCTCCTTAGCCGCCGGTTGGTGGCCCGGCGCGCTAAGTTGAGGAGGAGGAGGTCGTACATTTGTGGATCCATCTTTCTTCTTGCCTTCTGTAACCACCACTACGATCGCATCATCGTGGCCTTAATTCTTATTGTGATGTTGCATTCTCGTTCCAGTCAATACCGACATGTGCGATCCCTTTGCTTAATTACATGCATCACTGTAACTAGTACTCCATCTGTCAATTTATAAGTTGTCTTTACCTTTTCCATCAACTTCGTGCAACGCGCGGGCATCTTGCTAGAAACACTAGAATATGTCTATATAATCTGTATGTGATAGTCCATTTAAATCTCAAAAAAGACAAATATTTAGGTACGGAGGGAGTAATATATTAGGAGTATATCAAAACAATAGTGATTTCTTTCAAGTTTGTGAACAAATACTACTATTCTACTACTTTGGATCCGTTGCAACGCACGGGCACATTGCTGGTAAAAGGAAAAGGCCTTCCGCGTTCGCGTCGCACCCCCACACGCCCGGGAATCGGGAGTACAACATGGCCCGTCCGGCACGACACATAGCTTAGGGAAGGCGTGTTGCCTAGCATTTTCACTTTCATGTGGGACCGCCGTTAAGCAAACCGACACCCCGCCCGCCGCCGGGTTGGAAAACAGAAACGAGGGGAAGATCTAGCTGTAGCACGGAAGCCAAGAAATTTTGTGTCAGACGGGGCTTGTTAATAGAGTAGGAGCATTCCGTACTAGTACTACTCCTACTAGTACCAAGTTTGTACTCCTAATACTATATTGCTAGTACTACCACTATACAACTAGTAGGTACGTGCACGGCACAACATCGTAGGAACAAAAAAACGGGGAGATCTTGTTTTGGGTGATTTATCTTTTTTTCAATCAATGTAGTATGAATAATATGATGTGGGGGCACCCATGAAGCTTATGTGGCTTGGTTTCATGGCTACGGAAGGTTAGAGAAAAATAAATAGATAATGTGTTTAGAGTGCACTTCACTAAATAGATATACTTTGGATCCATTGCAACGGACCGGCACATCTATATCTATACCCCCTATATAGTTTGTGAAAAACTTTGAAAGTTGGTCGTTGGATGAAGCCAATCTGACGGTACAAAGATGGCCGTTGGATATCATCCACCAGATTCTGCCACATGTATAATCTAGAAGACTCCATGGTTGAACTTAATTCATGACTAACTTTGCCACAACTAAGCTTAGGCAAATTTATTAGTTCTTCAAAATGAGAGCCACAAGTTGGCAAGCCTAAGGCAATCTTGCCACATTTTTTGTGTGTATGTCATGTGGGGCCTTAGTGTGGCTTGCCTAAGGTGTGGCTTGAACCAAACACTCACCTAAGTTAATCAAACTTGCCTAACCTTACATTCCACCAGATTTTGCCACATGTTAGAATCCAGAAAGCTCCACATGTAGAAGCATAATGCACAAACCACCAGAATATCATGCGTGCAATGCACGTGTACATTACTAGTACTAGTTGGTAGTAGTAAGAAATAAATTCCAGTTTTGGCACGAGCTCGTACTGCGGGAGCACCACAAGGCCTGCCGTAGGAGTTACATATCCCTCTCGGGGCCCACGGGACCGAATTTCAGTGGCTTAGTGCCCTGCCTATGAGTCAATGACATGCGGACCTTAAATGCGGCTGACCCACATGTCATTCTCATGGTGGTGGCGTGGTTCGCGACTCACTCATTCGAGATGAACCGGCCAGTGGTGGCATGGCCATGGCGAGGGTGCCACAGCTGGGCGTCGGGGCGTTACGAGGCGTAGATGGCCACACCGGCGGGTACTACCTATAGTACATAAGTACTCCAGCTGAGGATTGATGCCCAGGATGAAATGTGTCACAGCCGCTGGATGATAATTCGATGGTGTGGGAGTATGGATCGGAGCACAGCAGTGGAGCAGGCAAACCGCATCCAATCGGGTGTGTCTGTGGTAGAAAGTTGATGGTCGCCGCAGTTCAGCTGGCCCGCATGTCATGCACACAAAGGCAGAGGAGCGGTGAGGCCGAGAGGGGTGAGGGGCACGTCGGGGGGATGAGGATCCCCTGATGCGAACAATCCTACCATTCTGTCACTGACATGTGGGACCCATAAGCATGGGTCCCACCTGCCAGCGAAGGAAAGGCAGGGCAAGGCAGTGATAGCCATGTCAGAGGATCCATGTCCATGTCAGGGGACGTAGTGCCGTGGGTTGGAGCGGCATCGTGGGAATCGCGTGTGGGTGTGGTAGTGGTAGAAACAAGAAACGTGATGGTCGTCGTGGTTCAACTTCCATGGACAAGTAGCCATGTCTGCTGACACATGTATATCAAAACTAGAGTGTTTTCAAGCACGTGAACTAGTATTATTCTACTACTTTGGATCCATTGCAACGCACGGGCTATCACATTGGTAGTAGTAGTGTCCATCTCTATCTCTAGAGGCCTTCCCTCGTTCATCCTTTTCTCTCACAAGATAAACTACTGATACAAATGCATCTTGATGTTCTATGGAACGCACGAGGATGTTTCCTTGGGGGTCTCTCCAGCGTGGCATGGCCGTAGTTGCAAGTTGACGCCCCTTGAGATGTCGACATTGAGGGGCACTCGGATTTCCTCTGATGAGTTGGTAAGATGAGTTTGATCACGTAGTAAATGCATTCTAAAGACTACTTCCGTGTCCATTTCCTAATTCTCCCCCTGCCCACTGTTTCACAGGTTAGGCTCGGTGCGAGTGGTGATTGGCTTGCATATGTACGGGAGCGTGCCAACATCAATTTGCACAACATTTACAACAGTGACACCGTTCCCGTAGAACCTTTGTCCAACATTGGGATCAACCATGCAACAGGCCACCGCATGAATTGGTACGATGGAACCACGGTGAGATTGAATAAGATAGCACGAACCTTGCACATGGCGGTCAAAGGCAGACCATGCTGTCTGCGGCCGATTTGTTGCCGTACGAGTAGGAAGACGCTGTGCTCCTTTCTAACCGCATCTTCGCGGTGACAAACCAGGGGACTTATTTTGTATGGGAAACATCCTACGATATACTCCCTCTCTCCCAGTTTATTTGTTTTGAATCTTTTCGTTTTATAAGTTCCAAATTCAAATTTAGAGCTCCCCATCAGATGTTGAGATTACAATGTCCATTAAATCATTGCGTGCATGTATAGTAAAGAAACAAATCTCGAGTTTGGCACGAGTTTGTGCTGCGGGAGCACCACAAGCCCTGGCGCAGGAGTTACACTTCCCTCTCAGGGCCGTCGGGACTGAGCTTCAGCGCCTTACTACACCTACCTTTGAGTCAATAACATGTGGACCCGATAGGTGACTGGTCCACATCTAATGCTCCCGTAGGCAGAGGGGCAGTGGGGCCAAGAGGGGTGAGCCGCAGGTCGGGGGACGTGTGGTTTCATGGGTTCGAGCGGCGTCGTGGGAATCGCGGGTGGCTGTGGTAGAAACTTGATGCTCGCCGCATTTTAGGTGGCCCACATGTCATGCACACAAAGGCAGAGGGGCCGTGCGGCCGAGAGGGGTGAGGCACACGTCGGGGGGCGTGGTGCTGTGGGTTGGAGAGGCGTCGTGGGAATCGCGAGATGAAACGTGATGGTCGCCGTAGTTGAACTTCCATGGACACGTTTTGTCATGTCTACGGACACATGCACTGCATACCGATCACTGGAAGGAGTAGCAGAGAAAGCTATATGTGCGGATAAATAGTTCCTTATAGTCAAGTAGACCCACGCTACTATTCTATTCCAAAGACATGCACACCATCGAAATAGTCCATCTATATCAATGTACACCGAGAGGGAATAATTTTTTTACAAGAGAGGAAATAGTTCATCCATCCATAATGCCCTCCTGCTGGTGCAGCCTTTTCTTCTTCTTCTTCTTCTTCTTCTTCTTCTTATTCTTCTTCTTCTTCTTCTTCTTCTTTTTCTCATTCTCTGTGGGAGACAGCTTCACAACAAGCTCTTTGGACCTTGCAGCTATCTCGAAACTCACACGGGCATCGAGGGCAGCATATTTTATCCGCTCGTACGTCAAGGGATAATTCTCCCATCCAGACGACCTTAATGCCACCGTCTCGTCACCGTTCTGAAGATTTGTACCGAGCACAAAATTTGCTACGTCGAATAGGGATGGTGTCTATTTATCACAATCTTCTACAGGAATTTTGATTCTGGTTTTTAAGTCAGCGATGCTTTTCAAATCAAGGTTGTACATCTCCAGCTTCTCTTTGTCCCCTTTGATGGCTGCCCCACAGAAGTATACGTCATCCCGAGACAAGAAATCGTGAAGCTCACTTGGTATGTAGGGCGAGTGTATGATGTAGTACACCAAAACATCATCTTCAAGGCACAGCTGAAGGACGGCGGCGCGCTGGATCTTCCCAGGGGCACGCTCCGTGTACTCTGCGTCGAGACCGATGGCCCTCGTCTCTACCTTCTCGAGGGAGTTGGATACATTGTTGATCCACTGCCGAACAACCCTTGGGTGGACGGTGAAGGTGGCAACTATGCGCATCGAGCCTTCAACGAGGACATGTTGGACGCTAAAAACCTGCATCTCGATCTCTTTCGCCATTTGGAACCGCTGGAACGGAGGGCTATGGTTTGGAGAATTAGGATTATATGGCTAGTAGATTATTATTTAAAGAGGTTAAAACAATGTGAACGCAGTGGGGTTTGGATGCAAATGAATACGAAGGGGAGGTGAAGAAGCCGAGGAGAATCGGTTCCCGATGGAGAAGTAAATGGGAGAAGTGGCGTGCAGGAAGTTGATTAGACGGCTAGGTAGACTAAACGAATATGCTATGTGGGTAGACTGATGAGTCGTTGTAAGTGCATCTAGTGCCACCCCTAGTTGGTTTTGGAGTATTGACGACAAACCTAGTTGAGGGACTAATGTGTTTGTGAGAATTGTAGGATAATACAGGTAGAAGTCCCTCATTGATTCAGTATTACTACCAGAGATGACCCCTAAAAATGTATGAAGACATTGAAGACAAAGGTGGTACATGAAGATATTCACTTTGAAGACTATGACAAAACAAGACACGTTATGAAGCATATGGAGCTCGAAGACTTAGATCTTTCGTAGTTCCTTTTCTTTTGTGTTGAGTCATAGGAACCACCGTACTGTTAAGTGGGGTCCAGGAGAACCAGTTAGAATGACTGAAGTGATGCCCAAACTAAAAACCTATGTCTTCGAGTGAAGACAATGAGAGCGAATCTTGTCCAGAGCCGGACAAGTCAGCTTTGCTTGTAGCCCAAGTAAAGTTGCCATGAGAGTTTAAAATCTGACCGGTGAGACACGTGTCAGTTCCTTAGTGACCCAGGGTCATTTCGGACAAATCAGGTCGGGTTGCCAAGTGGCTATAAATAGCCCACCCCCACAACCATAAACGGTTGGCTACTCAGATTTCAGTGCACGACTTTTGTCGTTTGAGAGCAACCCACCTCGAAGCCTTTGAGAGAAAATTCCTAGTGAGGAGAAAAGCCCTAACCACCCAGAGCCAGAGCAAATTGGGCATCACTTAGGTCTTCTTGTCTGTGTGATCTGAAGACTTATTACACTTGAGGACTGTGAATCCTCCAGACGGTTAGGCGTCGCGTTCAGAGCATCCAAGAGACATTGTGGATTGCCAGTGAACAAAGCTTTTGAAGGTTTGGGAGTCTACCTTGAAGACTTACCTGAGTGATTGGGCGAGGACTAAGTGACCTTAGCTCAAGGAGAATACGGTGAAGACTTGGTGTCCTGAACTGTGTGTTCAGGACTGAGTGTCCGGGACTGTGTGTCCTAAGGTTTAAATACCTAGCCGCTCCAACTTGACGTAGAGTTGTCACAGCAACTGGAACTGGTCCAACATATCATTGTCTTCAACAAGTCACTGGTTTCATCTTCACTTCCTTTTCTTACTGTTACTCATTGTGAAGCCATTGCATGCTTGCTTTATCTTTTGTCTTCACAACGTGAATGTATGATCTGTTTGGCTTCATAACTTCTTCCTACCTGATCCTTATTACACTGAAGCTGTTTGTCATTGTGCTTTCACTCTATTGAATACATGACCATGGCTGGCCTAGTGTAATCTAACTTCCGCTGCATAGTGATAGGCATAATATTCGCTGTTTGTCTTCATAACTCTCACGTTTTGAAGACTTTCATAAAAATCGCCTATTCACCCCCCCCCCTCTAGTCGATATAACGCACTTTCAATTGGTATCAGAGCAAGGTGCTCCCTTGTTCTGTGTGATTCGGTTTAACCACCTGGAGTTTTAGCTATGTCGACTGCAGGGATAATCAAAGTCTCCGCTGCGTGCCCCGTCTTCGATGGAACTGAATATCCCTACTGGAAGAATAAGATGCGCATGCATCTTGAAGCCATTGACGTCGACCTATGGTATGTCGTCGAAAACGGCGTTCCCAAGGCTGGAGAAGGTGTCACTGCTACTGATGTCAAGAAGTTCACTCAACTGGACTCTACTGCCAAAAATATCATCTGTGGCCATCTGACAAAAGGACAATATGGCCGTGTGAGTGCCTTGAAGACATCCAAGCTGTTCTGGGACTGGCTCTCCAAGGTCAATGAAGGCGTCTCAACCCAGAGAGATCAAAGAATCAGTGTTCTTCGCAACCTCTTCAACCGCTTCAAGCGAAATGACAATGAGAATGTCCAGCACACATTTGATCGGCTCACTGACATCACAAATGAGCTTCAAGCCCTCGGCGCCACTGAGATCACCAAACATGAAATCGTCAAGACGCTGCTGAGATCACTTGATAGTTCGTTTGACATCCTAGCCCTGATGATTCAAGAACGTCCTGATTTCAAGACACTCGATCCGTCTGACATACTTGAGAGGCTCAACACACATGAGTTTCAGCTTTCTGAGAAAAGAGATATCTACGGTCCAAACTATGGGCGAACTCGTGCCTTGAAGGCAAAAGCTGTTTCCTCATCTGAAGAAGAATCTAACAGCTGTTCTGATGATCCTGAAGACATTGGAAGAGAACTTGCAATGCTAGTGAAGAAGTTCCACAAATTCACCAAGAAGAAAGGCTTCAGAAAATCTTCATGATCAAGCTCAAGGAATGATGAAACTTCTGCTCATGACTACAAGAAGAAAACATGTCACAAGTGCAAGAAAACTGGACACTTCATCTCTGAGTGTCCACAATGGGACAATGAGAACAGAAGGAAGAAGAAGAGCAAGGAATATGATTCTGACAACAAAAAGAAGAAGAAATACTCAAAGTCTTCTTCCAAGTCTTCCTCAAAGTCTTCATCACACAAGAAGAGCTCATCTGGCAAGGCACATGCATTTGTTGGCAAGGAAATGGATTCATAGGAGGAGTCCGCTTCTGAGGAGGCGGAGGTGGAGTCTGAGGAGGAGTCTGATTCTGGCATTGCGAGTCTGGCTACAGCATACGTCGCCAAGTCCATCTTCAACACTGAAGACAATGACTACATCACCGACGCCGATGATAAGAACGACTCCACTCCTACCTACTGCTTCATGGCACGCGGTGCCAAGGTAAACTCACGCACTACTCGCTATCAAACATCTAGTGACGATGACTCTGACTGTGATTCAAAACCCAGGTACAAAACACTTGCTAAAATTGCAACTGAACAACAGAAAGCTATGGAACATATTCAAAAACTGTTAGACAGAAGCGATGATCCGTTGGGTGCTGAAATGACTCGATCTGAATCCTTAATTGAAGACATAAAAAATCTTCACGTTAAGTATCAGGAACTTGAAGATCGTCTTGATACTCTCTCAACGACTCATGAAAAGCTTTCCTATGATTATCTTCAAAGGAAGCAAGAACTTGAGAAATTGAGAGCGGCTCATGAAGATCTTCAAAAGGAAAATGAGTCACTTCGCGCCGAACAGATCAGTCCCGCTCAGGAAGGATTTGAACCACCATGTCTTAAATGCATTGAGCGTGATAATGCTACTTCTGTTGCTGAATGTTCCACTGCTACTGCTGTTGCAATATCTTCAACTGCTGATGTGGTAACTAACCCCTCTGCTGAGGATATCACTGCTATTGCTGATGAGAATGCTAGGTTGAAGACATTGCTTGAAACAGGGATGTACAAAAGTCTTAAAGGACATCAGACATTATGTGATGTCCTCAAGATGCAGATTCTGAACCAAAACCCCAGGAAAGAGGGTGTTGGGTTCGTGAGGAAAATAAACGCAGATGGCTCTTACTGGAAACCTGAGCAGTACCCCAAAACCACATGGGTTGCTGCAAAGGAACTTTCAGCAGATCCATCCAATTTATCTGGCTTCACTTGTGCTAACCCCATTATCATTGATGAATCCTTTGATGCAAACTATAAACTATTTAAGAATCAGAATGGTGAAGTGTTTGCCAGGTACATTGGTACTAACTACAGGAATGGACCGCCTATGAAGAAGATCTGGGTTCTGAAAAAGTGTCTGGAAAATCTTCCTGTGAATGTCTTCATGACACCTCACTTGAAGAAAACAAACCTCAGACCAAAGCCTTCATACGGTCCAAAGGCTTCATACAAACAGAGGACTCACCTAAGTCACACTAACGCAAATGTTTTGCAGGGAAACCATACTCAGGCATACGAATATGAGAGCGGTTCTTCGAACCGTCATGTTCATATGACCAAAAATTATTCTGCTTATTCCTATGAGTATTATTGTCCACCTGCTAGACTGTTTGCTAAGGCTTCAAAGCCAAAATTCTCAGATGCTGCACTTAGACTTATAGCTTCTAAGCCACCCTTGAAGATGTGGGTGGTTAAGAAAGCTTAACTCTCTTTTGCAGGGAAAGGTCTCTAGCACAAAAACAAAATCTTCTGATGCTATTGCTGGGGACCTTAAAAATCTTGTGGGGCGCAAGAGAAAATGCCCAAATGGCATCATTATGTACTTCGTTCCTGAATCGCATGCTACTTTCCCTATTAGTCCTAATCTGGATCTAAGCTTTCATAACCCACTGGTTCGTCAAATGTTTTTGCTTCACAATTCTCTTCGTGAAGCCTATCCCCCTAACTGCACTGTAGGGTACGACACCAGCGACTTCAAAGTCTTCAAAATGGATTATTGACAGTGGGTGTACAAATCACATGACTGGCAAAAGAAGCCTTCTTATGGACTCAACCTTACGTCCATCCGGCAAGAGCCACATCACATTTGCTGACACTGGTAAAAGTAAGGTATTGGGTCTAGGTAGAGTTGCAATCTCAAAGGATCAACACATGGATAAAGTCATGCTTGTCGAAACCCTTGGCTTCAACTTAATGTCTGTCTCAATGCTTTGCGATTTGAATATGATCGTAATGTTTGGAAAATATCGTTGCCTGGTACTAATGGAATCTGACAAGTCTCTAGTGTTTGAAGGGTATCGGAAAGGTGATTTGTACGTGGTAGATTTCTCAGCAGGGCCACAACTTGCAGTATGTCTTCTTGCAAAAGCTTCAGAATGCTGGCTTTGGCATCGGAGGCTTGGGCATGCTGGCATGAGGAACCTCCACACCCTTGCGAAGAAGAAGCATGTCATAGGCATCGAGGGCGTAAAGTTCAAGAAAGATCACTTATGCGGTGCCTGTGAAGCAGGGAAGATGACAAGGGCAAAGCATCCTTCGAAGACAATCATGACTACTACTCAACCCTTCGAACTGCTCCACATGGATCTTTTTGGTCCCACTCACTACTCAACTTTTACTACTTCTGCTTGCCTCTATGGCTTTGTCATTGTTGATGATTATTCTAGATATACGTGGGTGCACATAATCCTTTACAAGACTGAAGTGCAGGATGTCTTCAGACGCTTCGCCAATCGAGCTATGAACAATTTTGGCGCCAAGATAAAGCACATCAGAAGTGATAATGGCACTGAATTCAAGAACACTGGCCTTGATACATATCTTGATACCTTGGGCATCACACATGAATTCTCAGCTCCGTACACGCCACAGCAGAATGGCATCGTCGAACGCAAGAACAGAACACTCATTGAGATGGCCAGAACAATGCTAGATGAATACAAGACTCCAAGAAAATTCTGGACTGAAGCCATTGACACTGCATGCCATACAATCAATCGCGTTTATCTTCACAAGCTTCTGAACAAGACATCTTATGAACTCCTAACTGGCAAGAAGCCAAATGTCAGTTACTTCAGAGTATTTGGAGCAAGGTGCTGGATCAAGGACCCACACCACACCTCAAAGTTTGCACCAAAAGCACATGAGGGCTTTATGCTTGGATATGGAAAGGATTCTCACTCCTACAGAGTCTTCAATCTCTTTCATTACAAAGTGGTTGAAACAGTGGATGTGCGGTTCGATGAGACAAATGGTTCACAAAGAGAGCAACTGCCAAATGTGCTAGATGAAGTTCTAGCTAATGAATCAATCAAGCTTATGGGAACTGGAGAGATTATACCTTCTGAAGCTCATCCTGAAGAAGAACTTATCATCTCAGCACCTGATCAACATGAAGACAATGCTCAGCCTGAAGACATTCCTCCCAACTACAACACAGATCAGCAAGAGCAAAGTCTTCGCCCTGTACACCCTTGTGTTGCCAATGAAGTGCAAATTGACAGAATAATTGACAACATCAATGCACCTGGTCCACTCACTCGTTCAAGGGAAACTCAACTGGCGAATTTCTGTGGGCACTTCGCATTCGTATCAATATCAGAACCCAAGAAAGTTGAAGAAGCCTTCATGGAACCTGAATGGATTCAAGCTATGCAAGAAGAGCTTCAATAGTTTGAACTGAATAATGTATGGGAACTGGTTAAGCGTCCTGACCCACGGAAGCACAACATAATAGGCACCAAATGGATATACCGCAACAAGCAAGATGAGCATGGTCAAGTTGTCAGAAACAAAGCTCGTCTCGTTGCTCAAGGATATACACAAGTGGAGGGCATTGACTTCGATGAAACATTTGCTCCTGTGGCTAGGCTTGAAGCCATACGCATACTGCTGGCCTATGCAAATCATCATAACATACTTCTATATGAAATGGATGTGAAAAGTGCCTTTCTCAATGGCAAGATTGAAGAAGAAGTGTATGTTGCACAACCACCTGGCATTGAAAATCCAAAACATCCTGACATGGTATACAAGCTCAACAAGGCACTGTATGGCCTCAAACAAGCCCCTAGGGCCTGGTATGACACACTCAAATACTTCCTGAAGAGCAAAGGCTTCATACCTGGTTCCCTGGATCCCACTCTCTTCACGAAGACATATGATGGTGAACTGTTTGTGTGCCAAATATATGTGGATGACATTATCTTCGGCTGCACCAATCAGAAGTACAGTGAAGAGTTTGGATATGTGATGCAAGAGCAATATCAGATGTCCATGATGGGGGAACTGAAGTTCTTCCTTGGTCTTCAAATACGACAACAATGCAATGGCATCTTCATATCTCAAGAGAAGTATCTCAAAGATTGCCTGAAGAAGTTCGGTATGCAAGACTGCAAAGGCTTCACAACACCAATGCCAGCCAAACATCATCTAGGTCCTGACGACAATGGTAAAGAGTTCGATCAAAAGGTATACCGCTCCATGATTGGGTCTTTGCTTTATTTATGTGCATCTAGGCCAGATATTATGCTTAGTGTTTGCATGTGTGCTCGATTTCAAGCGGCACCAAAGGAGTCACATCACTTAGCTGTGAAGCGAATTCTTCGATATTTGGCTCACACCCCAACTCTAGGATTATGGTATCCAAAGGGCTCAGAGTTTGATTTGGTTGGATTTTCGGATGCTGATTATGCTGGTGACAAGGTTGATCGCAAGTCTACATCAGGCACATGTCACTTTCTGGGACGATCACTTGTATGTTGGTATTCAAAGAAGCAGAACTGTGTATCTCTCTCCACTGCTAAATCTGAATACATTGCTGCTGGATCTTGCTGCGTTCAGCTTCTGTGGATGAAGCAAACACTCAAGGACTATGGCATTCATCTGAAGCAAGTGCCACTTACTGCGACAACGAAAGCGCCATCAAGATTGCCAACAACCCAGTTCAGCACTCGAAGACAAAGCACATTGAAATTCGTCAACACTTTCTCAGAGATCATGTTGTGAAGGAAGACATTGATATCATACACGTCAACACTGAAGAGCAATTGGCGGATATCTTCACCAAGCCCTTGGATGAGAAGAGATTTTGCAAGTTACGGTGTGAGCTAAATATCTTGGAATCCTCAAATGTCCTGTGATCAGGCACACATCCTAACACTTATGCATATTGATGACTTAGATGTGCAACACACAAAGTAAAGTATATCTTCATTCAATGAAGACATACATTCTAAGTGTGAATACATTAATGTGGAATTTGACCTCGGAGCGCCACGATAATTGTGCGCCGTGTATGGGTCTAATACTTCCTATACGGTGGGTAACGCCACCACCAAACGTTCTATTTTGAAGTGTTTCACTCATGGCGTTACCTTGCAGTATCTTCACATTTGGTTGTCGTCACTTTTGGTTTGGCTTCGAACATGTCTTCATGATTATCTTCACTACGTTGCTTGTATAGATATATATATATATATATATATATATATATGCTAGTGTTCTGTCCTCTACAGCATTCACTTATAGCTATGTCTTCTTGGTTGAATCTTTTGAACTAAGTGAATGTGATCGGACCCTAATCTCTCTATGCCTTCTATCTCAAATTCTATCTCTCCAAGTCATATGCATTCTATTGAAACTGTGGAATGTCTTCACTGTGTCCTTCAGCTGAAGATATAGAGACAACCATAAAGTCCGTTTTTAATGCTCATTCCTCCACATAAAATCCGGAGAAGCAGGAACGACCGCCCGACAATTTAGGCGTGCGTGGGACGTGGAACAAACCCCAAACTTCCGCTAATTGGCCACGCGTTCCTCAAATGTGAACCGCCAGGGGCACCTGTGTAATAGCGCAGTGCTGCCCCTGAGCCTATAAATTCACACTTACCGCAGTCATTATCTCCTTCTTCCACCCTCGCAAGAACCCTAGCGCCACCGCTAGCACTCGACGACGCCGGAGACGAAGCGCTTCACTGCCGCAACCTCTCCAACGCCGTCCTCACGCCGACCGCGGACATCGTCCTCTCCGCCGTCGCCATAGGTGTTTTCCGTCGCCAAGTTAGGGCACGGAGGACTGAACTGCTCAGCATCAACTCCCCTCCGTCTAGCAGTTCCAGTGTGGTAAATAAAACTTCTTTTTACAGCCTCTTTTGATCTCATGGTTCTGTCACTTTCTACCATAAGAAGTTTCTCTTCACTCTAGTTAGATCTCTCGCTGCATCTCATAACATGCTTAGTATATTCACTTGTGCTTCATAAAGTAGTTAGATTCCTCACTTGTACTGATCTGTGGGTTCGTACAAATCTGGAACCAACTTCTTATCTATGAGTGAATGTCTTCGCACGATGAGGTCAATGTCTTCTAAACTGATTAATCTTCAAAACCTTCTGAGAATGCATACGACCTCTTCCCCTTCCCTCGCACCTTAATGCTGTCACAGGTACATGTCCGTGGGAGAATCCTTCGGTTCTCATAGTCTGCATTCATTTGCAGAATTCCTACAGCATCACATAAACTCTCCTGAAGCCAGTTCCTGTTGGTCCAGAAAAAGAAAGCCTTTGAAAGTTTTGAAGCCTTTCAAGTTAAAGTTTATGGCTTCAGAAGCAGCAGCAAGGAAGGGGGGCAGACAGAGACGTGAGGGAACTTCCAAGGATCTGCCTGAAGACTTGGCAGAAATGTACAAAACAGATCCAGAAGAGAGCTATGGGCAGCGCAAGACACGAATCCAATGGATTTGACACTATTGGGCAGAACAGTGGTTCAAATACCGCTTCGTCACCAAAGAGTATGCTGAGAAAAGTGCCATCAGGAGACCATGGGGGGACATCTGCTTCAAGAATCTCTTGCCCAGGACCAGAGATGAAGCCAGTGCTCAAGGCTTCTACCCATGCATGGTCCGAGGACCACAGCCTGATGATGCGCATCCGTCGTCACTCCTCTGGTGTCGTGACAATAATCTCTTCCAGCGCAACTTTTAGTTTGCCCAACAGTCAGCGAAGCTAAACAAGAAGAAATTTGGGTTAGACTTCAACCCTGGTCCCTCCGCACCAAGGGCAGATGGCACACGCGACGCGGAACCCAATGTCATCGGTCCATTTGCCAATCTTGAGGGCCTGATCACTCACATCTTAGTCCAAGGGACTACCGTAAATGACCCTCCAGCTGACTCTGAGTCTGATGAAGCTCCTGCTGTGCCGAAGCCAAAGCAGACGAAGAAACCAAAAGCTTCAAAGCCGGCCCCTGCCTCAAAAATCTCAAGGGCGAAGCCATTGAAAACTACACCTCCTGAAGTGAGTGTGCAGTCTGAAGACGTATCCCGCGTCTCCAAGCCCCGGAAGGAAAAGGAGCCCCAGCAACAAACAGGCAAAGAGCTCACTGCTGCTACCATTCTGCGCAGCGAAGCCATTGATCTATCAAGCGATGAAGATCTGGGAGATGACGCTCTCGAGCAGCTTATCAAAAGCAAAGAAGAAGCTGAAATCTTCAACAATTTACCTCTCTTTGATGTCTCCATCATCCACAACTTCATCGATGAATGGTTTGCCTCTCCAGACATCAGCTTCGAAGATCTGCAGCTGCCTGTCGGTCTCAGCGTCGCCTTCCAAGGCGCAATTGCTTCAGAACTTGCCATTGCTCAGCGCATAGTTGAGCTGAAGCAGAAAATTGATCATGAAAAGGCTCGGTTCAAGAAGCACATGGCCAGGCTCAGCGTGCAGGAAGTGAAGAGCTTCAAAACCATGTTGCATGAGCTCAAGGAAAATTTCCTGAAGAAGCGTGTTGAAGCTCAGGGCTCGCATGAGCGGATGAAGTCTCTGGCAGAACGATGTGTGCAGGCCTACAATGAGGCCGAGAAGCGCAAGGCACTTGGGCATCCTGGCATCGACCCCAAGATGGCCGCGAAGAAGAAGAAGCAGCCTGCTGTGACTGAACCAGAGGCACCAAGACAAGAAGCTATTCCGATTGTCTTCCCAACCGCCACGACTGGCTCGAAGCCAAAGAGCCGGTCAACCGCTTCAGAGCTTAAGAAGACACGGAATGCAGAGGCTGAAGCCAGGAAAAGGAAAAGCTCTGAAGCCTCCCCTACTGCCCCCAGCAAAAAGAAACGCAAGATCAAGAAATCTCGGGCTGCTCCCACAGAGCCCTTGATAGTTGAACCTCTCTCTATCCTTCACCCCAATACAGAAAGAAGACTGACAATTCATGAGCCTGCTCCCACAGAGGCTCCTGAAGCTGAAGATATTCCAGCAGCCGACCCCATCGCTGCTGAAGACATTGGTCATCAAGACAATGTACAAGATGATGCAGCCCTTCCTCAGCTTGAAACAAGCGAACTCATCAGTATTGGTCGTCCTCTGACGCCAATGGCACAAGATGAGTCATGGGCGGATCGCCCTCAGGAGGAAGAAGACTTTGAGGCCCAGCCCACTCCGACCCCACAAGCGTCGTCTGCGTTTCGTAGGCTTCGCAAAGGTCCAAGGCCTCAAGTCCATACTGAAGAAACTCCGGCTGCATCAGCCGAAGACAATGAAGAAGCACCACCAGAACCCACTCCCCCGCTACATCAAGATGCAGTTCTCCAGGAGAACATGCCTGAGGTTGTCCCTCCAACTACACAAGCAGAGGAAGAAAATGTTGAGGCTGCCACCACAAACACTGAAGCCAATATGGAGCCCGCCCCACCAAATGCTTCAGCAGACAGCGAAGCTACTGAGCCAGACTCTTCTGTTCCTGAGTCTGCTGCAGGTCCTCAATTTGATTACCATGTTGAGCACAGGCCTCATGTTCAGAAGCCAGTCCCAAGGCTGCCAAGGTTCCCAGGTCTTGCATCAGCACCTGGCTCCTTTGATATTAATAGCTTCAAGGCAGACAATACATTTTTCAACAGCTCCAAGAACCCCTATTCAAGGGAAAGGATTGTATCAGATAGGTTCTGGAGCTATCCTCAGCGCAGCTACTACTCAAGCATCCTATACAACCAAGGTCGCATCTTCCCGCACAAGCGCCTTAAGGTTGAAGCCATTGCTGGTCTGCCATGTCTTGAGGAAGCCTTGGATTGCTTCAAGCAAGTGGGTCTGCTGCCGTTTGTCACAGATGAAGAGCACTGGAATGAAGAGCTTCTGCTTCAGTTTTATGCCACCCTCCACATCAAAGGATACAACAGAGATCCAAAGACTTGGGTCCTGGAGTGGATGACCGGCAATGTCCATCATGAAGCCAATGCATTTGATATCATTGAGCTCACCGGCCTGCCCACTCCTGGCGAATTCTACGAGGAAGGATGTCAACTACATGCTGAAGCTATTGAGAGCATATTCCAGAGGCCTGAACCAAATATGAGTCAGATGCTCTCAATGATGAAGCCATTGCCCCACGATGCTCCTTATCCAACAGAGTTCTTCGTTGAAGACTTTGAGTTCCTGCCCAGGACCATATATCACATCATCCGGCGGACTCTCTGGCCTATTAAAGGGCACTCTCCAAATGCCAAGATCGAAGGTGCAATGAAGACTATGATATTCTGTATCCTTCATGGCAAATGGTTCAACACACAGGATTTCTTCATACGCCAACTTGCAGCATCAGGCTCAGATTTATTTGGTTTGAAGTTCTATGCTCCTTGGGTGATGAGGCTGATCAAAGTGCACTCTGCGATCTCGTATCAGCCCTCAGCTCGAAACCATCGGATCTTCTTGCCAGATGTGGACACCTCCTCTGAAGCTATATATCCTGAGCCTGCCAAGCAACCGTTGAGTCTTCAGAATGCAGAACACCAGAGCTTCACTCAGAACAATGAAGGTGTTGAAGCCATCTCCAGGGTGTATCCTTTGGCTGGCACTACACGTGCGCCACACCCTGCTTCAACTGAAGCCACTGATAGTGCACCTGCTTCAAGACCCAAGAAGCGCACTCGTGTTCTCACTGACCGAGAGCTTCTTGTGGCCCTTCATCAAAAACAAGATAGGCATCACGACTGGCTAAAGCGTCAGATGAAAAGCCTCTTGGTGGATGTTAATCGTCTTCGAAATCTTGCCACCAAGAATGCTTTTGTCACTCATGAGACGTGTCGTCGTACATGGAAAGGGCTCTCACTGATATGCACTGAAGCTGAACTTGAAGAGGATGGCTTCACAGAGTGCTTCAAGTTTAACACCACACCTCCTAGAAGGGCTGTGATGCGCAACACACCATCACTTGAAGACTCTGAGTTTTCTTCATCTGCTGCCACAGTCACTGCCAGAATCATTGATGAAGACGACGATGCTACATCACCGCCACCTGCTTCAGCACCTCCAAGCTCTGCACCGCCACACAACTCCACCGACCCTGCTGCGCCTGGGAACGCGTAGAAAACTCTATGTCTTCAAACCTTTTTGGTCATTACTGACAAAAGGGGGAGAAGCATATGATGTTTATAGTCTTCAAGCGGGTCAATATGGGCGGGTGCCTTATGTTTAGTTATATTTTGCTTCGTGTTTACAACTCTTGTTTTTGCTTCATTTGGTTCGTTGAGTTGTAAACACTAAAACTCGATGGTCGTCTGCTACTTGTTTGCCACTCTGTTTGCGAAGATAAATTCCGCATGTGCGACGATAAATTCCGCACTTATCTCATTCTGCAGACGTCCATTTTCCATTATGCATGTCATTATCTTCATATACTTTCACATGCATAGTGGATTGTCATCATAAGCTAAAGTGGATCTCCACAAGTACAACCTGCCATGTGCATTTGCATTCCAAAAGCAAATTAACTTATATGCACATCTTCAGGGGGAGCCCTTGCAACTTATGAAGACAATTCCTTTACAATTTCACAGACTATATTCCCCGTTGAAAACTTCAACTAGTTTGTCATCAATCACCAAAAAGGGGGAGATTGTAAGTGCATCTAGTGCCACCCCTAGTTGGTTTTGGAGTATTGACGACAAACCTAGTTGAAGGACTAATGTGTTTGTGAGAATTGCAGGATAATACAGGTAGAAGTCCCTCATTGATTCGGTTTTACTACCAGAGATGACCCCTAAAAATGTATGAAGACATTGAAGACAAAGGTGGTACATGAAGATATTCACTTTGAAGACTATGACAAAAGAAGACACGTTATGAAGCATATGGAGCTCGAAGACTTAGATCTTTTGTAGTTCCTTTTATTTTGTGTTGAGTCATAGGAACCACTATACTGTTAAGTGGGGTCCAGGAGAACCAGTTAGAATGACTAAAGTGATGCCCAAACTAAAAACCTATGTCTTCGAGTGAAGACAATGAGAGAGAATCTTGTCCAGAGCCGGACAAGTCAGCTTTGCCTGTAGCCCAAGTAAAGTTGCCATGAGAGTTTAAAATCTGACCGTTGAGACACGTGTCAGTTCCTTAGTGACCCAGGGTCATTTCGGACAAATCAGGTCAGGTTGCCAAGTGGCTATAAATAGCCCACCCCCACAACCATAAACGGTTGGCTGCTCAGATTTCAGTGCACGGCTTTTGTCGTTTGAGAGCAACCCACCTCGAAGCCTTTGAGAGAAAATTCCTAGTGAGGAGAAAAGCCCTAACCACCCAGAGCCAGAGCAAATTGGGCATCACTTAGGTCTTCTTGTCCGTGTGATCTGAAGACTTATTACACTTGAGGACTGTGAATCCTCCAGACGATTAGGCGTCGCGTTCAGAGCATCCAAGAGACATTGTGGATTGCCATTGAACAAAGTTTGTGAAGGTTTGGGAGTCTACCTTGAAGACTTACCTGAGTGATTGGGCGAGGACTAAGTGACCTTAGCTCAAGGAGAATACGGTGAGGACTTGGTGTCCTGAACTGTGTGTTCAGGACTGGGTGTCCGGGACTGTGTGTCCTAAGGTTTAAATACCTAGCCGCTCCAACCAGACGTACAGTTGTCACAGCAACTGGAACTGGTCCAACATATCATTGTCTTCAACGAGTCACTGGTTTCATCTTCACTTCCTTTTCTTACTGTTACTCATTGTGAAGCCATTGCATGCTTGCTTTATCTTTTGTCTTCACAACGTGAATGTATGATCTGGTTGGCTTCATAACTTCTTCCTACCTGATCCTTAGTACACTGAAGCTGTTTGTCATTGTGCTTTCACTCTATTGAATACATGGCCATGGCTGGCCTAGTGTAATCTAACTTCCGCTGCATAGTGATAGGCACAATCTTCGCTGTTTGTCTTCATAACTCTCACGTTTTGAAGACTTTCATCAAAATCTCCTATTCACCCCCCCCTCTAGTCGATATAACGCACTTTCAGTCATACCTGTTCGTGTACTTGCCCATCCTTCCTGATAGGTGGGACCTATGCAAATAGATAAAAAAATGTGTCATAGTTTTTTTTAGCGCGTGAGTGGGAGACACAACATTCTCTGGTTAAGGAATACTCCCTCCGTTTAGGTGAGTATAAGTCACCTTATGAAAATCAGGTTTTCCCAAAACCTTTAGGCGTGGAGCATTAACTTCCTGCTCGATCCCCTTCCAGCCTCGTTAGCCAGCGTTGTCTTCCTCGGCTACCGCGTTCTACCTTTCCATTTTTCCTCTTCTCAAGTGTGCAATGATCTGCATGTCATCCTTGATGCACCAGAACGACCACTGCATGCATTGCGGCAGGGCGTTGATTGGGCATGCACGAGAATTTGGTTCTCCTCGCAATATGGATGATACCTGAACGATGAAGTGAACAGGCATGCTAGAACGGGAGACCTATTTCCGCTATACAATGTTGTTTCTTGCATTATCCTACTCATACTCTGAACAATGTTGATCTTACATTAACAATGCCTGCCCTTTTTGATATGATGTAGTGTCCCTACAGTTACTGCCCTTTGTAATCACACCACCTTTGCCAAAAACAGGGAAGCACAACTGGTTCCTTGCTCAATCAGACGACGACAAAAGACTGATGATCATTCGGACACATGAGTCGTAAAAGTTATAATGCAAAAACCCCACTGTATACAAGCACTGTGTAATACGTGAGTATCCGGACAGTGGCTGTTACGTCTATGAGCAGGATACCAGCTTGTTGGGGCCTTTAGGATTTTTTAGATGGAGGCGGGTAAACAGCCTTGGTTCACACTCTCTGTTTCTCGGACTCAATTATCCGATTAACCAGGAGATCACCGTTGGCAAGGACCTTGATGGCAGAGAGGCTCTGTTTGCTATGGAAAACTGTGTCTACACGGCGAGCCCTAGGAGTTTGGGAGCAAACTCCCCTGATTGTCAACGATACAGCCTGCAGCCAAAAGAAGGTGAGAATGACAAAGGCATCCGGATTAACTTTGATCCTTGGATGTCTCAATTACGACAGGCAGTGATGTGGTTCAAGCCTTCAGGTTGATAGGTAATTTGGCTATTTGCATCGAAAGGGTGGAGTACTGGTGTCTCCGGATCACTGGTCGCTGAAGCGGGGCTGCAAATTATGATGGTGTTGGATCATCTCTTAGAATGACTTTGTTGTGTTTGCTGCTGGTTCTGGATGGGTAGTTCTTTCTTTTGTTATGCATATTCCTTGTCATTTGGTCATCCTCGTCTATGTCACTCTTACTATGTAATAGTTGCTTCTGTTTAGAATGTCATTCTCGTTTGGATCACGAGAGTCTCAGCGCTGCAGATGGGTGCGTTTTGGTGGTGTAGCAAGACTTCTTATGAACTATCATGTCTTGCTATTTATGTCAGTAGTAGTCACTAGTCAGTGTTTGAATGTTGTATATATCGTTGTTTCGAACTGTTTATTGTCTCGAACTATTGGTGGGCTAAATGACGGCATCACCATTCTCAAGTGTTCAGAGTATATCTCCTTTTTTCAAGTTATATAATTTGAGCTCAGTGTCTTTTCAATGATGTACACTTGTTTGGGCCAGTGAGGTGTCGTTGAATATGGGCCGAGTAGTAACGCAATGCCAAACAGGTCAATTATGACTCTTAAGCCTGGCTCTCAAAAGATCCTAAAAAAAGGCCGGGCTCTCCAAAAAAGAAAGAATAAGGACTCTTAGGCCGACATGTGGGCGCCACCGGTGTTTTCGTGCACTTGCGCGCCGAGAGCATATTGGCGCGTGCTCGAAATTCATGCTACCTTTTCATCCCCAGTCTCCCGCCCCTCCCCCACCTCTGGAATCTCGATTCCTACTCCAGTTCCCCCAAACCCCCTCCTGTACTCCCTATACTCAATTGCACTATCATGTCGCCGGTCAACGCGGATCTCCGAGCCGGAGATCCTGAGGTCCGTCCTGCCTTCGGTCGCTGCGTGCTATCGCTCAACAGTGGCATGGCGGCGGTTGACGACCAGTTTGCCAGCAAAGTGCTGATGGTAACCATCAACGGCGATCGGCCTCCCATCTCGCCGGACGACCTTGTCAAAGCTCTTGGCATTGCGCACGGCATCCAAATAAGTGACTTGCTCATCGAAGTCTATCCGCCACCGGCTGATTTCTTCATCAGGTTCCGGACAACTTTCGACTGCAGTCGTGTGTTCGAATCTTCCCGGCGTTTGTTCTGCGATGGCGCCTCGGTGGCACCCAGGATGGGGCTCGGTGCCCTCTGAGCTTGATTTTTTAACAAAGCTTACCTTCCACGGCATGCCTCGACGTGCTTGGAACATCGAGTCCATGAACGAGCTTATCAACGACCTTGGAGGTGAGCTCGTAAGTATGTTTGTTCCTCCAGACAGTTGGGCTCTGATGGTTATGGCATGGATGAAGAAGCCGTCCACCATACCGAAGGTGATTGGTGTTGAGATACCGGTGCAGGAACCGGGGTTGTACTATTCGTCACCACCAAGGCCGCTCCGGACCACGTTAGGGATGTACCTGTATCGAGTGTTCGTGCATGTCAAAGAAGTGGTCAATCCATCAATCGAAGTCCTGCGCCGCCGCTGGTGCCAGGGTCCGTCGACGACGTCCATTATAGGAGTCAACGTCAGACTTTCCCCATGTTGCTCGGAATGATGGATGGCACAGGGCCTACTCCATCGCGCGGCGGAGGCCACTGCTTCTTTGGGAGAAGAGGCAGGGCTGGCTGCCTGGATGTGCTCTAATTTGAGGTAACAACTGAATCTTGTCAGATACTAGTTAAATCCGAGCTATGGGTGTGAAGCACTGATATGCCAATACATTTGATTGTGACCTGTTCTAATTTTGTACCTGAACTTTTTTTAGAAAGTGTTGTACGTCAACTTAATGTGCTAGCAGAACTTATTGTGTTGTATGTCTGTTTTCTTTGCACAACATTCAAGATATGTCCCCGTCATTGATAAAGACGATGAACCGTTATGTACGACTTCGTTGGTTTCAACATAGCCCTTCCCGTAGCGATCCACTGCTTCCATCCTGATTGTGCCGCCTGCGTGAAATTTTTGTATGCAAGTTCAGTGTGCTATGATGTTCTATATGATTGTGTCAACTATATAAGTTTTTACTGAGCATCAACAATGCATATGGCTGAAAGATGTATTTACGAGCATCGACCGATGGGTCTCTCTCTCTATCTCTCTCTCTCTCACACACACACGCGCGCGCACATGCACAAGTGGGACCCATTGACTTATTTATTTGCTCGTGACATCTTTTAATTAGGTTCCACCGTAATCTAACTTTTTTCTTAAGTTATTAATTTAGCTCAGTGACTTCAAAAAGTTGTACAGAAGCCTTGTTTGGGCCTTTCCGGCGTCGCTGAATGTGGGATGAGTAACCATGTTAAGTTGTACTGTACTACACAAGCCTTTTTTTCAACATCAGCAATGCAACTGGGCCGACAATTGTACACAATATCCGGGTCAACTTGTTATTCTCCGCCCCGCTGGGCTGCAAACTTTCCTAGGTGGTATGCATTAGGCTTAACAAGAAAATAGACTTTAAGAAATAATAAATGGGATGTAATTATAATAACTGGACAGTTACTATGCACCAAACACGTAATTAGTTTTAAAAATATATTATTTTGGAATTTGAAAATTTTAATTTCATTACTTGTTGCGCGCGCAATATTTCGTTGGATTTCAATGTAATGCAACTTTATTTTGAAATTATATTTAACCTGACTAGAAATTTTGGATAAAAATATTTCGGATCCCATCAAAATGTGGGAATTTTTTTTGAATTCTGTTTTGAGCGGTTGTTTGAAATTATTAGTCGTTGTCCTAACTGGAAGTTGGCATGTACTTTTAACAAACTGTAAATGGGCTGTAGTAAATTTTATTAGAATTAAAAAATGGGTTGTACATTCTTACAAATCGCAAATGGGCTATATGTTCTCTGCCAAATCCGAGCTGTGGGCCTACTAAGTTGACGCGTACCAAGGGCTTTGTCAACTTAGTCAATATAAACGATTCTAGCTGCAGTGATCGTATGATGTCCATCCAACGGCCGTAGAGCTTCTTCAACCTCTGGTCTTCTTGCTCCAGCCGCCCAAAGCAGCGCCGGTCGTGTCGCGTGCTCCTGCCTCCCGTGGCCGGCTGTGATGCCGCGGAGGCCTCACCGCCCCGTACTACTCCCACCGCTGGCGAGGCCATCCCTCTACTCACCCACACCCCCTATTATTCTGCGGCGACGGCAGCCGAACCAGTGAACCCTCGTAATCCTCTCCATGCGGGCTTCCACTGCTGCGTCTTCCCCTTCCTAGGCCTCGCCGTCGTCCAGACAACCGTCTTGGTGCTCTCGGTGCGGCGTGGTCAACGTGGTCAACGACCGACTTCCATCGGAAGAGTATTGTACGTGGAGAGGCTGACAGCTGGGTCCAGGTGGCCGCAAGGAAGTGCCTCCTTATTACATGCAAAATAATTATTCCTCCACCTGACAGCTGGGACCCACCGGACGGGCCACCTTATTTCGCGAAAAAACGTTTCCTCCCTGACTGCTGGGACCCACCGGATGGGCCAGCGTATTTCGCGAAAAAATGTTCCCCCCGCTGTCAGCTCGAACCCACCGGAAGTGCCTCCTTATTACACACAAAAAAAGAATACTCCCCTTGCTAGATGGGACCCACCATGGTGGGAGACTGACTTGTGGGCTACTAAGTTGACTGGGACGGGGGCCTTTGTCAACTTTAGTCAATATGAATGAATCTAGCTCCAGTGACCGTACGATGACCATCCAACGGCCGTAGTGCTTCTTCAACCTCTGGTCTTCTTGTTCCAGCCGCCCAAAGCAGCACCGGTCGTGCCGCATGCTCCTGCCTCCCGTGGTCGGCTGTGCTGCCGCGGAGGCCTCACCGGCCCCTACTATTCCCACCGCTGGCCAGGCCCTATGGCGACGGTAGCCTCACACCGCAGCCAAACCAGTGAACCCTCGTACTCCTCTCCGCATGAGCTTCCACTTCCGCGTCTTCCCCGGCTCCGCGTCGTCCCCTTCCTGGGCCTCGCCGTCGTCCACCGCCCAGGTGCTCTCGGCGCGGCGTGGTCAACGTGGTCAAGGAACGACTTCCATCAAATGTGGATTATACGTGGAGAGGCTGACAGCTGGGTCCACGGCCACAGCAAGGAAGTGCCTCCTTATTACGCGGAAAATAATGATTCCTCCACCTGACAGCTGGGACCCACCGAACAGGCCACTGTATTTCATAAAAAAACATTTCCCCCTGACTGCTAGGACCCACCAGCTACATCTTCGCACGCAAGGAAGTGCGTCCGGGGAAAAAAACGATTCGCCCCCTGACTGCTGGGACCCACCAGCTACATCTTCGCAGGCAAGGAAGTGCCTGACAGTCAGGACCCACCTGGTCGAAGTGTATGTAGCGTTGTCATTCTGGTCGCGAACGTGTACGCACATATATACTGGTGGATGTAGAGGTGCACACGTGTTGTAGTAGAGGCGCGTACGTGTCGTAGTAGAGGCGCGCACGTAGCATGTACACGTACGTACATCGGCCAGGGTGCAAGAAAGAAAATACGACCACGTATGTGTACATACAGGCGGGGTGTCGAACGCCAACTCGCGCATATGTACGGCCAGGGCTCGTGTACATGGCTGGGTCGGAACGGAGAAACAGCAGCGTCGTCGTGTTCATGGGGAGGCAACGGAATGCGTTGTGTTCATGGGGAGGCAACGAAATGCGTCGTGTTCATCGGGAGGCAACGGAACGCGTGGGAGCCAACCGGTTGGGTCGAAACGGAATGCGTGGTCATGTTCATTGGGAGGTCTTGGACGGAACATGCAATGGAAACAAGGACTGGTGTACCGCAAAACGGAGGAAACAGACCTCCTACGTTCGGAACGGGGTCCTGTTGATCGGGAGGGGTCTGGCGTCCCGCAAAATGGAGGAAACGGACCTCCTACGTCGAAACGAGGGTCCTATTGATCGGGAGGGGTGTGGCATACCGCAAAACGGACGAAACGGACCTCCTACGGTCGAAACGAGGGTCCTGTTGATCGGGAGGGGTGTGGCGTACCGCAAAACGGACGAAACGGACCTCCTACGGTCGAAACGGGGGTCCTGTTCATTGGGAGGGGTGTGGCGTACCGCAAAACGGGACTCCACGGGATACTGTTTATCTCCACCGCCAACCTCCTCCAGCCTCCACGGGCTATCGTCGACCTCCTCTAGCCTCCACGGGCTCCTGTTCATCCAGCCTCCACCGCGCGCTACTCCACCGGCTACTGTTCAACCACCCCTCCACGGGCACCCTCCATCGTCTACTGTTCATCCAGCCCTCCACACCACGGGGTCCTATTCAACCACCCCTCCACGGGCACCCCTCCATCGTCTACTGTTCATCCAGCCCTCCACCACACCACGGGGTCCTGTTCATCCAGAGGCAACGCCACCGTTCACTGTTCATCCAACCCCCCCCCCCCCCCCGCAATGCTCACTGTTCATCCCAGAGGCAGCATCGATCGGCTTCAGTTAGCAGCAGTAGTGAAGGAATCGCTCGATCGGGTTCAGTTAACAGCCATCGATCGTTCGCTCGGGTTCAGTAACGCGTAGCCTGCAGTGCAATCGCTTGGGTTCAATTAGAGCCCAACGCCTCACTCGGGTTCAGTTAGAGCCAACGCCTCGCACACACACGCGTACGTGTACGAGAGAAACACGCATCGCTCGGCCCCCGACCTCCCACCGTAACCGGGAACTCCCCGAAATTTTCCTCCCCCTCGCTTCTACCACGGTTTTTCCCGTCATGGACGGCCCAAAGAATGTCATGCAGCTGCGTCTCCGGCCCGCCCAGGACGAAAAGCCCATTTTCTGTCATGATTTTTGGTCATAGAAGTAGGAGCCCACCACATCTATGATGATACCGGGTTTTGTCACAATTATCGTCATAGAAGTGTCATATGTATGACAGAAAAAAAATTCGTTCGGCCCAAAATGTCATGGATGTGTCTTTTTTTTGTAGTGAATTGGATGTCAGTTTTCATGAACTATTATTGTTGACATTACCCTTGAGGTAAAACATTGGGAGGCAAAACTATATGCCCCCATCTTTCTCTGTGTCCGATTAAAACCCCATACCCATAAGTATTGCGTGAGTGTCAGCAATTGTGAAAGACTATATGATAGTTGAGTATGTGGACTTGCTGAAAAGCTCTTATACATTGACTCTTTCCTATGTTATGATAAATTGCAATTGCTCCAATGACTGAGATTATAGTTTGTTAGTTTTCAATGAAGTTTATGATTCATACTTGAAATTGTGATTTAATTATTACTCAAGCATAAGAAATCATATGACAAGAATTATATAAGCTGCTGTTCTAAGAATGATCGTGATGCCCTCATGTCCATATTTTATTTTTATCGACACCTCTATCTCTAAACATGTGGACATATTTTTCGATTTCAGCTATCGCTTGAGGACAAGTGAGGTCTAAGCTTGGGGGAGTTGATACGTCCATTTTGCATCATGCTTTTATATCGATATTTATTGCATTATGGGCTGTTATTACACATTATGTCATAATACTTATGCCTATTCTCTCTTATTTTACAAGGTTTACATAAAGAGGGAGAATGCCGACAGCTGGGATTCTGGGCTGGAAAAGGAGCAAATATTAGAGACCTATTCTGCACAACTCCAAAAGTCCTGAAACTTCACGGAAGACGTTTTCAGAATATATAACAAATACTAAGTGCAAGAAGTTCACCAGGGGGGCACACCCTACCCATGAGGGTGGGGGGCGCACCCTACCCCCTGGGCGCGCCCCCTACCTCGTGGGCCCCCTGGTGGCCCTTCGATCTCCATCTTCCGCTATATGAAGTCTTTCGATGAGGAAAAAAATCATAAGCCATCTCCTCGGACGAAACTCCGCCGCCACGAGGCGGAACCTTGGCGGAACCAATCTAGGGCTCCGGCAGAGCTGTTCTACCGGGGAAACTTCCCTCCGGGAGGGGGAAATCATCGCCATCATTATCACCAACGCTCCTCTCATCGGGAGAGGGCAATCTCCATCAACATCTTCACCAGCACCATCTCCTCTCAAAACCCTAGTTCATCTCTTGTATCCAATTCTTGTCTCTAAGTCCGGGATTGGTACTAGTAGGTTGCTAGTAGTGTTAATTACTCCTGGTAGTTGATGCTAGTTGGTTTAATTGGTGGAAGATCATATGTTTAGATCCTATATGCATATTAATACCCCTCTGATTATGAACATGAATAAGATTTGTGAGTAGTTACGTTTGTTCCTGAGGACATGGGAGAAGTCTTGCTATTAGTAGTCATGTGAATTTGGTATTCGTTCGATATTTTGATGAGATGTATGTTGTCTCTCCTCTAGTGGTGTTATGTGAACGTCGACTACATAACACTTCTCCATTATTTGGGCCTAGAGGAAGGCATTGGGAAGTAATAAGTAGATGATGGGTTGCTAGAGTGACAGAAGCTTAAACCCTAGTTTATGCGTTGCTTTGTAAGGGGCTGATTTGGATCCATATGTTTCAAGCTATGGTTAGCTTTACCTTGTGAGGACTTAGTCGTGAGGCCAACGCATCAATGTGGAAGCTTGAGAGGGGTTGAGCGGAATCGAGAGATGCAACGCAAGACAAGGATTTAGACAGCTTCGGGCCCCGGGAAACATCATCCAGTAACAACCCTACGTGCTGTTTGTGGCTAGGTCTTATTATCATCACGAAGGAGTCACCGTAAACCGGCTCACCCAGTTATCCCTAACCCTTCAGATTGTTTCTCCTTACTTGTCCCTCTTTGGGGAGCCCTACCCCTCCTTATATATGTTGAAGGGGCGGGTTACATGTAGAGTCCAACTCGGACTTAAGACTTAACTATTCTGACTTATCTTCATGGGCTTCTTAACATCTTGGGCTTCATAACGTCTCAGGCTTCATAACCCCTGGCAACCCAGTTATCACTGTTTGCCGGTTTAAGATGGTCTGCCGGTTTAAGATGGTCTGCCAGTTTAAGATCTGACTTAACTCCTGTCTTAACTATCAGCCGGTTTAACAACCTGCCGGTTTACCGTGTGGGTTAACTGCCTGTTTTACCTGTCTGTCTTAACTGTCAGCCGGTTTAACAACCTATCGGTTTACCGTCTATCTTAACACCAACCAGTTTACCACCTGTCTTACCACCTGTCTTAACACCTGCCGGTTTACCACCTGCTTTAATACCTACCGGCTTACTAAGTCCCAGCCGGGTTATAACTCCGGCCGGATCATACCGCGGGGTATATCCCCGACATTAGCCCCTAGTTTAATTTGGATTTATCCATGTTAAACTGATCCTGATCATCCTTAAGTCCTTGTCACTTCTTTCTTCTAGAAGATCTGGGTCAATAGGCCAGCTTCACAATCAATTTGCTGGCATTGGCTTGTCATGGATAAATATTGTGAAGAATAACTCCTTTGACTCAGCTCCCAATGCTTTAAAAAAATATTGGTCTTTGAAATACTCATCTGATCTTCAGCCGGTGTAGAACTTGCCGGTTTAAGAATGTAGAACTTTGCCGGTTTAAGAATGTAGAACTTTGCCGGTTTAAGACTTAAATTTGCCGGTTTATCATTGCCGGTTTACAAATATTGATGGCACCGGGTCATAATTGTAGTTAACATCCAGCTTGAAAATATACCTCTTATATGCCCATTACTTGTAGCCCCCAAGTCTTAAGAAGGTAGCATAGCAATAGCTTAAGACTTGCTTCAAATACGAATGTCACAAGCTTGAATAAATCCCGGTTGTTCATCTCAATCACCAGTCAGAACTGAGAATTCCATATATGTAGCCCCCAAGTGCCGGCTTGTCATGCTTGCAGCAACCTGGGACTATTGCCTTATGCTTATAAAAACTTCAACCAGTATAGCCCCCAAGGGCCGGGTCATTATGCAATAATGAGCAGTGACTTTATAGATATGATCATGTAGACTTGAACAGCAACGTGTAGCCCCCAAGGACCAGCTCAGTAAGATAATATTGAGCTGAGATTTTATATATACCTCACTGAGAATAACGGTATACGATGTAACCCCTATCATGGGGCTTGAACCCACGTCCACAAGGTTGAGAGCTTTGTGCTTTACCAATTGAGTAGTGGATCCTTCAATAATAGATGAAAATTTGTGTACCTTGAATTGTTGACAGGAGCAATTGGTAGCCCCCAAGGGCCGGCTCATTACGATGTGATGAGTCGGGTCTTCAATAAGGTGAGCAAACAATGACTTTGCATTAGCCCCCAAGTGTCATGGTGCATGCTTGCAGCGACATGGGACTTGTGTATTTGATGTAATCTTAACTTGAATAATGTAGCCCCCAAGTGCCGGGTTGTAAGATTGCAGCGACTCGGGACTATTCCTTCAATTGTAGAATAAATCATATCCATTGATAATATGATAGCCATTGCACTAAAGCGACTTTGAAAATCTTAATCATAATACTGGTTACTAATAACCATAATAAAATCCAGCCATGTTGGCTATTAAAGATTTTGAATAATATAACCTGGTTTGAAAACCGATTCCTGCCATATAAACCGGTATGTCCATGCACATATGATATATGCTATGATGATGTAATGATGATGCAACGTATGATGCAATATATGATGATGTATATGTATGATCAAGAGGGTTTAAGTTATGGTTCGGATACGACCAGAGCTCCCATGTAGTCATAATTGTGACATTGCGCCGATCAAGAGGGGTAGCTATGGTTCGGATACGACCAAGCCCCCAAGTGATTTCCCTTGTGCCCTTATGCTTATCAAGAGGTGTAACTATGGTTCGAACCCATAGCCCCCAAGTGATTTTCCTGGTGGTCTTATGCCTATCAAGAGGTGTAGTTATGGTTCGGATACGACCAAGCCCCCAATTGATTTCCCTGGTGCCCTTATGCTGATCAAGAGGGTATAAGATATGGTTCGGATATGACCAGAGCCCCCAAGTGATTTCCCAGGTGGCTTTTAGCCTATCAAGAGGTGTGACTATGGTTCGAACATAGCCCCCAAGTGATTTTCCTGGTGGCCTTATGCCTATCAAGAGGTGTAGCTATGGTTCGGATATGACCAAGCCCCCAAGTGATTTCCCTGGTGCCCTTATGCTGATCAAGAGGGTATAAGCTATGGTTCGGATACGACCAGAGCCCCAAGTGATTTCCCTGGTGGCTTTTAGCCTATCAAGAGGTGTGACTATGGTTCGAACATAGCCCCCAAGTGATATTATGAGCTGTGCTCAAGGGATACCCATGTTTGAGCTGTGTTGTGCAGCATACTCTCTTTGGCCCCTTATGATAATATTGGCCTGATAGCCGGATTACCGAAATAAACAGAGTTGTGCTCTTATGATAATATTGATAATATTCGCTTGATAGCCGGATCAAGAGGGTAGTAACGCTATGTTCTCTTTGGTGAATACACCTATGTTTGAACAGGAAGCCCCCAAATGATATTGTGAGCTGTGCTCAAGGGGCACCTGTGTTGGAACTGTGCTTTTGCAACAGACTCTCTTTGGTCCCCTTAATTTTTCCTGAGAACTCGAACTTGCAAGAGATTATTCTTTTGAACCGGAAATTCTTAAACCGGATATTGAGAGCTTCAAAGCTTTGTGGGAGACAGCCTTCCCTTGAGCTGGATTTTTAAACCGGAATCCTTCTTTTTAAGCCAGAAATTTTCTGACGGCCTTTATAAATTTGCACCAATATGGCGGTTTAGGGTCCTGCATTAGATAACTTTGCAAGCCGGAGTAATTGCTCTTTTAAAGAAAGCAATATATAATATAAAAATATACTTGATGGATTTTACTTGATATGTTAAGCCAGAAAATATCCACCGCGGAGTTGATGATCACCATGGTGAAGCTGAAATTAATCACGGCTGAGTCGGTCACGGCGTTCTAAGCCGGTGCGGACGGGAAAGTGAATTGCAGACATGGCGAGCCGCGCGGACGGGCGAGTCAATCACAGGCGCAGTAAGCCGCGCGAACGGGCGAGTCAGCCGCGTCGTATTGATGTATACTGGGTCATAGGGGCGGCGACTTGCGTACACCCATGGAGCAGTTTGGCACGGACCAACATCAGTGCACGATGATGCTGGCGCACGCTCCATATCCATGGTATAACAACGCCTTTGTCATGAATAATTATCCTGCGTAATAATATTGCAAAACCAAGTAATCATGCATACAAAAGTTTATATGTGTTGTTAAAACAGACTGGACGGATATCACCTGATGTTTGTTGTTCGCGACAGAAGCGACTCGGGCAGGCTTGGCCATGAGTCGATTGACCTAATTGCTTTGATTCGGCGAGTCAGCGGAGGTGGAGATGGCTAGCACGGATGGTAGGTGGTCAACAAGGCACCGGCGGGTCGAGGCTATACTGGGGGCACTGCGGCGGCGGGTTGGAGAGGCGCGGCTGCGGCCGGTTCAGCACGAGCGCGCAATAACAGCAGAAAGGGAGGGCCGGTTTAAGGCAAGTACTACTGCTAGAGGTACGTATTCCTGCAGTACATGGCTGCTGTTTCCCCAAGTTTCACGTGAGCTACTCTGGCAGTATGCACCATCACATAATTAGGCAGCTATCTGATTTGTTTTTATCTTGTTAGACTTGCACCAACAGTGAATATAATTCGGATATGGTAGCTGATCCGAACGCGAAGTACTCCTTCCTTTTGCCCTGACTTGATGACAAACTTGTTGTAGTATTCCCTCCTGTCCATGCGCACGCACAGCGCTCGGGCGCGGCCGGTTTGACGAGGCCACAGACTTGAGTACGACAGCAGCCTTGCGGCAGAAACGGGCCGGCCATGCGACTTGACGGCGGTCGACGAGTTGAAAGTGGGTCGCGGCAGCGGGCGGTTTACGGGCAACAAGCGGCCCAAGGCGGGCTCCAAGGGAAGGTCCGGCGGCTTAGGATCACAGGCACGAACTCCAGGGCAACTCAGCGAGGCCGATCCGAGACGGCTTGGCGTGACGGGCAAAAGCAACGGCAACCCAGGGCCAGCCACAGCGGAGGCGATTCGAAGTCCGTAAGAACAGCCCGAGGAGGCGGCGACGACTTTAAGGGCTGTCCAGCACGCCCTGCAGGGTGACTCAAGAAGCTTTGAAGGTGAGGCCAAGGTGATCCGGCCGGGCGGCTCGCAGCGGAGGATATGGCTTGTAGTAGAAGAATCAAACCGGCGAGGCGACTCAGCACAGAGTAACCCGGATCAGAGGGTGCACGCTGCATGGGGGGACCTGACGGTTCAACGACACATGGCTGAGCATGACAGCAAGGAGTGGCGGCCTCGAGGCGGCGGCTCGGAGGCGATGCCGGCGAGGGGATGCGGCGCGATGAGGATGCAGCGGCTCAGTGGTGGCAGCAGAGGCAGCTGGCGGTTTGAGTGACTTATGGCGACCGCGGCTCTGGCGTGAGGTCGCGATGATTTGAAACAGCGGAGGGCCGTGACGGTAACTCCATGGGGCGGAGCCCTTGTGGCAAGGTGGGTGCAGCTGGCGATGGCGGCTCGTGGCAGGGCCTCGTCAGTGGAAGAAGACCGCCACGGCGACTTGAAGATGGCGGCTCTGGTGTGAAACGTCGGCTCTCCAGCGGCGGTTCAGCGCGAAACAGACGAGGACCAGCAGGGAGAGGCGGAATCCTGCCGCGAGGCGATAATCCGGCAAAGTGGGCTGTTGCCATGGAGGTAGCTCAACGCGGACCATGGTGGAGGCGAGCGGGTCTTGGAGACAGATCAGGGCAGCAGTAACGGCAAGTTGAGGTATGGCGGTTCAAGGTCACAGTGGGGCGACTCGCAGGCTCAGGCGAAGCCGTTTTGAAGATGGTTGGCAGTGGCGTGGTGACTCGCCATGGTGCGTCGGAACAGCAGCAACTACAACGCAGTGGGAGAAACAGCTGGTAACTCGTTGTCGGCGGTGCAACGATTTAATCCGGGAGGCTCCAAGGTAAGAGATCGACCCGGCGGCGGCTCAGTAGTGAAACAAGGCGGATCGACACCGCGAAAAAACAGTAGCGTCCGGTTAGCACGAGGTCGAAAACGGCTTGGTGGCGTTGTGCGCTCATGACCCAATCCTCCTCCAAGTCCTAATTGGTTTGACTTTGATCACAAAAAACATGGTCGCAGAAAACATGCCGGAGCTGCGGCTTGCTGACAGTGGTCGTAACCGGGTCGCAGAAAACATGCCGGACGCTGGTCCATGCAATTAGTAGCAGCTGTATTTGTGCACCTCCTAAATTGCCTCTGGTTCCGTGTAGCACTAGGAGTAGCATCTTTTGTTGATTGATGTGATCGGACAGCCCGGGTATGCGTGCAAATTAGCTCTTCCCGTGATGCCAGGAAAGAGACTTTTCGCCCCCAATTTTTTCTCGTCTGGTTAGCTTGGCTGCTCCTTCTTTTTTCTCTTGTTATATATAATCTTTCGGGGCAAGTGAACTCAAACCATGGCGATGCTTCTCGTGAGAAAAAGTGCCACAACTTGTATTTTTAATCTGATCATCTGCAAACTTAGATCCGAACCGGCTCATATTTGGACTCAGCGGAGTAAGACGATGCGACGGCGACGTACATAGATGGAACCCTAACTTCTCTTGCACCTGAATTTTGTGTATGCTGCCACTAAAAACTTCTTTGATCTTGACAGATGAATTCGTAGTTGATATGAATACTTTAATGCTGAATCTTTCTTCATCCGAAAATTTGCGAACTTCTCAATCCCTTGAAGAGATCCCTTCAAGGACTCAACACCACCGTGCGCAGGCCCCACCGTGGACGCCAATTGTCGTGGATTTGTCACGACAGATGTCCTAATGTGAGGACTTAGTCGTGAGGCCAACGCATCTATGTGGTAGCTTGAGAGGGGTTGAGCGGAATCGAGAGACGCAACGCAAGACAAGGATTTAGACAGCTTCGGGCCCCGAGAAACATCGTCCGGTAACAACCCTACGTGCTGTTTGTGGCTAGGTCTTATTATCATCACGAAGGAGTCGCCGTAAACTGGCTCTCCCAGTTATCCCTAACACTTCAGATTGTTTCTCCTTACTTGTCCCTCTTTGGGGAGCCCTACCCCTCCTTATATATGTTGAAGGGACGGGTTACATGTAGAGTCCAACTCGGACTTAAGACTTAACTATTCCGACTTATCTTCATGGGCTTCTTAACATCTTGGGTTTCATAACGTCTCGGGCTTCATAACCCCTGGCAACCCAGTTATCACTGTTTGCCGGTTTAAGATGGTTTGCCGGTTTAAGATCTGACTTAACTCTTGTCTTAACTGTCAGCCGGTTTAACAACCTGCCAGTTTACCGTCTGTCTTAACACCAACCGGTTTACCACCTGTCTTAACACCTACCGGTTTACCACCTGCTTTAACAGCTACCGGCTTACTAAGTCCCAGCCGGGTTATAACTCCGGCCGGATCATACCGCGGCGTATATCCCCGACATTACCCAAGCACCGGTCCACCCACATACCAAATTATCAAAGTACCGAACGCGAATCATATGAACATGATGAAAACTAGCTTGACGATATACCCATGTGTCCTCGGGAGCGCTTTTCTCTATATAAGAGTTTGTCTAGGCTTGTCCTTTGCTACAAAAAGGATTGGGCCACCTTGCCGCACTTTATTTACTTTTGTTACTTGTTGCTCGTTACAAATTATCCTATCACAAAACTATCTGTTACCACTTATTTCAGTACTTGCAGAGAATACCTTACTGGAAACCGCTTATCATTTCCTTCTGCTCCTCGTTGGGTTCGACACTCTTACTTATCGGAAGGACTACGATAGATCCCCTATACTTGTGGGTCATCATATATCTCCCGAATTATGTCACTCCACGGCATTCCGAAGGAGATCAGTTCAGACCATGGCAGTTTATTCACTTCGAAGTTCTGGGATAGTTTCCAAGAGGCAATGGGAACTCATATTACCTGGAGCACTGCTTATCATCCCCAATCCCAAGGCCAAGTCGAGCGAGTCAATCAAATTCTTGAAGACATGCTTCGAGCTTGTGTTATTTCTTTCGGCAAGAAGTGGGAAGAATCTCTCCCTTATGCGGAGTTCTCTTATAACAACAGCTATCAAGCTAGCTTGAAGATGGCACCCTCTGAAGTGCTTTATGGATGTAAGTGTCGAACCCCTCTGAATTGGTCAGAAACTGGGGAACGGACGCTCATTGGTCCAGACATTATTCAACAAGCTGAAGAGCAGGTTCACATTGTCCGAGATAATCTCAAGGTGGCCCAGTCCCGCCTGAAGAGCAACTATGACCGGAAACACTGGGGTTCAACTTATCAACCTGGTGAACAAGCTTATATGCGTGTCACTCCTTTGAGAGGCACTCATTGGTTCGGATTCAAGGGCAAGCTAGCTCCGCGCTACATTGGTCCCTTCCGCATCCTCGCCCGTCGAGGACTGGTGGCTTATCAATTGGAGTTGCCACCTCAGTTCACTCACGTCCATGATGTCTTCCACGTGTCGCAACTTCGTCGATGCTTCAAGGATTCGAAACTGAAGTGGATCCGGAATTTATTGAAGTTCAAGATGATCTCACATACAAGGAGCATCCGATCTGCATTCTTGAAGAAGCTGAACGTCGAACACGCCAGAAGGTTACCAAGTTCCTCAAAGTGCAATGGTCAAATCATTCTAAAGATGAAGCCACTTGGGAATACGAGGATAACCTCCATGTTGAATACCCCGACCTGTTCCCTTCTACCTCTTAATTCTCGGGACAAGAATTTCTTTTAGAGGAGGAGAGTTGTAACACCCCGGTGTAATGATGCTACAGTAACCCCTGGGGTTAAGTTAATCATTTTGCTAAACAAGTGTTTGATCATCATTGTCTCCTCTCTCTCTTTCAAATTCCAGTTGAATTCATTTTCAAATTATGAGTGAAATTCAAAATGCTCAAACATGAAAATTAAATGTTCATCATGTGTAAAATATTCTCCTGGTAATCTTGGTGGTGAACCAACATTTTTACAAAATGCCTAAGTGGCCTAAAATAGCTAAAAAAGAAAAAGCTTAAAAAACAAAAGAAAAAAAAAAAGAAAAGGAAAGAAGAAGGGGTGGGAGAGCCCCTGGCCTCCACTTGGGCTTTGGCCCAGCTATGCCGGCCCACTCCCCCGCCCGTTCGCCGTCCTGTTCCCCCGACCGGGGTCGCAACAGGGGCTGGTCGCCGCCGAACCCACCTCGCCGCCCTCGTCGGCGAGGGGATAAGACAGTCACTGCCCCCTCGTCTCCTCGGTCCTCCCTCGCGCCTCACACTCTCCTCTTTCTCCCCTCCAGACCCCCTTCTCTCCCCCCTCGTTCCCCATCCACCACCGAGCTCCATCGCCGCCAAGCACCGCGCTCCACCGCGGCCACCGGCACCCATTCCTCCCTCCGAGGTGTCCAGGAGGTCCGCAGTGGACTACTTCTTCGTCCTCGTCACCGGATCGAGTCCGAGGAGCTCCACTGTCGCCGCACGCATCGTCTTCTTCCTCGACGGCCGCCGGCGATCCCCTTCCTCCTCGGCGAGCTCTGCTGCTCCTAAGCCACCAAGGGTCTTTCTTGACCGCTCGGTGAGCTCCACTCCGTCCTCTCCCCTCTCTCAAGTAGGCCGCCTCCCTCTCTAGCTAGCTGTCGCCGCACCCGCGAGCTCACCGTCGTCGCCCGCCTCGCCCGCGTCCCAACACCGCTGCCCGCTTGCCTCCCCAAGCCCGGCAGCCCCGAGCCCATGTTTGGCCGAACTCCAGCGAGGTTCCCAAGCTCACCGCCGTCACCTCAGTCCACCTCCGGCCTCGTAACCACTCCGGTTCGACGCGGCGTCATCTTCCCGTTCGAGCGCGCCAAGTCACGCGAAAAACAGACGCCCGTAGGCGAATCCTGACGCTCTCCTGGGCGTTCCGCCGTGGTTTCGGCTCGTCGAAGCCACTCCGGCGCCGGGCGCCGACGTGGCACACCTGGGGCCACCCCTGGGTCACTGCCAGTGGGTCCCCTGGTCCCCTGTTGACCAGTTGACCTGGTCAACTGTGCTGACTAGGCACATAGTGTCACTGACATGCGGGCCCCACCATGTAATTAAATTAATTAAAACATTTCTATAACTTAAACTAATTAGTTAACCTAATCAGTCACTGACATGTGGGGCCCTACTGCTAATTAACTCTGTTTAATTAAAATAACCCACTGTTAGCCCTTTGTGTATGACATGTGGGACCCACTGGTCAGTTTGACCTGGTCAGCAGTCCTATTGACTGCTGACGTCATCAACATGTCATGCTGGCATCTTATTTCCTTTTCTGTCAATTTAAATAATTTCTGGAAATGCTTTAATCTTTGAAAAATCATAGCAATTAAACCGTAGCTCGGATGAAAATGTTTTCTATATGAAAGTTGCTCAGAAAAATCCAACGAATCCAAATACGCGGTCCTTTCATCAATCACATGCCCCTAGCATGATGAACATGGGACTGTTCCCCTCTGTTTCATCTGTCGGAATTCGTCTAATGCCGGGTATTCATCCTCGGATGTTTATCCCCTCCGTCTGCAACGTGTAGTACTACGTTAGGACAACCTTAGCTCTGCCTATCATCATGTTATGCCTTGTGATGCATTGTTTGCTCTGTATTTACTGTTTCTTCCCCCTCTTCTCTCCGGTAGACCCCGAGACCGATGCCGCCCCTGTGATCGACTACATCGACGACACTTCTTCCTTTACAGCAGAGCTTCCAGGCAAGCAAACCCCCCTTGACCATTCCGATATCGCCCATCTCTTTCCCTCTCTTGCTTGCATTAGAACTGATACTGCTTTATGTATGATCCTACTCTGATGCATAGCCTGTTGTTGTTACCTGCTTTCATACCTTACCTGCTTATCCTAAACGGCTTAGTATAGGTTGGTTAGTGATCCATCAGTGACCCCACCTTGTCCCAGTTGCCTCGCTTTATGTTCGATGACTTGATCAACGTGATCGACGTCCAGGCCCCGACACCGCACATCACCCCCCTAGTTGTACGACTCTGTAGAGTTACCATCGAGTGCCGAGGGTGGAACCTCTTACATCACTCCTGATGAGATCTCTGTAGTGTAGCTATACGGTCGAGGTCATCGAGGGTGATTTCCTCCTTAACCACTTCTGTTACGGCTCTTTCGTGCAACCCATCAAATGTGAACCTCGAGGGTGGATCCTCTTACGTTCACCTTGATGATAACATCGAGTGGAATTCACCGGGGGTGATTCCTCGGGTTTTCCCCTTGGTGTTAGACACATAGTTACTACGGTTACTATGACTTTGCACCGAGCCATAATTACTAAAGACGGGTCGGCCCTGAGGGGTACCCGCGCGAGCTTAATAGCGAGTGATGTGGAGTCGGGTTGACCTGGAAGGTGCACGCGAGATACTTACGAGGCATGGTCGGGCATTCTTAGCCCTTGCCGTAAGTACTCGAGACGGGGCGAAGGGGTCACATCTTTCGTGAGTCTCTGCTCGTTACCGCGTGCTCCTAATCCACTATGGTTTGGATATTTGATCCGAGGGGCCTCTGGCCTGATAGCACTAACCATCACGTGGGCATAGTATGGGCGTTCTTCGTCGTATACATCAGCCGAAGCTTAATAGACGTCAGTGACTGAGCGGCGCGCGCCGGGTTGGACTGCGTAAGCACGTGCCTTTTTTAAGGAGGTAGCTAGGTCTGCTCACTGGCCGCCCACGCAACGTGCAGGAGTTCCCGGGGCGATGGCCCATGACCCCTGGGGCATAGGTTTAGTTCGGCGTGCTTAACCTCTCTATTAAGCCGAGGTCGGGTTGCGGCGTATTGTTTGGCCGAGGCCGGGCATGACCCCGGAAAGTGTGTCCGGTCGGAGTTAATCGAGCATGGTGGGTAAGTTGGTGCAGCCCTGCAGGGAAGAAAACATCTATCGATAGCCTGTCCTATGGTAACAGACACTTGGAGTTGTATCCCGATCGATACAACTAGAACTGGATACTTGTGATGAGAAATGAATGGATAAGAGAAATGGATATTATGGCTCTAGGATTGCTTTCTCGTTGGGAGTCAAGAAAGGATCTTTGGCGGAGGTTGATAACATTACTACTGCTTTACATTATGTTGATCTGTACTCTTCTATATGCCGCAAGATGCTTGAAGATGCTTGAAGACGCTAGTATTCGATAGGATTAGGCTTTCCCCTTCCCTTATGGCATTCTGCAATTCAGTCCACAGATACAACCCTTTCATTTGATACCAATGCATACTTAGTTTAGATCTGATGTAAGTCTTGCGAGTACTTTGGATGAGTACTCACAGCTCCTTTGCTACCTCTTTCCCCCATACCCGATTGTTGCGACCAGATGACAGATCCCAGGAGCCAGACGACACCACTGATGATTACTACTACCCCGAGGGTGCCTACTACTACGTGACGACCACCGGCGACCTGGAGTAGTTAGGAGGCTCCAAGGCAGGAGGCCTTGCCTTTTCGATCGTTGTTGCTTTTGTGCTAGCCTTCTTAAGGCAAACTTGTTTAACTCATGTCTGTACTCAGATATTGATGCTTCCACCGACTCTTGTGTATTCGAGCCCTCGAGGCCCCTGGCTTGTAATATAAAGCTTGTATTATTTTAATTTGTATCTAGAATTATGTTGTGATATCTTCCCATGAGTCCTTGATCTTGATCGTACACATTTGCGTGTATGATTAGTGTACGATTGAATCGAGGGCATCACACATGAATGTAATGTCGGTGAGAAATACGTACTCCCCCAAGCTTAGGCTTTTGGCCTAAGTTGGTCTATGGCCACGGCTGGCCTGGCGGATATCCAAAGTTGTAGCTGGGGTCATACTAAGATGCAGCGACAATTGCCTGATGAGCTGCAGCTTGGAGGCGTGCTGTCTCCGCCCTCCTCCCCTAGTTGGTCGCCTCCTCCCTGGTTATGACATATCTCCCCTTTGCCTGAAAGTCAAAGAAAGTAGGAGCAGGGAGAGCGACGTAATAGGTGCCTCGTCTGTCAAAGATTAGTCGGTACTGGAGGAACTAATCGTTCCTCTCAACAAACTGATGACGAACCATAGCATCATAATCTAGATAAGAAGGAGGCAACTCAATATAATCTGCACGTATGGGTATCTCAAGAAAGTTAGCTATACGAGTTGCATAAATTCCACCAAAGAAATCTCCATGAATACGATTATTATGCAACCTACGTGCAACTATAGCCCCCAAGTTGTATTGTTTATCTCCTAAAACAGCGCTCCTGAGAACGCTAAGATCAGGTACACACATGTGACATGCTTCATCTTTACCATTTATGCATCTACCTATGAAGAGAGCAAAATAATGTATAGCAGGAAAATGAATGCTTCCTATGGTGGCTTGTGTTACATCTCTAGATTCCCCAACTGTAATACTAGCAAGAAAATCTCTAAATTCAGATTTGCGAGGTTCACTTACATCACCCCACTGAGGGAGTTTACAAGCAGTGTTAAAATCTTCTAAGTCCATGGTATAAGATTTATCATAAAGATCAAACAGGACAGTTTGAGAATTGCGTGATGATGAGAATTTAAACCTTCTCACAAATGAATCAGTTAAATAGAGGTATTGATGGCACTTATCTACCTCGAAGCTCTCCAGATCATCATTACGCACATATGCATCAAATTCCTCTTTAATTCGTGCTTGGATCATGAAATCCTCTGACGGCCATTCACAAGGCCGCACTTGAGCGTCTCTTGGTGGTTCCTCGTCTGCATCGCGTATTGCGGGCTTGGATCCTTGCTTCCTTGAAGAACCACCTTGGTACATTTTCCTAAACATATTTCTTCCTCTGAAAAATTTCTGAATTTTTTAGTAACTTCAAAATAAAAGTGAACCAAACTCAACAATATTGATAGCAACTACTCCTACAAGTGCCTAGAGGCAATATCATGCATCAAAACTACTTTTAACCACATAAGTTTGACATGCAAGCTCAAGAACAGGGTCACCTAAGTAGCAAAAATTTGCAATGAATAAAGCACTAGAACAAAAACTAATTGGACCATTGGAGGAGTCACATACCAAAGAACAATCTCCCAAAGCAGTTTTGTGAATGGAGCTTTGAGCTAGGAGATCGAAATTGGCAGCAAGATGAGCTTGGACTCGGGTTTGAGCTGGCTAGTGATTTTTTGGGAGGAAGGTGTGTGTGGTAGCTGGAATAAGTGGAGGGGACCCATGTGGGGTCCACGAGGCAGGGGGCGCGCCCTCCACCCTCGTGGGCACGTGGCTACTCCCCCTGCTGTGTTTTCAGTGCCAGATATTCTCAAATATTTTAGAAAAAATCATATTTAATTTTCAGGGCATTTGGAGAACTTTTATTTTCGGGGTATTTTTTATTGCATGGATAATTCAGAAAACAGACAGAAAATACTATTTCTGCTTTATTTAATATAAATAATAGAAAGTGGAAAGAGGGTACAGAGAGTTGTGTTTTCTAAATTCATCATCTCATGCTCATAAAAAGGAATCCACTAACAAGGTTGATCAAGTCTTGTTAACAAAATCATTCCGAATGGCACGAAACCGGAGAATTTCTGAATAACACTAGGTTACCTCAATGGGGATATGCATGTCCCCAACAATAAGAATATCATATTTCTTCTTGATAATAGGAAGAGGAAATTCAAAACCACCAATAGTGATTGTTGAAATTTTTCCAATAGAATTGATGTTGTGGACTTGAGGTTGTTTCCTCGAAAAGTGTACCGTATGCTCATTACCATTAACATGAAAAGTGACATTGCCTTTGGTGCAGTCAATAATAGCCCCTGCAGTATTCAAAAAGGGTCTTCCAAGAATAATAGGCATACTATCGTCATCGGGAATATCAAGAATGACAAAGTCCGTTAAAATAGTAACGTTTGCAACCACAACAGGCACATCCTCACAAATACCGACAGGTATAGAAGTTGATTTATCTGCCATTTGCAAAGATATTTCAGTAGGTGTCAACTTATTCAAATCAAGTCTATGATATAAAGGGAGAGGCATAACACTAACACCGGCTCCAAGATCACATAAAGCAGTTTTTAACATAGTTTCTTTTAAGGGAGCATGGTATAGTTGGTACTCTTGGATCTCCAAGTTTCTTCGGTATTCCACCCTTAAAAGTATAATTAGCAAGCATGGTGGAAATTTCAGCTTCCGGTATCTTTCTTTTATTAGTAACAATTTCCTTCATATATTTAGCATAAGGATTCATTTTAAGCATATCAGTCAAACACATACGTAAAAAGATAGGTCTAATCATTTCAGCAAAGCGCTCAAAATCCTCATCATCGTTTTTTTGGATGGTTTAGGAGGAAAAGGCATGGGTTTCTAAACCCATGGTTCTCTTTCTTTACCGTGCTTCCTAGCAACAAAGTCTCTCTTATCATAATGTTAATTCTTTGATTGTGGGTTATCAAGATCAACAGCAGGTTCAATCTCTACATCATTGTCATTACTAGGTTGAGCATCAACATGAGCATCATCATTAACATTATCACTAGGTTCATGTTCATTACTAGATTGTGTTTCAGCATCGGAGATAGAGATATTATTGGGATTCTCAGGTGTGTCAATAACAGGTTCACTAGAAGCATGCAAAGTCCTATCATTTTTCTTTCTCTTCCTTTTAGAAGGACTAGGTGCATCAATATTAATTCTCTGAGAATCTTGCTCAATTCTCTTAGGATGACCCTCAGGATATACAGATTCCTGAGTCACTTTACCTCCTCTAGTTGCAACTCTAACAGCAAAGTCATTATTTTTACTATTCAATTCATTGAGCAAATCATTCTCAGCTTTAAGTACTTGTTCTACTTGAGTGGTAACTGAGGGAGTCCTGGATTAGGGGGTTTCCGGACAGCCGGACTATATCCATTGGCCGGACTGTTAGACTATGAAGATACAAGATTGAAGACTTTGTCTCATGTCCGGATGGGACTCTACTTGGCGTGGAAGGCAAGCTAGGCAATACGGATATGTGTATCTCCTCCTTTGTAACCGACCTTGTGTAACCCTAACCCTCTCCGGTGTCTATATAAACCGGAGGGTTTTAGTCCGTAGGACAACATACAATCATACCATAGGCTAGCTTCTAGGGTTTAGCCTCTCTGATCTCGTGGTAGATCTACTCTTGTACTACCCATATCATCAATATTAATCAAGCAGGACATAGAGTTTTACCTCCATCAAGAGGGCCCGAACCTGGGTAAAACATCGTGTCCCCTGCCTCCTGTTACCATCCGCCTTAGACGCACAGTTCGGAACCCCCTACCCGAGATCCGCCGGTTTTGACACCAACATTGGTGCTTTCATTGAGAGTTCCTCTGTTTCGTCGCCGTTAGGCTTGATGGCTCCTTCTATCATCGATAGCGATGCAGTCTAGGGTGAGACTTTTCTCCCCGGACAGATCTTTGTGTTCGGTGGCTTCGCACTGCGGGCCAACTCGCTTGGCCATCTGGAGCAGATCAAAAGTTACGCCCCTGGCCGTCAGGTCAGGTTTGGAAGCTTAAATTACACGGCCGATATCCGCGGAGACTTGATCTTCGACGGATTCGAGCCCCTGCCTTGTGCCCCACACGGTCACGATGAGTACGATTTAGCTCTACCATCGGACCGTATTTAGGAGATCGCACCGGCAGCCGCTCCGAGCCTCAATTCGGAGCCAGTTGCGCCATCCATGGACGGGTGGATAGACCACGTCACGGAGGCCGTATCCTCAGCGGCGATCGAGCCGAATATTGACCTTACCCTTCACAAGAGCTGTGTTCTTAAACTGCCGGATACTTCTCCGGCCACAGACTCCGAACCGCCTGCGCCCGTTCCTATCGAATCCGGTTGGGCGCCGATCATGGAGTTTACCTCCGCAGATATCTTTCAGCACTCGCCCTTCGGCGACATACTGAATTCATTAAAGTCTCTCTCCTTGTCAGGAGAGTCCTGGCCGAACTATGCCCGGCAGGATTGGGATGCGGATGACGAAGAAATTCGCCGCCCACCCACCACCCACTTAGTAGCCACTGTCGATGACTTAACCGACATGCTCGACTCTGACTCCGAAGACATCGATGGTATGGACGACGATGCAGGAGACGAACAGGAACCACTGTCCACAGGGCACTGGACGCCCACTTCACCACATGACGTATACATGGTGGACACACCAAAAGAAAACGACGACGAGGAATGGAAGGACACAATGAAGGGTTGTCCCCTCGAGAAGCAGTCAAAGCGGCGGCGTAAGCGCCGCCCCAAATCCCGCCTCGGTAGAAACAACGATCATATAGACCCAGCGTTACAGCAGGGTGAACCATTGCCGGACCACGGCAACACAGAGAATCAAACCGAACAACCCGACTCTGTCAAAGATAATAGTCCAAACGACATCACACCGGACAGAAACCCGGAGCAACAGAATGCCCATCAAAGGCGCGTTTCCACCGTGAGGAGTCTAAAAAAATCAGAAGCAAAGGCTCAAGGCTGCGCAAGACACACTCCAAATCAGACGAAGTAAAGTACTCAACACAACAGCGAAGTACAGCGGTAATCGCCCCACCAAGAGCTACCCGAAGCGGAAGTTGCTACCCGAATTCGATGAGGAGGCCTTAGATCCCCCGCAACCAAAAATTAAAATGGCCACCTGGCCGGATAGATGACCTCACGGCCAACATAGAGCGGCAAGCAATGCCGCACATAAGCCAATACGCGATCCATGTGAGGGCTCGCATCAAAAGGACGGCGCAACCAGATCCATCTATGGACCACGCAGGCGCGCTCCAGCATACGATGCAACACACCAAACATCTGAACACTATGGTACACCCATATACAGGGGTGCCGCACACCCCCTATGTTTCACCGACGAGGTGCTGGACCATGAATTTACAGAGGGATTCAAACCCGTAAACATAGAGGCATACGACGGAACAACAGACCCTGGGGTCTGGATTGAGGACTATATCCTCCATATCCGTATGGCTCAAGGAGATGATCTCCATGACATTAAGTATTTACCCCTCAAACTCAAAGGGCCAGCTCGGCACTGGCTTAAAAGCCTCCCCGAAAGCTCCATTGGAAGCTGGGAAGAGCTCGAAGACGCTTTTTGGGCAAATTTTCAAGGGACTTATGTCCGACCTCCGGATGAGGACGATTTGAGTCATATAACTCAACAGCCCGGAGAGTCAGCCCGAAAGCTTTAGAACATGTTTCTTACTAAAAAGAACCAAATAGTCGACTGTCCGAATGCCGAAGCCTTGGCAGCTTTTAAGCATAGCGTCCGTGACGAATGGCTTGCCAGACACCTCGGCCAAGAAAAGCCGAGAACAATGGCAGCATTAACAAGCCTCATGACCCGCTTTTGCGCGGGTGAGGATAGCTGGCTAGCCAGATGCAGCACCAGCGACCCCAGTACATCCGAAGTTAGAAATGGAAATGGTAAATCACGGCGCAGCAATAATAATAAACGCCGGAATAAAGAAGACAGCCCGAAGAGCACGGTAGTAAACGCCGGATTCAGAAGCTCTCGGCCAGGTCAGCAAAAGCCGCCCTCTAAAGGCGCCAGAGATGAACTGTCCAGCCTAAACAAAATTCTGGACCAAATATGTCAGATCCATAGCACCCCTGGTAAACCCGCTAATCATACCCACAGAGAATGTTGGGTCTTCAAGCAGTCCGGCAAGCTCAACGCCGTACACAAGGGGGAGGATACACCAAGAGAAGATGAGGATGAGCCTCTCAAGCAAGACACTGGGGAACAAAAGAAACTTCCACCAGAAGTCAAAACAGTAAACGTGTTACACGTGATCAAGGGGAGAAACAAAGCGGCACTCCCAGAGAAATATGCCCAAGGGCCTATCACCGCGGAGTCCTGCCACTGGTCGTCTCAACCGATCATTTTCGACCATCGGGATTACTCAGCAAGTATCCGACGTGCAGGATGGGCTGCCTTGGTATTAGACCCAATAATTGACGGATACCACTTCACACGAGTCCCGATGGACGGTGGCAGCAGTCTAAACCTAATATACCAAGACACAATCCGCAAAATGGCGATAGACACAACTAAAATTTGCCACAGCAATACTACCTTTAAAGGAGTAACGCCAGGCCCAGGGGCTCATTGCACGGGCTCCCTGCTACTAGAGGTTATATTCGGTTTCCCCGATAACTTCCGTAGCGAACATTTAACCTTCCACATTGCTCCGTTCCAAAGTGGCTATCAAGCACTACTTGGGCGCGAAGCTTTCGCTCGCTTTAATGCAATACCGCATTACGCTTCCCTCACGCTCAAGATGCCCGGTCCACGTGGCATCATTACAGTGAATGGAAATATTGAGCTATCTTTGCGCGCCGAAGAGAGTGCGACTGCCTTGGCAGCCGCACACTAAAAACGGCCTCACCAACTAAAGCATTTGATAGGTCGTCAAGACCACGGACACGGTTAGACGAGTCCGGTGTAGCTATATGAATTCATACAGGATTGATGGCCACACCCTATTACAAATACAAGGGGCTCAACGCGCGCAGACAAGTGGCAATTTTTACTCATCTTGAATTATACATGGTTTCTTTAAAACTACCTTTTTGCACGACAACTTTTCACCTAAGTTCCTCTCTTTTACAGATGACCATCGTGCTACACCCATCCAGGATACGGCACAAAGGAGACACAGGCGCAGACGTGCAGCAGGGACCCGTTCCAAGGATTCTTTTTAGATTAAGACCATGCGTAAACCTTTTTTACTGTCTCTTGTTGATACACATCCGTCGGATTCTCAGTACAATTGAGAAGGATGCTGACGTCTTGGCATGGGGCCACGTCAGAATAATGCACGTACCTGGACACAAGGGGCTTCTTACAAAGGGCACTATTTAGGCCCGGTTTATACCATAAAGACCGAATACCTTAGGGAGTGTTCGGCGTCGCGAGTTTGGCCTTATATGCATCAGCTCCGAATCATGTCTTTGGTCAAATGTTGGGTTTGCCTGGCTCCTGTGTTTTGGTGCCTTACGTTCCGCTCTATCGGCTAAGGCAGCACTAGGAGAACTACAGCGATTGTGCCCTGGTTCATCCGGATGAGCACCTCAGTAGAGAAAGCCGAAAACTGACTGTCATGATATAGCGCGAGACTGGTCAACCACTTGATGACCTATTGGAATGTTAGAATAACTCCGCTTTAACGAAGGGCCGTTTCCCGGCCAGGCATATACGCAGCCCGAGTTCGGGAGAGTGCGGAGCCACCAGGGGCTATATAGTAGCCCCACCGTCAAACTCCTATGGCTAAGTGAAAGTGTTAAAGCATTATAGTCCGGTTGCCTCGTTCGCTGTGCTATCACCTCCTTAATAGGACCAAGACGTTGGGTTAAGTGTGAACACGCGTCTTCTGCGAGCACCTCCGCATTATATGCGTGGGGGTTAAAGCCGACGACTGCAATCTTTCAGGTTATATACATATATACATAAACAGCCGCACAGGATGCATCATATTACTTTCAGGAAAAAGTATAAATACAGCCTTAATACATCTCATAAAAACATTGTGTTTACAATGGGAATACATGTCACTCAAACATAATATTCTTCGAGCACTGGGCCTCTATCAAACGAGCACCCTCAAGAACTTCTTCAAAATAGTGCTCGGCAGCCACTCGGCCTATGGCCGAACCCTGCGCCGCAATAGTGGTAGCATCCATCTCCGCCCAGTATGCTTTGACACAGGAAAAGGCCATCCGCGAGCCTTCTATGCACGCCGACCTCTTCATCGCATTGATGCGCGGCACCGCACCAAGGAACTGTTGCACTAAGCTGAAATAGCTGTTCGGCTTCGGCTTCTCCGGCCACAGATGATCTACGACGGACCTCATGGCAAGTCCGGATAATCTATTAAGTTCGGCCCATTCGGCTAGCTGATCAGTCAAGGGAAGCGGACGCTCTGGAACGTTAAATTGCGACCAGAACAGCTTGTCCACTTCACGATCTGTCTGATCTCGGAAGTATTCGACCGCATCGACAGCGCTCGCTGCCAAGTCCATATATGCGTCTGCCGAACTCCACCGCCGATCCAGAGGGGCATACCGCGGATCTCCGAACTTCCTCTGCAGCAGAAAGGGCTTCCCAGCCGCAATATCCCTGGCTTCACGCAGCTCCTCCTTCTTCGCCCTCATAGCAGAGCGGGTGTCTTTGGTCGCCACCGTGGCCTTTTCAAGGTCCTCTACCTTCACTCAGTTCTCTTCTTCAAGGAACTGGCAACGGTCGGCAGTGTCTTTTAGTTTTACGGCCATCTTGGCCATCTTCTCTTTGCTTTCGCAATGCACGGCCTTCTCGGCTCTTAACTCTTCGGCCGACTTCAAAGCAGCCGCATTGCTAATTCTTGCTTGTTCCTTGGCTCGGGCATGTTCTGCCCGAAGGGTCTCCACGGTGGAAGCTCCGTCTGCAGTCACAACATATTAAAGATACTGGCATCATGCTGCTCTTACTATGTGACATTCACCAGAAAGCATTACTTACCTTGTGACTCGTCAAGCCGCTTGTTAATAAGCTCGATCTCGGCGTCTGCCGCATCCAGTTGCCGCTTTAGTTCGGCAAACTCATTAGTCCGGCTAGCCATCGGAGCTTCCACCACCTGCACATAAAGGCAGTCTGGTTATTACCTGGGACTATGATCCTCTGTTCGCCGCCGTTCTCGACGACAACCAGAGTCTCAGGGGCTACTGTCTACACAGGGCACACCGAAACATGTGCGGTACTATCAAAAAGTAGATCATTTCACGTACCTCAAAGCCTGTCAGTAGACTCATAAAGGCTTCATGTAATCCGCTTTCGGCGGACGAAATTCTTTCCATCACCGTACCCATCAACGTACGGTGTTCTTCTGAGATGGCCGTTCGCTCCAACAGCTCCCTCAGTACGTCCGACCGCATACCAGATGGTGTCGGACTCTTTTGTTTGCTCTCTTCGAGAGCCGAACGCTGGGGACTTCGGGTGACTATAGGATTATCTTCTGGCCTCATCGGATCCGGAGAGGTCCTCCGTGGCGACACTTCAAGGTCGCCCGCTTCTTGAGCGGGGGAGTCCGGGGGAGGAGTTTCGCTCTCCATCATCTCCGGAAGAAGATCCCTCGAAGACGAGCTCTGCTGAGAGGGGCTAAGGTCCGAACTGCAAGATAAAGGCTTCGGTTATTTTCCTCAGAGGTAAGGTAGTATATCTTCACTATGAAAGTACTTTTTCATTACTTACAGCTCGTTGGAGGGCTGACCCCCGCGCAGACTTTGTGCGGCAAGAGCACCCTCCAAGGCAGGACCCTTCGGTGGAGATTTCTTCTCCCGCTTGGAAACATTAGTTTCCGGATCTTCAGAGGTAGTCCTCTTCCTTCCCCGAAGCGAGAGAAGGTCGGATTATTCCCTTTGGTTATCCTCCTTCACGGAGGCGCTCATTCCCTCGGTTGGAATTGGTAGCGACGGGGGCCCGCTCTCGCCCTCGTTATTCCCCCCTTTATCTTCCTTTGAGGGCTCCGGGCAAGGTGCCAGCTCGAGCATCTTTTCCAGTACCGGATTTTCCAAACCCTCAGGAAGGGGGGCCGTACACCGAATCATCTTCGCCTTTGTTAGCCAGTCCTGGTGAAAGAGAAATTTCTCAGAGTGACGTCATGATAAATAAAAGATGGCGTGTTCGGCTATACGATTATTTACCTGTTCGGCGATGCGGTTGCTGCTCAGGCCCACGTCCCCGGTAGAATCCGGACACTCTATTTGGGGTCTGAAGAATGATTTATACATCTCCTCATGCGTCAGGTCGAGGAAATTCTGAATAGAGCGCGGTCCTTCTGGGTTGAACTCCCACATGCGGAGGGGTCGGCATTTGCATGGCTGGATTCGTCGAACCAGCATAACTTGCACCACCATGACCAGACTGAAATCTCCTTCGAAGAGATCTTGAATGCGGCTCTGTAGTACAGGCACGCCCTTGGCTGGACCCCAGCTCAGCCCTCTGCTAATCCATGACATCAGTTGTGGTGGAGGGCCCGAGCGGAAAACAGGGGCAGCCGCCCACTTGGCACTTCTGGGAGCCGTGATGTAAAACCACTCCCGTTGCCATAATCCGGACACCTCTGGAAAGGAACCCTTTGGCCATGGAGCTCCAGCGATCTTGCTTATTAATGCGCCTCCGCACGCTACATGCTGCCCTTAGATCGTCTTCGGCTTCACGTCAAAGGTCTTGAGCCACAGGCCGAAGTGAGGGGTAATGCGGAGGAAGGCCTCACACACAACAATAAATGCCGAGATGTGGAGAAAGGAGTCCGGGGCTAGATCATGGAAGTCTAGCCCGTAATAGAACATCAGACCCCTTACGAAGGGATCCAGAGCGAGGGCTAGACCTCGGAGGAAGTGGGAGATGAACACGATGTCTTCGTTGGGTTCAGGAGTAGGGACGACCTGCCCTCGGGCAGGCAGCCGATGCGAAACCTCGGCGGTCAAGCCATCCTCTTCCATAATGGAGGAGGGCATCCATCGGCCTTGAAGGCTGGATCTGGACATGATTGAAGATCCGGAGCACCTGACCTGGGCTTTGGGTGTTAGAACTCGGGGCGAGGGAAGGATTCGATTGAGCACGGGAGGGAAAAAAGTAAAAGCCTTGTCCCTTTATAAAGAGGGTGAATATCAAGCGTCCTCTCCATGGCCGTTTGGGACTTGCCTATAAACTAGGAGTGCTAGACGCGGTTGGGTTACCCACGCCCGTATTGATGAGAATCCCGTGATAAGGGGACACGATCTCTGCTTTGACAAGACGTGTCAAAGAACTGCCTCGCGTTATGTGCGGGGCTAGTTAAAGGAAACGGTTCGAATAATCTCCGGGCCATGGCATAATGTCGTGTTGCCAAAAAAAGTCAGCAAATTGGATTTGTGGAAATATTATTCTCTCTACGGTGGTATGTGGAACTTGTTTTGCAGGGTCGGACACTATCCTTGTATTCAAATTCTTCCGTGGTGTATTCGGAGGAGGAAACCGCCTTGCAATGCCGAAGACAATACTGCGCACCGGACTCATCGTCATTGAAAGCCTAGTTCAGGGGCTACTGAGGGAGTCCTGGATTAGGGGGTCTCCGGACAACCGAACTATATCCATTGGCCGGACTGTTAGACTATGAAGATACAAGATTGAAGACTTCCTCTCGTGTCCGGATGGGACTCTACTTGGCGTGGAAGGCAAGCTAGGAAATACGGATATGTGTATCTCCTCCTTTGTAACCGACCTTGTGTAACCCTAACCCTCTCCGGTGTCTATATAAATTGGAGGGTTTTAGTCTGTAGGACAACATACAATCATACCATAGGCTAGCTTCTAGGGTTTAGCCTCTCTGATCTTGTGGTAGATCTACTCTTGTACTACCCATATCATCAATATTAATCAAGCAGGACGTAGGGTTTTACCTCCATGAAGAGGGCCCGAACCTGGGTAAAACATCACGTCCCCTGCCTCCTGTTACCATCCGCCTTAGACGCACAGTTCAGGACCCCCTACCCGAGATCCGCCAGTTTTGACACCGACAGTAACCATAGAAGCATGTTTACTAATAAGTTTAAGTTCACCTTTAACATTAGCCATATAATCACTCAAGTGTCCAATCATATAAGCATTGTGTTTCAATTGTCTACCAACATAAGCATTGAAGTTTTCTTGTTTAGCAATAAAATTATCAAACTCATCTAAGCATTGGCTAGCAGACTTATTACGAGGAATATCACCTTCATGAAATCTATAGAGAGAATTTACCTTTACTACCTGTGTCGGGTTATCAAGACCATGTCTTTCTTCAATAGGTGATGAATTAAGGCCATGTATTTCTTCAACAGGAGGTAAATTCTTAACATCTTCAGCTTTTATACCCTTTTCTTTCATAGATTCCTTTGCCTCTTGCATATCTTCAGGACTGAGAAATAGAATACCCCTTTTCTTTGGAGTTGGATTAGGAGTTGGTTCAGGGAGTGTCCAATTATTTTCATTAGTCAACATATTATTCAATAGCATTTCAGCTTGATCAACAGTTCTTTCCCTGAAAACACAACCCGCACAACTATCCAGGTGGTCTCTGGAAGCATCGGTTAGTCCATTATAAAAGATATCAAGTATTTCATTTTTCTTGAGAGGATGATCAGGCAAAGCATTAAGTAATTGGAGAAGCCTCCCCCAAGCTTGTGGGAGACTCTCTTCTTCAATTTGCACAAAATTATATATTTCCCTTAAAGCAGCTTGTTTCTTATGAGCGGGGAAATATTTAGCAGAGAAGTAGTAAATCATATCCTGGGGACTATGCACACAACCACGATCAAGAGAATTAAATCATATCTTAGCATCACCCTTTAATGAGAATGGATATAATTTAAGGATATAATAGTAGCGAGTTTTATCATCATTAGTGAACAGGGTAGCTATATCATTTAATTTAGTAAGATGTGCCACAACAGTTTCAGACTCATAGCCATAGAAAGGATCAGATTCAACCAAAGTAATGAACTCAGGATCAACAGAGAAATCATAATCCTTATCAGTAATAAAGATAGGTGAAGTAGCATAAGCAGGATCATATTTCATTCTAGCATTCAAAGTGTTTTCTTTCAGCTTAGCTAATAGTTTCTTAAGATCACTTCTATCATTGTAGGCAAGAAAGTCTCTAGCAGTTTATTCATCCATAACATAACCCCCAGGAACAACATGCAATTCATATATAGGGGGAGAATCTTCATCATCACTTTCATCAATATTATAAGGTTCAATAATTTCATTCTCCCTAGCCCTAGCAAGTTGTTCATCAAGAAATTCACCTAGTGGCACAATATTATCAAGCATATAAGTAGTTTCATCATAAGTATCATGCAAAGCAGAAGTGGCATCATCAATAACATGCCGCGTATCAGAATGAATAGTAGGTGTAGGTGTCGCAAGTTCACTCAAAACAGAAGGTGAATCAAGAGCATAGCTAGATGGCAGTTCCTTACCTCCCCTCGTAGTTGAGGGAAAAATCTTGGTTCTTTGATCTTTCAAGTTCTTCATAATGATAAGCAGATATAAATCTCAAGTGACTCAAAGAATAGAGCTATGCTCCCTGGCAACGGCGCCAGAAAATGTTCTTGATAACCCACAAGTATAGGGGATCGCAACAGTTTTCGAGGGTAGAGTATTCAACCCAAATTTATTGATTTGACACAAGGGGAGCCAAAAAATATTCTCAATTATTAGCAGCTGAGTTGTCAATTCAACCACACCTGGAAACTTAATATTTGTAGCAAGGTATTTAGTAGCAAAGTAATATGATAGTAGTGGTAACGGTGGCAAAAGGTAAGAATAGCAAAAGTAATATTTTTGGGTTTTGTAGTGATTGTAACAGTAGCAACGGAAAAGTAAACAAGAAAAGAACAATATATGGAAAGCTCATAGGCATTGGATCGGTGATGGAGAATTATGTCGGATGCGATCGATCATGTAACAGTCATAACCTAGGGTGGCACCGAACTAGCTCCAGTTCATCAATGTAATGTAGGCATGTATTCCGAATATAGTCATACGTGCTTATGGAAAAGAACTTGCATGACATCTTTTGTCCTACCCTCCTATGGCAGCGGGGTCCTAATGGAAACTAAGGGATATTAAGCCCTCCTTTTAATAGAGTACCGGACCAAAGCATTAACACATAGTGAATACATGAACTCCTCAAAGTACGGCCATCACCGGAAAGTATCCCGATTATTGTCACTTCGGGGTTAACGGATCATAACACATAACAGGTGACTATAGACTTGCAAGATAGGATCAAGAACTCTCATATATTGATGAAAACATTATAGGTTCAGATCTGAAATCATGGCACTCGGGCCCTAGTGACAAGCATTAAGCATATCAAAGTCATAGCAACATCAATCTCAGAACAAAGTGGATACTAGGGATCAAACCCTAACAAAACTAACTCAATTACATGATAAATCTCATCCAACCCATCACCGTCCAGCAAGCCTATGATGGAATTACTCATGCACGGCGGTGAGCATCATGAAATTGGTGATGGAGGAAGGTTGATGATGACGATGGCGACGGATTCCCCTCTCCGGAGCCCCGAACGGACTCTAGATCAGCCCTCCCGAGAGAGTTTAGGGCTTGGCGGCGGCTCCGTATCGTAAAACGTGATGAATCCTTCTCTCTTATTTTTTCTCCCCGAAAGTGAATATATGGAGTCAAGGTGGACGTCGGTGGAGCGTCAGGGGGCCCACGAGGCAGGGGGCGCGCCCAGGGGGGTAGGGTGCGCCCCACCCTCGTGGACAGGGTGTGGGCCCCTGACATGGATCTTTCTTCCAGTATTTTTTATATATTCCAAAATAATTCTCCGTTGATTTTCGGGTCATTCCGAGAACTTTTATTTCTGCACAAAAATAACACCATGGCAATTCTACTGAAAACAATGTCAGTCCGGGTTAGTTCCATTCAAATCATGCAAGTTAGAGACCAAAACAAGGGCAAAAGTGTTTGGAAAAGTAGATACGACGGAGAGGTATCAAAGCCACTCTATCAGGTTTTGCTTGTTGACAAATGAGACAAGATTGCACAAACTGCCGGATCTTTTTCTTCATACCCACCCATTTAAACAGTGCACGAATTCTTTTGTAGGTGAGAGGAAACCCAGAATGACCACCCAGGGGAGTGTCGTGGAAAGCTTGGCAAATTCTAGTGTGTAAGCCACTGTCATTGCCCACCCAAATGCAACCTTTATATCTCAGCACCCCCTGTATCAGTTGAAAATTGAGTTTAGACTTAGGTTGCACTGACAACTGTTGCAATAATTCCTGTGCCTTTGTGTCATTCTTGTAGCTTTCAGCAACATCTTCCAACCAACTAGTCTGAACCCCAGAAATTGCTAACACTTAAGAATCTGAATGTGGTCTCCTAGAGAGAGCATCAGCTGCAGAATTATCAGTACCCTTCTTGTAAACAATCTTATAATTAAGTCCCATCATATTTGTGAGTGCTTTTTGCTGCCAGGGTGTATGCAGTCTCTGATCAGAAAGATTAACCAAACTCTTTTGATCTGTCCTGATAATGAATTCCCGGAACTGTAAGTATGGTCTCCACTGCTCAATAGCTAATAATATAGCTAGATACTCCTTCTCATAAACAGATAATCCTCTGTTCCTAGGACCTAAAGCTCTACTAATAGAAGCAATGGGATGGTCCTGCTGCATAAGAACAACAAGAATACCAACATCACAAGCATCAGTTTCCACCAAAAACTTCTTAGAAAAATCAGGCAATGCCAAGATAGGAGCATCAATAAGGGCTTGCTTCAGAGTTTGAAAAGACATTTCTGTAGCTGGTCTCCACACAAAGATAGCCCCCCTTTTTCAACAAATTAGTTAATGGTCCACTGATCATCCCATAATTCCTGATAAATTTCCTGTAGTATCCAGTTAAGCCTAGAAATCCCCTGACTTGTTTCACACCAACAGGAACTGGCTAATTTTTGACAATTGCAATTTTGCTGGCATCTGTAGAGATCCCTTAACTACTAATGACATGGCTCAAGTAAGCAATTTCTTGTTGAGCAAAGTCACACTTACTCAACTTAACTCTCCAATGTTTCTCCAACAAAATTTTTAGCACTTTTTCTAGATGTATGAAATGTTCCTTTAAGGTTTTACTAAAATGAGAATATCATCAAAGAAACATACTGCACAAGGATCTTGTCCTCTCAAAACTGGAGCTAGGTCTATGTTCATTGCTCCTTGGAAAGTATTAGGTGCACCTGTCAGGCCCATAGCTACCATAGTAAACTTATAGTGCCCAATATGTGTTTGGAAGATAGTCTTAAATTCTTCTCCAGGTGCTAATCTGATCTGATGGTAGCCAGCTCTTAGGTCTAATTTGGAAAACCAACAACCTCCAGCAAGTTCATCAAGTAATTCATCTATGACAGGGATAGGGTACCTGCTTTTGACTGTGAGAGCATTAACATGTCTGAAGTCAATGACCAACCTCCAATCTCCTTCTTCCTTTTTCTTAACCATCAGAGCAGGGGAAGAAAATGGATTGTTGCTTACCTGAATTATTCCCCTTTGTAGAATTTCCTGTACCTGCTTCTCCATTTTAACTTTCAGATGAGGAGGAATGCTATAGGGTCTGATTGATATTGGTTGAGCACTAGGGATTAATGGTATACTGTGATCAAACTGTCTTCTGGGAGGTAGACCTGTAGGAGGAGAGAAGACCACTGCATACTTGTCCAACAGAGCCTGAATTTTAGGTAACTTTTCCTTTTGTTCAGAGATAACATTCTGGAAAATGGCCATAACTGTAAAAGCACATTCCTTAGGCAGATCTCCTTGCAGAGTGATAGTAGTACCCTTGTATTGGAATGAAAGCCATTTCTGTTCCCAGTCAATGTACATGGGGCTGTGTTTGGCTAGCCAATCCAGGCCCAAGATGCCATCATAACCCCCTAATGGCAGCAATCTGAAATCATGTGAGAATTCTTGGCCTTGAAAGTCCCGCTGACATTGTTTCACTTGTTGTGAACAAGTCAATTTCCCTCCACATGCTACCTTTACTGTAACTGCTTTAATGTCAGTAACTTCTGGGAGCAGATACTGCAAGGAACTGTCCAAAAACGAGTGAGTGCTACCAGAATCGACTAAGAACTTCAGCTCCGCATTTTTAATGTTTACTGGCAAGGACAAAGGCAAGATAGACACACTGTTGCTTGTAGCAGTTGCTGACAGTAGCATCAGATTATCAGTGTCATTGTCTGAATCATCAAGAGAAGGAGTGGAGCCTTGCAACTGTTCTATCAGTTCTTGCACCACATGCTACTAGATAGTAGATTTGCATTGGTGATCTTTGGACCATTTCTCACCATAGGTGAAACACAATCCCTTGGCCTTCCTAAAATTCCTCAAGGAAGTCCACTTATCTTCCACCGGCAGAGACCTATGACCTTCAGCTGGTTTTTTGTCTTCTACTGTCCTTGCCTTGTAAGGGTAAGCTCCTGATGGAGCAGTACTTCTTTTTGTTGTGGAAGTGTGCTGAGTATATTGCATTTCGCCCATTTCCATTTGGAGCAAGGCCAACTCATAAGCAGTATCCTGGTCCTGTGGTTTTTGCATGGCAATGGCCATCCGAACTCCTGGTTCAGACCATCAATGAAGTGGGTGGTGTAATGTAGAGGATCAGGACTAGACTCATATGCAGTGAGTTGATCATACAATTCTATGAATTGTTCCACATACTCATTCACTGACCCAGTCTGGTTAATTCTGAACATCTTCCTCAAGAGATTCTGGTGCTGATTCCGACCGAACCTTGTCTGCAATAGGTTGCAAAATTCAGTCCAATGCAGCTCTGCTGTTCGTCTCTGCACTGACTCCAACCATCGGGCGACTGCACCTTCAAACTAGGTAGTGGCATAAGATATCCATCTGCTGTAGTGAGTGCCCCATAATTTGAAGTAATCCTCACACCTAGCTTGCTATAATCGTGGATTAGACCCGTCAAATCGCGACAATTCCACCCGGGGGCCTAAATTGTACTACTCACCTTGATCCAGAGCAACGAGTTCGCGGGGAGATTGAATTTCCCGTGGAGACGACATATCATGCGCTCCGCGAGCCGGAGGAGGGACGTAGATGTGGTTGGTTCTCACCTCTCTGCTAGCAGACGAGCCCCCGGGCCTGCCCTCGTAGTCGACCTTGTCGACTCGCTCCAGATCGGAGCGGATCTGCTCTATGTCGAGATGGAGCTCGGAACGGACACCGTCGACGTGGGCCGTGATGAGCCCGTCCAAGGTCTTGGTCGAATCCTGGAGCAGCTTGGTCATGGACTTGAGGAGGTCGTCGATGTGTACCTTGAGGCGCTGCTCGAGGTCATCGGTGATGACCGCCTTGACGAACTCATGGATGTTGCGGCCTTCCGCCGACATGTTCTTCATGGCCTCTCATCGGCGAAGATCGCTAAATCTGCTGCGGTGGGGGTGGCAGGGAAGCTCCAGGATGAAACGGCTCTGATGCCAGATGTGAGATGCAGCATGTATTCTCTCTAATTGGGGATCAATTCACCATGAATGATTGTACACGCCCGCACACACACACGCGGACCTGACCGAAGCCACCAAATCCATCCTAGATCCCCACGCAACACACGCCAACGGGTATATGTCAACGTACACCTTTAACGGGCCCAGTTCGGGCCTGCAAGCCATTGGGAAAGCTGCCCGGTGTGAGTAGGCCGTGCGATCGGCCCATGAGTCGAATCCTCATCTTCGCGCTCTCCTGGTTGCTCTGTTCCGGCCTTGGACTCGCTGACACTCCCGAACACACACGACACACCCACGCTCAACCAGGGTGGCACCCCACCTCGTGCGCCTCCTACCTACCATCGGCGACCTCGCCAGCCTCCTCCTTGCAAGCGCGCCTAACCGCGTCGGGGCCAGGCTCGCAGCCCTGGCGCTCGTCGGCCATCGCCCGTCCCGGCCGCCTCATCATCACACTTGTCCGATATGGGGGGCCTCAAAGCCGTCGCCATCGACCTCCTTCCCCAGATGCATCCGCCCCGTCAACCGTCGTCTATCCGCAGCCTCCGCACCTCCGTCGAGCTCGGATCCGCATCGATGTGAGCTCCACCACTTCCCCATTTATTCCCAAGCTCGGATTCGAGCTCGAGCACCCTCACTGCCGCTCCTTAGCTGTTGTCGCCGACGGTTCCGAAGCTCTACGCGCCCGTACGCCTTTTTTCGCACCGCGAGCCGCCGGCCAAGCGCGCCTACGCGTGCTATGTTGTGCGCTCCCGCGCGCGCGCGAGACTGCGACCCCGCTGGCGCGCTTGCTCCTCCCCGTGTTCGCGCCTCCGTCGCGCTAGTCGCCGCTGTGCTACTGCTCCTATCGATGTTGTGCTGTTGTCTGATGTTGGTGCCCTCGCCCGCGCGTGTGTGCCTGTCGGCCCCTGGGCGCCATCCCGGTGTGCCGCCGCTGCTCGTACTTCCTGCTATTGCCCCGCTGCTCGCCCCTGTGGCTTTTGTTGATGCCCTGCTGCTACTCTTGTGGCCGTGCTGCTGCTCCTGTCTGCCGCTAGCTGCTCTCTAGGTGCTGCGTGCTTAGCTACAGTTGTTGGTGCTGCTTCTATTCCACATGCTATCGCGCGCGCGCATCCAAGTGCTCGTATGTGTCTCTGGCAGATGGGGCTAATCCCCAATTAAAACAAACCCCTTTTTGTTAGACTATTTTATAATAGGTTTAGTTTTACTTGTACCCTGTGACATATGGGCCCCACCCCTGATAACGTTTAATAAAAATACTTAATTAATTAATTAGCTAAGTCAATTAATACTTTTTAACTAAACTAATTAAATTTAGTTAACATAATCAAGTAATTAGACTAATTAGCTTTGTTTAATTAAACCTGAGACAATGATGAATCGGTCCCACCTGTAGGGTTGGCCTAGTCAACCTTTGGTCCTGCTGACATCATGTTGATGTCATGCTGACACCATAATTGAATTTTCTAATTTATTTAAATCTGATAATACCAAAATTGAATTAAAGCTTTGGAAAATTAATATAAAATAATTCGTAACTCGGATGAAAATATTTTTGACATGAAAGTTGATCAGAACGATGAGACAAATCCGGATACGTGGCCCGTTCGTCCGCCACACGTCCATAGCATAGCGAACACGCAACTTTCTCCCTCCGGTTCATTTGTCCGAAAACGCGAAATACCGGGGATACTTTCCCGGATGTTCCCCCCTTCGCCGGTATCACCTCCTATTGCGTTAGAGCACATCTGACACTGTTACTTGTCATGTCATGCATCGATATGCATATGTTTGTATTGTATTCATTGTTTCTTCACCCTCTTCTCTCTGGTAGACTACGAGACTGACGCCGCTGCTGGTTTCCCGATCGACTACGTTGTTGACGACCCCTCCTTGCCAGAGCAACTAGGCAAGCCCCCCCCCTTGATCACCGGATATTGCCTATACCTTTCCTCTACTACTTGCATTACAGTAGTGTAGCATGTTACTTTTTTCGGTTAATCCTATTCTATTGCATAGCCTGTCATTGTTGCTACAGTTGTTGATACCTTACCTGCAATCCTAAATGCTTAGTATATGATGCTAGATTATCATCAGCAGCCCTACATTCTTGTCCGTCTGCCATGCTATGCTATCGGGTCGTGATCACTAGGAAGGTGATCACAGGTATATACTATATATCTTACATGATACATGTGGTGACTAAAGACGGGTCGGCTCGTAGAGTATCTGTGAGTGATTCACGGATAGGGGGCTGAAAGGACATTTGTCCCGACGGCCCTCTGGGTGGATCTTTGTGGCGGAGCGACAGGGCAGGTTGAGACCACCTAGGTGAGAGGTGGGCCTGGCCCTTGTCGGCATCCGCGGTTACTTCAAAATAACACGCTTAACAAGATCTTGGTATTTGATCTGAGTCTGGCCACTGGCCTATACGCACTAACCAACTACGTGGGAATAGTTATTGGCACTCGACGTCGTGGTATCAGCCAAAGCCTCCTATACGTCAGCGACTGAGCGGCGTGCGCCAGGTTGGACCGCGTAACGCAACTTTCTTTGTAAAGGAGGTTGCTAGGTATGCTCACCGGCCGCGTACGCAACATGCAGGTGTGCAACGGGTGATGGGCCTAGACCCCTGCGCGCATAGGATTTAGACCGGCGTGCTGACCTCTCTGTTAGGCCTAGGTGGGGCGGCGACGTGTTGATCTTCCGAGGACGGGCATGACCCAGGAAAGTGTGTCCGGCCAGAGGGATCAAGCGTGTTGGGTAATGTGGTGCACCCATGCAGGGAAGTTTATCTATTCGAATAGCCACGTCCCTCGGTAAAAGGACAACTCGAAGTTGTACCTTGAACTTATGAAAACTAGAACCGGATACTTAATAAAATACACCCTTTCAAGTGCCAGATACAATCCGATGATCGCTCTCTCACAGGGCGACGAGGGGAGGATCACAGGCTAGGATTATGCTATGCAATGATACTTGGTTAACTTACCATCTACTCTCTTCTATTGCTTCAAGATGGAGGTTGCTAGAAGCGTAGTCTTCGATAGGACTAGCTATCCCCCTCTTATTCTGGCATTTTGCAGTTCAGTCCACATATACTACCCCTTTCAATGATACCAATGCATATGTATTGTAGTTCCTTGCTTGCGAGTACTTCGGATGAGTACTCACGGTTGCTTTGCTTCCCCCTTTTCCTCTTTCTGTACCTGGTTGTCGCGACCAGACGTTGGAGCCTAGGAGCTAGATGCCACCGACGATGATTCCTACTCCGGAGGTGCCTACTACTACGTGCAGGCTCCCGCCGACGACCAGGAGTAGTTTAGGAGGATCCCAGGCAGGAGGCTTGCGCCTCTTTCGATCTGTAGCCCAGTTTGTGCTAGCCATCTTATGGAAACTTGTTTAACTTATGTATGTAATCAGATATTATTTCTTCCGCTGACTTGTGTATTCGAGCTTATGTATTCGAGCCCTCGAGGCCCCTGGCTTGTAATATAAAGCTTGTACTATTTTAATTTGTATCTAGAGTTGTGTTGTGATATCTTCCTGTGAGTCCTTGATCTTGATCGTACACATTTGCGTGTATGATTAGTGTACGGCCAAATCGGGGGCGTCACAGAAAGTGGGAACAATTAGCTAGAGTAGCTCCATGTAGTGCATTGTAGACATAGAAAATTTGCAAAATACATACGGCTCTGAATGTGACAGACCCATTGACTAAACTTCTCTCACAAGCAAAACATGATCACACCTTAGTACTCTTTGGGTGTTAATCACATTGCAACGTGAACTAGATTATTGACTCTAGTAAAATCCTTTGGGTATTAGTCACATGGCAATGTGAACTAATCACATAAAGATGCGAACTATTTGTGTTAAATCACATGACGATGTGAACTAGATTATTGACTTTAGTGCAAGTGGGAGACTGAAGGAAATATGCCCTAGAGGCAATAATAAAGTTGTTATTTATATTTCCTTATACCATGATAAATGTTTATTATTCATGCTAGAATTGTATTAACTGGAAACTTGATACAAGTGCGGATACATTGACAAAACAAAGTGTCCCTAGTATGCCTCTACTTGACTAGCTTGTTAATCAAAGATGGTTAAGTTTCCTGACCATAGACATGTGTTGTCATTTGATGAACGGGATCACATCATTAGAAGAATGATGTGATGGACAAGACCCATCCGTTAGCTTAGCATAATGATCGTTAAGTTTTAGTGCTATCGCTTTCTTCATGATTTATACATATTCCTCTGACTATGAGATTATGCAACCCCTGAATACCGGAGGAACACCTTGTGTGCTATCAAATGTCACAACATAACTGGGTGATTATAAACATGCTCTACAGGTGTCTCCAAAGGTGTTTGTTGGGTTGGCATAGATCAAGATTAGGATTTGTCACTCTGAGTATCGGAGAGGTATCTCTAGGCCCTCTCGGTAATGCACATCACTATAAGCCTTGCAAGCAATGCAACTAATGAGTTAGTTGCGGGATGATGCATTACGGAATGAGTAAAGAGACTTGCCGACAACGATATTGGACTATGTATGATGATACCGACGATCGAATCTCAGGCAAGTAACATACCGATGACAAAAGGAATAACATATGTTGTTATTGCAGTCTGACCGGTAAAGACCTTCATAGAAGATGTAGGAACCAACATGAGCATCTAGGTTCCACTATTGGTTATTGACCGTAGATGTGTCTCGGTAATGTCTACATAGTTCTCGAACCCGTAGGGTCCGCACGCTTAACGTTCGATGACGATTTGTATTATGAGTTATGTGTTTCGGTGACCGAATGTTATTCGGAGTCCCGGATGAGATCACGGACATGACGAGGAGTCTCTAAATGGTCGAGAGGTAAAGATTTATATATTGGAAGGTAGTATTCGGACATCGCAAGAGTACCGAGGGGTTACCGGAACCCCCCGGGGGAAGTATTGGGCCTACATGGGCCTAGGGGAGAGAGAGGGATGCCTGTGCGGGGGGGGGGGGGGGGGGGTGGCGTGCGCCCCCTCCTAGGGAGTCCGAATAGGACAAGGAGGAGGGGGGCGGCCCCCTTTTCCTCTCCCTCTCCCTCTCCTTTCTTTTCCCTTCGATGAAGAAAGGAAGGGGGGGGCGAATCCTACTAGGAGTGGAGTCCTAGTAGGACTCCCCCCCCATGGCGTGCGCCTCCTGGTCGGCCTCCTCCTCCTCCCCTCCTTTCTATACGGGGGCGGGGGGCACCCCAAAGGCACATCAATTATTCTCTTAGCCATGTGCGGTGGCCCCCTCCACAGTTTCCTCCTCCGATCATAGCGTTGTAGTGCTTAGGCGAAGCCCTGGACGGCCGTCACCACGCCATCATGCTGACGAAACTCTCCCTCGACCCTCTACTGGATCAAGAGTTCGAGGGACATCATCGAGCTGAACGTGTGCTAAACTCAGAGGTGTTGTACGTTCGGTAATAAGATTAGTTGGATCGTGAAGACGTTCGACTATATCAACAGCGTTAACCTAACGCTTACGCTTTCGATCTACGAGGGTACGTGGACACACTCTCCCCCTCTCGTTGCTATGCATCTCCTAGATAGATCTTACATGATCGTAGGATTTTTTTGAAATTGCATGCTACGTTCCCCAGCAAGAATAACTTCTGTCAATCAAAGTATGGCAAGTGATCTAGTACACTTACACAAATTCTACAGCCTAACTGATCTATACAGAGGCATGTCAACTTGTCAAGTAAACAAAGGAAACTATATTCTTTTATGGGAGTAAAGAATGGAACCCTATTAATTTTAACAATTTGATTTACATATACCAGTCAACCTATACATAATTTTTTACTAAACTTGCTCAGATCCGCCAATGGAGGGGAGACACAATAGCAATTAGACAATTATCACTACAATTTTTGGCCGTTTGGCGTGTCCGCGTGAATGGAGGAGTGGATCTAACCTTGGTGGTGGCAACAGGGGCGGTGACGGGGTGACGACGGGGCAGTGGTGGCTTTGGTCGAACAGGAGTTGTGTCTAGCTAGCTAGATACGACCGAGCCGAGTGGGGTGTGAAATGAGAGCGAGCGGTGGACTTAGGTATTTTACTAGGTCATTACTAGCGTTGGATAAAATGGCAACGCCATAACTAATCACAGGCCAAATAAAATGATGGCAAAACAAGCATAATATAACTATATACTATGGCATGCAAAGAAAAATAACATCGGCACTAACAAATTAACTATGGCATGCGAAGAAAACCAACGTCACCAGTGGTTTCCAAACGGTGAGTGTATATGGGCCAATAGATTTGTGGCGTTTACAAAACAATCAACGCTAGCACTATGCTTGTAAAGCTGACGTACGTATTTGGCTACCAACGATAGTTGTGGCTAGCGCGGATGTGAAATGGTGCTCGCGCGGATGTAAAATGCCGCGACACTTTTTCCACTAGTGATATATTAACCAAACTCATCAATCAATAGACAATGAAAAAGAAGTCTAGCCGGGTTTTGAACCTTGAAGCGGAATGGCTCTTTCATTTTCCATTTTTATAGGCATTACGATTGTTGGATTTCAAAGACACGGGCTTCATTTTTTAGCTTCATATTACCTGCGGGAGTCCCACTGCCGTTAGCACCTTTCTTAGTACTCCTTGAGCTAATCTCTTATTGTTTTCGTGCATTAAGCTTAGGAATATGTTTATTTGCTAATATGATGGCCGGTCATAGTTTAGTAAAGATTTTAAGTGGGTTTGCTTGGACTATGCTATTTTTGAATAATATTTTTCTATTTCATAGGAGATCTTGGTCCCTTAATTATAATTCTAGCATTAACTGGTCTGGAATTAGGTGTAGCTATATCACAAGCTCATGTTTCTACGATCTCAATTTGTATTTACTTGAATGATTCTACAAATCTCCATCAAAAAGAGTCATTTCATAATTGAATAAAAACGAGGAGCCGAAGATTCTAGGGGGCTACAGCTGCGCTTTTGCAGCACTGGACATGGTTCCGGGTACTCAAGATATTGCGTTTGTGTTTGGAGAGGTGTAGATTGTAGATTCCAGCCGAGAAGACCAGGAAAAGATAAGGATAAAGAATGTCATATATCTCAGGAGCTAGATCACTTCCCGATGAACAAGTCAGAATTGCCTCAACAAAAATGGATGGAATTGGACCGAAAAAATCCATTCAGCTTCATTATCGATTAGGTATCAGTGGGAACATCGAGATGAATGAGTTAACTAAGTATCAGATCAACCAAATTGAACAAATGATAGCTCAAGATCATGTTGTCCATTGGGAATTGAAGAGGGGAGAACAAGCAAACATCGAACGATTAATTTCTATTTCTCGTTATCGTGGAATTCGTCATCAAGATGGATCGCCCTTACGCGGTCAACGAACTCATACTAATGCAAGGACTGCTCGCAAGCAAATTCGGAAATGAAAGAAGGCTACCGAAAGAACAAGCAACGGATTTCACGCTCATCCCTTACTAAAGCGCATACATTTTCTTGCTCCTTGGTACTTGTCTGATCAATCACACTGTTCATCAGTTCACTTGATTTTTCATTTGATGTCTTGAACCACTTACTAATCACGTATACGTATAGTAGGGCCCCTTCGCCACTCCACGTCTGGCCCGTCTTGGTCTCGCTCACTTCGCCCGCCTATCATATCGGCTCGGCTTCGTCCGTCAAGCGACAGCTTCTGCCTCTGACGGCTTCACTATCGCTCATGACTGGTAGTAGTTGTCTCTATGTAGTAGTCGGCCTTTGTTAAGCTTCGCCATAAGCGACTAGTCGCTTCCCGAATGCCTCTTTCTTGTACTAATTAATGTGTATGGTCTAGTCTTTCCAATGCCTCCTTCCTTGCCGCCAACGCACGCTAGATGGAGAGTAAGCAAGCTACCTTGCTTGCATTGCATTCGTTAAATGGTAGCTTCCGCGCCCTTCCTGCTTGCTTCAATTGATGTGAATGATCGTGTCTTCGACATCAATTTCAGTCTGATTAGATATGTCATTGAAACAAATCTGTTTTGTCTCTGTTTTCTTTTCGGATGATGAGGATGAGCTAGCCGATCCTAACATAATTTTGGAGGAGCCAGACGACGAAGCCTCAAAATCAGATAAAGATGTCTCCGACACGACCGGACTTCCACTAGATATTTATAGGGGCCAGGAGGGAAAAGATATGCTGTTTTCTATCAGTCCCAAGCGGATACTCCCCATCTTACATGGTCCGCTTACCGAGGAAGATATGCGGGAGGACCCAGGGCCAGAGCAAGTTGGGTTGGGGTATAGAGCCTTAAGCGCGGTGGGGGTGACAGAGGATGTGCTCGTACGGTTCATAGTTGGGTATGATATTCTCGTGGATTGTTGGGAACGTCCTCTATATTCGAAATATGCCTTTCTAGGAGCATTACGATCTGCAGCTGAAATGTTCCCTTATGAAGTCTCTATTGGTCTTATTCTTATTGTGCACCTTGTGAGCACGTTTGGATCCGCGAAGGCAATCGCTCGGATCTTCCCCTCACCCAACCCGGGGATGGACCGGAGGGAACCGCAGCATGAGGAATGTCCACGTCTCGTCGCAAAGCTCATTTTGAGTTTTGGGTCATAGGGCGGGTAGTGCAGTCCGGGGCACAAGGGTCCTGGTACTACCCAGGTGCGAAGAACCCCAGAGGCGACTGCAATGAGCAAAAATGTAACTCACCGGCCTAAACGATGAGCAAACACTCGAACATGAGAGCAAGGGATCACCCGACGAATGGACGAGCTCCAAGGAGGGAGGAGAGAGGGAGGCAAGAACCATGCTTTCAGAGAAGTGGCGGTCAGAATCCACTCTAATAAAATAAAATAACAGACTAAGTCGTGCCGTAAGGGGGCATTCTCCACACGGGATGGGGCCAAGGCCTTCATGTATGGGTGACAGATCGGCCATAGGACTACTCCGAGATATACACTAGGGCAACTAATGTCGAGCATATGATGATGCCGCCCGTTTTCATTTCGTGAAAGTCCCCGGCAGAGGAAAGGGCTGTAGGTGATGGCGTGTTCTGCTTCTTAGGGCGATGAAATCGTTCCTACGGGATCGTGCGTGGCAGCTGGTATAGATGATGATGAAAGGCGGGCCGCTTGAACCGGACCAATTCTCATAATAGGTAGCAAGCAAAGCTAAATAGGAAAGGGGGCGACTGATGACTGCCTTTTTTGTCAGAAATCAAAAAGGGTGGAATGTGGAGCTAATATGGTTGGCTACAAGTATAACCAAAGAAAGATGAGACGAGACGGATTGTCAAAGGACGCAGCGGGACTACTAGGGGAAAGCCCGCCCCCGCTAGCTAACATAGATATCTATTCTCGGTGCGCATATTCGAGATTTAGAATCTCTTTCCGACCAGGCCAGGCCGAATCGGGCCACCACTTGGGATGGCAATGGCTCAGCCCACACGCATCATTTGATGAAAGCACTCCAGTCCAGTCGCCTCCGATCAGTGCCTTGTCAACCACCGGACCGTAGCTCCTCACCAAATGCCCCTGCGTTGGGGCAACACAGCACATGACTAGTTCGCTCAAGGACCACACCCTCTCGAGAGCAGGATGCCGGCCGAGATGGAGCGCCAACCTAGACTTTCCTTGGGCTTGCCTTGCCCCAACATCTAAATAAAGGGCGGGCGCCAAAAAGGAAGCAGTGACGCCTTTTCGACAAGGCTTAGCTTGGTAGGCATAGATTACTCACCCTACTCCCTTAGACAATGCAATGCTCTGAACACGAAAGTTTGTAGTTCAGCCCTCTTCTCCCATGCAGAGTCACAGGCAGCGCCTTGGATAAAAGCACGGACGAGCCACATGCAGGGAAACTTGCACGTGTGGTTCTGGCTGGGGACCCCGGTATACTGTACTAATATGTGTAGGTCCCTATAATTCGAGTGAGATTGTCATGGCACAAAAGCAGATATGGTCCGGTATTCCCTTGTTCCCCGTATTGGTTATGTTCCTTATTCCTCGTCTAGCAGAAAATAATCAAGCTCCGTCTGATCTCCCAGAAGCGGAAGCTGAATTAGTTGCAGGCTATAATGTAGAATATGCGTGGGATGCGATCCTTAATAGTTCACTGTTGGCGGAAGCCGATGTCTCGGGGACTCATTCTGACTTAAACAAGGGGTGGGTCTTTACCAACTTCCAAATCCATGATTTAGGGGAAAAAAGAGGGGCAGGGCACTCTTCATTCTTCGTTCGAAACTCATGAATGTCGTGTCGGAGGTTTTTGCCTTGTTATCAAAAAGGGGAGTTGGGTAAAGCAAACTCCCTCCTTGGACGAGCACGGGGCTTAGTCAAGTAGAACCGGGTTGCGTTGCTTGATGCTCTGACCAAAAACAAATCAGTGGGGCCATGCCGGTACGACAGAATATGCGTTAGACAGGTCAATCCCTCCCCCTTTTTGATTTTTTAATGAAAAACCAGGCCGAACTTCTAAAAAGCAGCCCACCCGCTTCCATAGAACAATATCGCGGCAACGTAGACCTAAGTGGATTTATTGGATCCTGGGGAACCATCACAAGTACGGCCGGCCTATAGAACGAGAATGTCGTGTCGTCCAGAGCTTAGAAGAAGGTGACCCTGAGCCTAAGGAAGGTGACTCGTGCAGACAGCTGACTCCTTTTCAATAGAAAGGAATAGCCAAACCTACCCAGCTGGCTGGTCAATCTCAGTGATCTCATCGGCCGGCAAAGCGGAGACGGACGACCACGGTCCCGACCTTACCAGCACCGTAGGTTTACTAATCAATGAAGCCCCTCAACCTACTATCTTTTCTTACAAACTCAACCAAGCCTAACCAAACCCCATGGTCACGACATGTTCTTGATATTGATTGAGTTGGAGGGAGTCAGAGACTACCACGGAATCCTTCCATAGTCACCCCTGTGACCTTCGTCACCAAAGCGCCATGACAGTTTCCAAGACCCCTCATATAATCTCCAGTGGGGATCAGTCGGAGCACGTGGGAATGCCGACCACTACATAAGCCACGTCTGGCTGAGGCGAGCAGCAAGCGGGGGAGAGTATTTTGAAGTACAAGAACATTGGGGTGGGACGCTAGTACTTAAACTAGGGATGTTTTCTAGCGCTAATCTTGCGTTTTTCAGCAGTTAGTTGTAGCGCGCCTTTCCTCCTTATCTCATTTCAGAAAGATTTGGCAGTATTTTCTTATGATGACCTGGTCGAGAGAGTACGAAACATCGGTGTAAAAGATTGAGTGGGATGGTTATAGTAAGGGGCGAACCAAGTGCTTGTGCGAAGAAGCGAATCAATCAGAATGGAGACAAGGAAAGGAACCGAGGCCCGACCCGGTAGCGATGCCTCTCACACAGATGGGAGTTACTTTTCTTTGTCACCATAAGTGTTACGAAATGGACCCGTATTCCCCTTTGCTTTTCTTTTGCAACTAAGCTTAAAAGAAACATAGTAGTCTTTCAAGCCATTAGAAAACTCATTAAGTGCTCTATTGAGTGAATGCCTGTTGAGAAGCTTAGGTCATACATTTCCAGCTAATTAGAATACAACCATGAAGGTGGGGTTCGAATGCCATACAACTATTTATTCTGGTAAGTAGGATTGGAATGTAGCCCCTTTTTATTGGATCCGCCGCTCCGTTAAGTTAAATTCAAAGTAGGTGTGGGTCTAGGTAGAGGAAGTCATAAATCAAGTATCAAGTATTGCTATAAATATCGTATATAGTAGTTGCCAAACTCACAAGCATCACACACTTCGATCTACGTTATTGAATAACTTAGCTAGATAGAACCGACTCAAGCTTCTAAATGAAAGAAGCAATAATGGCATAATTTCTGTCTCAAGACCTCTTGCAGCTACAGCCAATGCAGCACCTCCTTGATCAACATACCACACAACCCATTACGCCTTGCTCCAGTCGCAGTATAAAGAGAGACTAGAACCTACCGGGAGCCCACGGCAGAGTCCCTATCGTTGTTGCAACAATTACACACAGAGTTCCGGAATTTCACATTTGTGAGAAGAAAGGGTATGTGTGTTTGAAAGGAGTGGTGCAAGAACGTATTCTGAGCCTCAGTCAACACAACTTGTTTCGCCTTTTCCGAACAACATTCTTATCAGGACCATCCTTTATATAAACCACTCGTAGATATATACCTGCCCGTGGCCTCAGATGAATACATAGATAGATAAGAAGGGAAATGCATCATCTAGAAAGCTTACTGAGGTTTAGGGACATTGTGTGATGGATTGTACGCTTACTCACGACGACTTGGCTATTCAATAAAGGACGGAGTCAACGTGTGTCTTAGGGTCCAAAAATATTCCATTGGTGTCAGCTATTAGCAATTATTCAAAGTCGTAATGGTATACATTATTGGTCAATTCCACTGATTCTTCTTTCCCGTTCCTTCACTGGCTATAGTGCCTTACCTCTTATGCGACTTGTCCTAAGATGAGAAGTATCAAAAGTGTCGGGGTTTTGGTTTATGTCATGCTAGACTCACGCTTCTCATTCTTACGCCGGGTCCGCAACCTTACAAGGATACACAAGCTGGTGAAGGTTTCGGAGAAGCAGCAAGCTGTTCGGATTCAAGTTAGCTTTGAGCAGGCCTCGGGCGAGGAAATGCTTTGGCTGTGCCATGAGATAGTAGGCTCAGGGGCTTTTGGGCGGAGCCAAAGTGGTCCACATACGTACCATTTCCATCATCACAAGATCCCCTTTTTCTGTGTGCATAGAGATAAAGCGTGCTCTTATATTTAGATAAGAGAGAGATTTTTTTCAGTGCTTCCCCTTATCGGCTTGATCTTCTTCTGCCCCTTGGTAAAGTGAGTCTACTTAGCGAACTGGCAGAACACGGAGATCGATTGATCAAAATGCATATCTATCGAGCATCTATAGTTATTCTCTCTTCCCAAAAGATATCTCAAGTCGCTTCCAACGTTTTGATGAGTAAGGGAGGTATTTTCAACAAGATAACTACGGATGACCATCTTCCAATTTCCAATCTATATCTTTCATTGGGTAAGTAAGGGGAATAACCAAGAACGGTGGAAAGCTTAAGAAAGTGCTAATTCCTTTGCTGTGAATGGGTGGAATTGGTATCCCCAAAAGGTTGTTCTCTTAAAACCTCTGGCAAGGGGGTGTGGAAGAGTTCAAGTCTATCCCTTTGGTCAAGCTACTGTTGTTGTACATCTCTACTATTATGGGCCACCACTTACTCAAAGGAAGTCAAGTACACATCTCCTTCAACCTGAAGGGCGAGGACCTGCAACGACGTAATGTTTGAAAGAAAAGTAACCAGCACAAGAGAGTGATCAGAAAGAATACGACTCAAGGGAGGGTTGGCTAATCAAATTAGAATGAAGATTCCGCTCTATATGATAAACGTTGGTTGACTTTGATATGAAGTGTTGATTGTGTTTTCTATTCGTTCAGACCCCGATAGTGCTTCTCGTTGTGACTAAAGGAAGTATCATTCTGTGCAAGATATATGCTACTTTACAAGCATGAGACCCTCCTTTCGGGCCGGTAGACAGAGGCCTCAGTTCCAACGAAATGCGGAGCAAAAAGAGGTCGTGTCATACCATACAAATGAAATGAATGAAAGATATTCCTGTTGTTTCTATGCCTATTAGTACTTCGCTCTAACCACATCAAGAGGAGTAGTTTGTTTTTTGTTTGTAAAGCGAGCCCAAGGAAATATATAGGAGAACATAGCTTGTTTTGTAGTAAGTAAATTCAAAGGCTCAAATCGTCTATATCAATGCAAGTATAGCTGGATGGAGTGACTCGTGCTTTCGAACCATAAACTAATGCCGCCTCTTGGGAGCGCGTGTTACTATTCCATTCTCTGGAGCACAATCCAACGGGAAAAAAGTATGTTTCCAACCTACACCTTTAGTTGTTCCAGCTCGTGAGGAAGACGACTATGGAATTCATATTTCCTTTCTATCGAAGCAACCCAGTCCTTAATTAATGATAGGGAAGGAAGGAATTGCTCTTAGGCTTGTGAGTCTTTTTATCATATGGATGGGTCGTACAACCCTTACATGGTATCTTGGCATGAAATTGGGTACTTTTCGTCCATGGCGAGATGGAAGTTGTCTGCAAAGAATGCCAACTTAGGACCGTCAAAGTGGAAATCGTATCAACCCACCGATCCCGCTCTTTGGAATGGAATGCATAGTATTGTGCATTGGAATGGAAAAGTCGAATAGTCAAGACATGGATCTAGTATCAACATGACCCAACTTCCATTCTCATGACCCAATTATATCCCACAAGTATAGGGGATCGCAACAGTTTTCGAGGGTAGAGTATTCAACCCAAATTTATTGATTCGACACAAGGGGAGCCAAAGAATATTCTCAAGTATTAGCAACTGAGTTGTCAATTCAACCACACCTGGAAACTTAATATGATAGTAAAGTAATATGATAGTATCTGCAACAAAGTATTTAGTAGCAAAGTAATATGATAGTAGTGGTAACGGTAGCAAAAGTAATGTTTTTGGTATTTTGTAGTGAGCATAGCAATAGCAACGGAAAAGTAAATAAGCGAAGAACAATATATGGAAATCTCGTAGGCAATGGATTGGTGATAGAGAATTATGCCGGATGTGGTTCATCATGTAACAGTCATAACCTAGGGTGACACAGAACTAGCTCCAATTCATCAATGTAATGTAGGCATGTATTCTGAATATAGTCATACATGCTTATGGAAAAGAACTTGCATGACATCTTTTGTCCTACCCTCCCGTGGCAGCGGGGTCCTAGCGGAAACTAAGGGATATTAAGGCCTCCTTTTAAAAGAGTACTGGACCAAAGCATTAACACATAGTGAATACATGAACTCCTCAAACTACGGTCATCACCGGGAGTGGTCCCGATTATTGTCACTTCGGGGTTTCTGGATCATAACACATAGTAGGTGACTATAGACTTGCAAGATAGGATCAAGAACACTCATATATTTATGAAAACATAATAGGTTCAGATCTGAAATCATGGGACTCGGGCCCTAGTGACAAGCATTAAGAATAGCAAAGTCATAGCAACATCAATCTCAGAACATAGTGGATACTAGGGATCAAACCCTAACAAAACTAACTCGATTACATGATAAATCTCATCCAACCCATCACTGTCCGGCAAGCCTATGATGGAACTACTCACGCATGGCGGTGAACATCATGAAATTGGTGATGGAGGATGATTGATGATGACGATGGCGACGGATTCCCCTCTCCGGAGCCCCGAACAGACTCCACATCAGCCCTCCCAAGAGGTTTTAGGGCTTTGCGGCGGCTCCGTATCGTAAAACACGATGAATTCTTCTCCTTGATTTTTCTCTCTCCGAACACGAATATATAGTGTTGGAGTTAAGGTCGGAGGAGCTCCAGGGGGCCCACGAGGTAGGGGGCGCGCCCAGGGGGCAGGCGCGCCCCCACCCTCGTGGCTAGGGTGTGGGCCCCCTGGCCTTGATCTTTTGCTAGTATTTTTTATTATTTCCAAAAATACGCTCTGTGGAGTTTCAGGTCATTCCGAGAACTTTTGTTTCTGCACATAAATAACACCATGGCAATTCTGCTGAAAACAACGTTAGTACGGGTTAGTTCCATTCAAATCATGCAAGTTAGAGTCCAAAACAAGGGCAAAAGTGTTTGGAAAAGTAGATACGACGAAGACGTATCAACTCCCCCAAGCTTAAACCTCTGCTTGTCCTCAAGCAATTCAATTGACAAACTGAAAGTGATAAAGAAAAACTTTTACAAACTTTGTTTGCTCTTCTCGTTGTAAATATGTAAAGCCAGCATTCAAGTTTTCAGCAAAGATTATAAACTAACCATATTAACAATAACGCATAGGTCTCATGTTTACTCATATCAATGGCATAATCAACTAGCGAGCAATAATAATAAATCTCGGATGACAACACTTTCTCAAAACAATCATAATATGATATAACAAGATGGTATCTCGCTAGCCCTTTCTGAGACCGCAAAACATAAATGTAGAACACCTTTAAAGATCAAGGACTGACTAAACATTGTAATTCATGGTAAAAGAGATCCAGTCAAGTCATACTCAATGTACACTAATAGTAATGAATGAAAATGACAGTGGTGCTCTCCAACTGGTGCTATTTAATAAGAGGATGATGACTCAACATAAAAGTAAATAGATAGGCCCTTCGCAGAGGGAAGCAGGGATTTGTAGAGGTGCCAGAGCTCGGTTTTAAAATAGAGATGAATAATATTTTGAGCGGTATACTTTCATTGTCAACATAACAACCAAGAGATGGCGATATCTTCCATGCTACACACATTATAGGCGGTTCCCAAACAGAATGGTAAAGTTTATACTCCCCCTCCACCAATAAGCATCAATCCATGGCTTTCTCGAAACAACGAGTGCCTCCAACTAACAAGAGTCCAATGGGAGTTTTGTTTGCAATTATTTTGATTTGATTTGCATAAAGCATGGGACTGGGCATCCTGGTGACCAGTCACTTTCTCGTGAGTGAGGAGCGGAGTCCACTCCTCTTGAGAATAACCCGCCTAACATGGAAGATATAGACAGCCCTAGTTGATACATGAGCTATTTGAGCATACAAAACAGGATATTTATTTGAAGGTTTAGAGTTTGGCATATACAAATTTACTTGGAACGGCAGGTAGATACGTATATAGGTAGGTATGGTGGACTCATATGGAATAACTTTGGGGTTTATGGAATTGGATGCACAAGCAGTATTCCCGCTTAGTACAGGTGAAGGCTAGAAAAAGACTGGGAAGTGACCAGCTAGAGAGCGACAACAGTCATGAACATGCATTAAAATTAATCAACACCGAATGCAAGCATGAGTAGGATATAATGCACCATGAACATAAATATCGTAGAGGCTATGTTGATTTTGTTTCAACTACATGCATGAACATGTGCCAAGTCAAGCCACTCAAATCGTTCAAAAGAGGATACCACCCTATCATACCACATCACAACCATTTTAATAGCATGTTGGCACGCAAGGTAAACCATTATAAGCTCCTAGCTAATTAAGCATGGCACAAGAAACTATGATCTCTAGTTGTCATTGCAAACATGTTTATTCATAATAGGCTGAATCAGGAGCGATGAACTAATCATATTTATAAAAACAAGAGAGGTCGAGTTCATACCAGCTTTTCTCATCTCAGTCAGTCCATCATATATCGTCATAATTGCCTTTCACCTGCACGACTGAACGATGTGGATAATAATAATAATGGTGCGCGTGCATTGCACTGAGCTGGAATCTGCAAGCATTCAATAAATAGGAGAAGACAAGGCAATATGGGCTCTTTTGTTAGATCAACAATGATGCATATAAGAGCCACTTCAACAATTTAATTATGGTCTTCTCCTATCGACCCCCAAAGAAAAGAAAAGAAATAAAACTATTTACACGGGAAAGCTCCCAACAAGCAAAAGAAGAACAAGAAATCTTTTTGGGTTTTCCTTTTAATTACTACTACGAGCATGGAAATTAAAACTAGCTAAAAGCTACAACTAGTTTTTTTGGTTTTTCTTAAGGTTTATTAAACACACAAGAAGAAAGCATGAAAAGGAAAATAAACTAGCATGGATGATACAATGAAAAAGTATGAGCACCGACATCTAGCAATGAGTGTGTGAACATGAATGTAATGTCGGTGAGAAATACGTGCTCCCCCAAGCTTAGGCTTTTGGCCTAAGTTGGTCTAATGCCACGGATGGCTTGGCGGATATCCAAAGTTGTAGTTGGGGTCGTACTAAGTTGCAGTAGTCATTGCATCGTGGGCTGCAGCTTGGAGGCGAGCTATCTCAGCTCTCCTCTTATACTCTTCCGCCTCCTCTTTGGTTATAAAATATCTCCCTTTTGCCTGAAAGTCAAAGAAAGTAGAAGCAGGGAGAGCGACGTGATAGGTGCGTCATCTGTTAAAGATTAGTCGGTACTGGAGGAACTGACCGTTCCTCTCAACAAACTGATGACGAACCATAGCCTCATAATCCAAATAAGCAGGAGGCAACTCAATATCATCCTCACGTATGGTTATACCAAGAAAATTAGCTATGTGGGTTGCATAAATTCCACCGAAGAAATCTCCATTAAACCTATTAAGATTCAACCTACGTGCAACAATGGCTCCCAAATTATAAGATTTATCTCCTAACACAGCACTCCTAAGAATACTGAGGTCAGGGACACACATGTGACATGCTTCATCTTTACCATTAATGCATCTACCTATGAAGAGAGCAAAATAATGTATAGCAGGAAAGTGAATGCTCCCTATGGTAGCTTGTGCTATATCTTTAGATTCCCCCACAGTTATACTACCAAGAAAATCTCTAAATCCGGATTTGCGAGGTTCACTAGTACTACCCCATTGTGGAAGTTTGCAAGCAGTGGTAAAGTCCTCTAAGTCCATAGTATAGGAATTTTCATAAAGATCAAACAGGACAGTTTGACAATTACGTGAAGATGAAATTTCAAACCTCCCCAGAAAGGAACTAGTGACATAGTGGTACTTACGACATTTTTCTTCCTCGAAGCTCACAAGATCAGCGTTACGCAAATATGCGTTAAATTCTTCCTTAATTCCTGCTCGATCCATGAAGTCCTCTGAAGGCCACTCACAAGGCCGCACTGGAGCGTCCCTTGGTGGCTCATCATCAGCATCACGCATTGCAAGCCTGGGTCCTTATTTCCTTGAAGGACCACCTTGGTGCATTTTCCTAAACATATTTCTTCCTCTAAAAAATTTCTGAAAATTTTAGTAACTTCAAATAAAAGTGAACCAAACTCAACAAAATTGATAGGAACTACTCCTACAAGTGCCTAGAGACTATATCATGCATCAAAACTACTTGGAACCATATAAATTTGACATGCAAGCTCAAGAACATGGTCACCTAGGCAGCACAAATTTGCAATGAATAAAGCAGTAGAACAAAAACTAATGGGACCAATGGAGGAGTCACATACCAAGGAACAATCCCCCAAAGCAGTTTTGTGAGAGGTGCTTTGAGCAAGGAGATCGAAAATCGCAGCAAAATGAGCTAGAACTCGTCCTTGAGCTGGATAATGGTGTTTGTGGGAGGAAGGAGTGTGTGGGTGCAGGAACAAGTGGAGGAGGGCCACTGTGGGCCCATGAGGCAGGGGGTGCACCCTCCACCCTCGTGGCCAGGTGGATGCCCCCCCTACTGTGTTCTCAGTGCAAAATATTCTCAAATATCCCAGAAAAAATCATATTTAAATATCAGGGCATTTGGAGAACTTTTATTTTCAGGGTATTTTTATATTGCACGGATAATTCAGATAACAGACAAAAATTACTAATTTTACTTTATTTAATATAAATAACAGAAAGTAAAAGGAGGTTACACAGAGTTGTGTTTTCTAAATTCATCCATCTCATGATCATCAAAAGGAATCCATTAACAAGGTTGATCAAGTCTTGTTAACAAACTCATTCTGATTAACATGGAACCGGAGAATTTTCTAATAACACTAGGTTACCTCAATGGGGATATGCACATCCCCAACAATAAGAAAATCATATTTCTTCTTGACAGTAGGAAGAGGAAATTCAAAACCTCCAAAAACAATCGATGGAATTTTTCCAATAGAATTGATACTATGAACTTGAGGTTGTTTCCTCGGAAAGTGTACCGTATGCTCATTACCATTTACATGAAAAGTGACATTGCCTTTGGTGCAATCAATAACAGCCCCTGCAGTATTCAAAAAGGGTCTTCCAAGAATAATAGACATACTATCGTCCTCAGGAATATCAAGAATAATAAAGTTCGTTAAAATAGTAACGTTTGCAACCACAACAGGCACATCCTCACAAATACCGACAGGTATAGCAGTTGATTTATCATCCATTTGCAAAGATATTTCAGTAGGTGTCAACTTATTCAAATCAAGTCTACGATACAAAGAGCAAGGCATAACACTAACACCGGCTCCAAGATCACATAAAGTAGTTTTAATATAGTTTCTTTTAATGGAGCATGGTATAGTGGGTACTCCCGGATCTCCAAGTTTCTTTGGTATTCCACCTTCAAAAGTGTAATTAGCAAGCATGGTGGAAATTTCAGCTTCCCGTATCTTTCTTTTATTAGTGACAATTTCTTTCATGTACTTAGCATAAGGATTCATTTTAAGCATATCAGTTAATCGCATACGCAAAAAGATAGGTCTAATCATTTCAGCAAAGTGCTCAAAATCCTCACCATCCTTTTTCTTGGATGGTTTGGGAGGAAAAGTCATGGGTTTCTGAACCCATGGTTCTCTTTCTTTACCATGTTTCCTAGCAACAAAGTCTCTCTTATCATAACATTGATTCTTTGATTGTGGGTTATCAAAATCAACAACAGGTTCAATTTCTATATCATTATCATTGCTAGGTTGAGCATCAACATGAACATTATCATTAACATTATCACTAGTTTCAGGTTCATTACCAGATTGTGTTTCAGCATCAGAAATAGAAATGTCATTTGGATTCTCAGGTGTTTCAGTAATAGGTTCACTAGAAGCATGCAAAGTCCTATCATTCTTATTTTTCTTCCGTTTAGAAGGACTAGGTGCATCTATATTATTTCTCTAAGAATCTTGCTCAATTCTCTTAGGGTGGCCTTCAGGATACAAAGGTTCCTGAGTCATTTTACCAGTTCTAGTAGCCACTCTGCCAGCATAATCATTATTCTTACTATTCAATTCATTGAGCAAATCATTTTGAGCTTTAAGTACTTTTTCTACTTGAGTGGTAACCATAGAAGCATGTTTACTAATAAGTTTAAGTTCACCTTTGACATTAGCCATATAATCACCCAAGTGTTCAAGCATATCAGCACTGTGTTTTAATTCTCTACCAAAATAAGCATTGAAGTCTTCTTGCTTAACCATAAATTTATCAAACTCATCTAAGCATGGGCTAGCAAACTTAGTAAATGGGATTTCAGCTTTATCATATCTATAGAGAGAATTTACCTTTACTACCTGTGTCGGGTTATCGAGACCATGTATTTATTCAATAGGAGATGGATTAAAATTATGCATTTCTTCGACAGGCGGTAAACTAAGACCATGTATTTCTTCAATAGGAGGTAACTTCTTAACATCTTCAGCTTTAATACCCTTTTCTTTCATGGATTTCTTTGCCTCTTGCATATCTTCAGGACTGAGAAATAGAACACCTCTCTTCTTCAGAGTTGGTTTAGGAATAGGCTCAGGAAGTGTCCAATTATTTTCATTAGTCAACATATTGTTTAATAGAATTTCAGCTTCATCTGGTGTTCTTTCCCTAAAAACAGAACCAGCACAACTATCCAGGTAATCCCTGGAAGCATCAGTTAGTCCATTATAAAAGATATCAAGTATTTCATCTTTCTTAAGAGGATGATTAGGAAAATCATTAAGTAATTGGAGAATCCTCCCCCAAGCTTATGGGAGACTCTCTTCTTCAATTTGCACAAAATTATATATATCCCTTAAAGCAGCTTGTTTCTTATGAGCAGGGAAATATTTAGCAGAGAAGTAATAAATCATATCCTGGGGACTACGCACACAACCAAGATCAAGGGAATTAAACCATATCTTAGCATCACCCTTTAATGAGAATAGGAATATTTTAAGGATATAAAAGTAGCGAGTTCTCTCATCTTTAGTGAATAGGGTAGCTATATCATTTAATTTAGTAAGATGTGCCACAACAGTTTCAGATTCATAGCCATAAAAAGGATCAGATTCAACCAAAGTAATTATATCAGGATTAACAGAGAATTCATAATCCTTATCAGTAACACAAATAGGTGAAGTAGCAAAAGCAGGGTCAGGTTTCATTCTAGCATTAAGGGACTACTGCTTCCATTTAGCTAATAACCTCTTTAGATCATATCTATCATTGCAAGCTAAAATAGCTCTAGTAGCTTCTTCATCCATAAAATAGCCCTCAGGAACAACATGCAATTCATATTTATTAGGGGGAGAGTCTTCATCATCACTTTCATCAATATTATCAGTTTCAATAATTTCATTCTCTCTAGCCCTAGCAAGTTGTTCATCAAGAAATTCACCAAGCGGCATATTAGTATCAAGCATAGAAGTAGTTTCATCATAAGTATCATGCATAGAAGAAGTGGCATCATCAATAACATGCGACATATCAGAATCAATAGCAGAAGCTGGTTTAGGTGTCGCAAGCTTACTCAAAACAGAAGGTGAATCAAGTGCAGAGCTAGATGGTAGTTCCTTACCTCCCCTCGTAGTCGAGGGATAAATCTTGGTTCTTGGATCTTTCAAGTTCTTCATAATGATAAGCAGATATAAATCCCAAGTGACTCAAAGAATAGAGCTATGCTCCCCGGCAACGGCGGCAGAAAATAGTCTCAATAACCCACAAGTATAGGGGATCGCAATAGTTTTTGAGGGTAGAGTATTCAACCCAAATTTATTGATTCGACACAAGGGGAGCCAAAGAATATTCGAATATTCTCAAGTATTAGCAGCTGAGTTGTCAATTCAACCACACCTGGAAACTTAATATCTACAGCAAAGTAATATGATAGTAGTGGTAATGGTAGCAAAAGGTAACGGTAGCAAAAGTAATGTTTTTGGTATATTGTAGTGAGGATAGCAATAGCAACAGAAAAGTAAATAAGCTAAGAACAATATATGGAAAGATCGTAGGCAATGGATCGGTGATAGAGAATTATGCCGGATGCGGTTCATCATGTAACAGTCATAACCTAGGGTGACACAGAACAAGTTCCAATTCATCAATGTAATGTAGGCATGTATTCCAAATATAGTCATACGTGCTTATGGAAAAGAACTTGCATGACATCTTTTGTCCTACCCTCCCGTGGCAGCGGGGTCCTAGCGGAAACTAAGGGATAATAAGGCCTCCTTTTAATAGAGTACTGGACCAAAGCATTAACACATAGTGAATACATGAACTCCTCAAACTACGGTCATCGCCGGGAGTGGTCCCGATTATTGTCACTTCAGGGTTGCCGGATCATAACACATAGTAGGTGACTATAGACGTGCAAGATAGGATCAAGAACTCTCATATATTGATGAAAACATAATAGGTTTAGATCTGAAATCATGGCACTCGGGCCCTAGTGACAAGCATTAAGCATAGCAAAGTCATAGCAACATCAATCTCAGAACATAGTGGATACTAGGGATCAAACCCTAACAAAACTAACTCGATTACATGATAAATCTCATCCAACCCATCACCGTCCAGCAAGCCTACGATGGAATTACTCACGCACGGCGGTGAGCATCATGAAATTGGTGATGGCGGATGGTTGATGATGACGATGGCGACGGATTCCCCTCTCCGGAGCCCCGAACGGACTCCACATCAGCCCTCCCGAGAGGTTTTAGGGCTTGGCGGCGGCTCTATATCATAAAACGCGATGAATTCTTCTCTTGATTTTTCTCTCTCTGAACACGAATATATAGAGTTGGAGTTGAGGTCGGAGGAGCTCCAGGGGGCCCACGAGGTAGGGGGCACACCCAGGGGGCAGGTGCGCCCCCACCCTCATGGCTAGGGTGTGGGCCCACTGGCCTTGATCTTTTGCCAGTATTTTATATTATTTCCAAAAATACGCTCCATGGAGTTTCAGGTCATTCCGAGAACTTTTGTTTCTGCACATAAATAACAGCATGGCAATTCTGCTGAAAACAGCGTCAGTCCGGGTTAGTTCCATTCAAATCATGCAAGTTAGAGTCCAAAACAAGGGCAAACGTGTTTGGAAAAGTAGATACGACGGAGACGTATCACCCAACTTATTCAATCACTTCCATGATCTTTATATTGCTACACAGTGACAACAAAAAACATCCCTCGGAATTCCTGTTCGATAGGAAAAAAATAGCTCTTCAACCAGAAATAGCAAGCAACATGTTTTTCTTCTCTCTTCCAGGCACACACCCTATCGGGTGACGCCACTGACAAACACCCTAAAGGGGAATGCAACACTTCCTATAACAGAAAAAAACAATATCTGAAATCTTTAAGCAACTAAAAAGACGTATACTAAAAGATATGTGTTGAAAAGGGATGGTCAATAACAAGATGAACCCAATGCCCAATCTTCCCAATAGTATTCCTTTACTCTTGAATTGATACACTTGTTCATGGCATCTATTCTCTATCTTCACTTTTCACCTTCTCATCCTTAACCTCAATGATCTGTTCCTCCTAGACATCCTCCTGCGTACAAAAACTGAAGAAGAAGCACGAGCATAAATCAATAGAATAGTTTAGTTTCAGAAGTATTTTTTGATTGGTATATCAATCATGGTTTATAGGGAAATAGTTAGAATAGGAAAGCTCTGTTAGTTACTAATGTTTGTGTTTTTGTTTACGGTAATAGTAGGTTTATTGCTTATCATATTTAGAATATAAGCATCAGTTACATTTGACGTCCAACCTTTTGATAGAAGAGAAAGGAAGGTTAAGGGCAAGGGCGCATCATAATATATAAGAAAAACTTGATCTTTGAGGGGAAAATTTTCCAACTAGACCGATAAATGAGAAAAAGTACCAGTCGTACCAAGAACCAAAGGCGCCAACTTTCATTGATATATATACCGTATCTTTTAGCTGAAAAATCTATGGATAAGAACCGGCTCTGGGAGGAGGGGTGGCCCGAGAGAGCAATGAAAAGCTGGGATCTTTCCTTATCTTCGGTCGTGACGCCTTTTCCTTTTGTATGAGAAAGCGCTACAAAACATCCTTCTCGCGGGTTATCTTCTACTCAAGCAAGCTATCTCCTATTCTACATCCACCAACTAGCAGGAACGTAGGAGCACAAGAGGTTCATCATCTTCTAAAACGTTTGTCTTTCGATCTGCTTTCCAAGAGGTGGTTTCTGACATGACCAGAAAGAGTGGAATTCTTGTTAGGATTGGCATGTCAAGTTGCTTTCTCAGACCTAACATAAACCACCTTATCCTCACACAGATTGTTCTTTTGGACTGAGCAGAAGCACGACCTCTATCTGACGTTTTCTCTATCCCTTCTAATCTTTCAGTGGCATTTCCATCTCTCGATTCAATCAATCAAGTAAGTCTGGATGACACTTGTCTTTACTTAGTTTTTCCTGGCTATTCAGCCATTACTTGCATCTCAGGTTCTTTGTACCCTTTTTTAGTGCCATGCACACTGAGGTTTCTGGCATGACCAAATCTTTTGAGAATATCGCTTATTACGTTAATTTCTTCATCTTGATGTACTCAATCCATTCAAATTCCATAATTCCGATGCTATAATCCCTATATTAAGATGAAGTAAGAAAGCAGTAGTCCTGTTATTTTCTGTCTTCTATGAAAGAATGTAGCTCGCTCTTTCAACCCGAGGCCCCCTCTGGGGAACTGTTTGAGTTTTAGCATCGACCCCATTTCCTTTTGATCGTATTACGCTTGACTCGCTGCAAAACATTTCACTTTCTGCGCCACGCTCGTACGTAGTTTACACTCCTTGCCTTTCATCTGACTTTGCCATCGGGCAATTGTTTGTTTTCAACTGGATTGGATTCCGGACCAAGAAAGATAGGCAACTTTCACTTGAAAGAAAGGAGCTTCAGGACTCTTATATTCCACCGAATAATAATAAGAATAAGAATAAGAGCAAGAAGGGGCTATCTTTGTGAAGGGACCGACACTAGAAAGTAGATCATATGGCCTTTCTTTCGCCAAAATCAAGTAAAGCTCCGGCCCAAGAAATGCAGCAAAGAAAGTCGTCTTTGGTTTGGAGCTAAATTCTCGGATGTATAGGCTTGATTGAGTGCCTTACCTGAAATCGACGATATAAAGTGGGCTCTTTAGCTTGCTCCGACAGAGGTCTGCTTCTCCCTTAGCAGTGAGACCAGTCCCTACCTCTTTTCAATCAATCTTTCATACTGCATGTCTTTTCTACACCTAAAACAAGTTCATGTCTCTCCTCTCTGAAGTCGGACCTTATTGAAAAGTAGCACACTTTCTTTCGTGGTGTTCAGGATCCCATGCTTTGTAGTTCACGCATGGCTTTCTATAACGAAGCTAATGCCGAATTAAAGACCTTAAACGGAAAGACACAGGAGGTGGCGAAAAATGAAAAAAAGAGAAAGAGCTTACAAACTTCTCTGAACCCGGTAGCCAGTAGAAAGGGGGTAGGGATGACTTTAGTAGTGAGATAACATGAATTACTGAGTGACGGCTACCTCCGCTCATTAGTGGAAAATGTTTCTTCTTATTGTTATCACCGTAAAACTACTTGTTCAATAGTCCATACCATAAACTAATCACAAGTCGTAATGGTATAAGCCTGGCATTTGATAATGAAGTTATTGCACTTATTTGGAATCTCATTTTCATCCACTTTTATGGAAATTTTTATTTAAATTGATTGGAAGGTGATTCCCTATCAGCGACTTTCCATTTAGTTCTATTCCTTCTGTGCGTTACATTCATTATGTTGTTTCCAAAACCTATCACTTATACCAACGCAGATTTGATTTATGTGCATCCCTCGCTATGACTACTATTCTTGTGTACAAACCTATGGTGGATAAACCTCTATGGTGCATGCATATCTGTTTCGCCCAACTTTTCTTAGTCATTCCCACATTTCATCGAGTAAAATAGGACCAAAAGATGGAGGTTTCTGAACTTTTTTATGCTGATGCCTAAGTTTCCAAACCCGTCTTGAAGGTTACTTTACCAGAGAAGTAGGTCCTATTGACCAAGAAGCGGAAAAAGCATAGTCGATACTTCTTAATGCGGTACGTAAGCTGGTTATCCTGACTAACAATCATGCCTTGCTTGGATTTAGGGATTCGGAATTCTTATTGGGAAAGAGATTCGATTGGTATTCAAGTAGGAGTAGATCCTATTGGTGCAAAGTAGGCATTCTTGTATCAATTAAAGTAGCTATCTTCATGAAATAAGCGCTAAGATTATACTTCAAAGATAGGAGCATTAGCTCTAAATCCAGTCAGTCTAGCTAGAAGTTTCACTAACTACTTAGGGAACTAGGGACCAGACCAGAGTTATGATTGGTGTATTCCATTCCTACCGTAATTGAGACCTCGCTCGAGGGTGATTCCTTATAGCTTGATCCATGTGATGGCTGTTCTCTGCAATGAACCACAACGTGTCCATGGACTTCACAGAGAATTGAGTGAATGCACTAAAAACCAAGAAATGACATAGCGAGAACTGAGCAGCTCGAAAATCTCGGACTTTGTATACAGAAAGTAGAACTAAAAGCAGATCAGTAGAGATTGAATCGAGCATAGAAATAAGAGACTTTTTCTTTGCTTAGCACTGTTTGGTTTGTCTTTCTTTACAAGTCAATCTGTGCATAATTCTATTTCTTGCAGCACTGAATCCGCTTTTGAAATACGGATTACGGGGCGGTATTCTTATTCCTTGGCTCGCCACTTATGAAACAAAACTAGATATTTCTTATTATATTCTTAGGAGCTGAGCTCCGCATGCGGTTCGATTAAGATGCGACAAAACCTTATCCATTAGTCTTGGCGATGCCAAGGATGGAAGGAGTCATCAGTCGCACAAGCTTATTGTTAAAGCCAAGACAGGACATAATAGCTTCTAAGTAATGCCTTTGTACCCGCTTTCATCATGCCCAACTCAAAAACCATTTATCCCATACTTCTTATTTTCTTGTTCCTTCGTATGAATAACAGGAATCCCGGTTCGGATGGTTGACCAACATTATGATTGTGTATGAACTAGGGATTTGGCTCAACACCTGCTGTCTTTCTTGCCCATCCTTTTATCGAAGCTGTTCATTGAGATCCATAGGTTCACGTTACAACCCACCAATAGTCGATTCCAGAGCAGAAGGCGAAAAAGATAGGATGGGGACCCTTCGGGAGAAGGTATATGCCCGTAGTCTCTAGAAAATATTCATGGTTGCAAGAGCGAGGTTAGTCATCCTCACCATCACCATCAAATACCGATACTCGCTTTTTCTACAAGCTTGATTTACGAACTCAACCTTTCGCAGGAACGAAGTTCCGTATACCATCAACGGAGTCAAACCGCTAGAGGGTCACATATATCTAAATACTAGTTCCGATCATACCAGTACTTACTTCCGTGGAGATACGAGAAAGGGGGAGAAGATGCGATTATGTATCATAAATACTAAAGCCAGACAGACTAAAAGGTGCTTTTGGATACGAAGAAGGTTTTCACGTCTTGCTTTGGGTGGTATGCTTCCTCATTGTTGCTATTCTGTCCTTTCCCGGTAGTCAACCACCAACGAACGCAAGGAGATCCGGACCTGCATGTAATGTTTTTTTGCCAATACTCTAAGGCAGCTTCCTTACATCAACATGGGATTGCAAAAGGGAGGGAATTGAAAAAGTCAACTCCTCCTTAGTAGGAATAGTAGCTGAGGCTGCTTCAACTCATAACGAAGCTATTCCAGCACATAAGTCTGGGATGATCTGAGGTCGCTGGTCTCACATGGAAGAGATACGAGCCTCCGCTGGATAAACACCAGAACTGGTATCAGCTTCTTTTGTTCGTAATGAACAAGCAACGTATTGGGGATTGCCAATAGAAAAAGATACAACCAACCAGTAGCTTCTGGAAACCAGGATCACCCCCATTGTAAAGAGAACACGTCACTCCTTTCCGTAGGGGCTCGCAAAGGTATTATACTGGATGTGCGCAGAGAGCTAATGAAACTCCATTCCTTTTTCTCTATACTCAAGGATCTGCTATAGCTTGCCTTTCCAAGAGTATTGTATTGATCTGATTCCCCAGGAAAGAGTTGATGGTATCTCAACGCAAGAAGGTAGAGAAGAATCCCTAGCGAAGATGTGCCGAGAGCGAGAAAGCTTGTCTTCCCCGAGATTATTTATTCCTCTTATTTCTTATATGAATAACTGAAATCAACCCTCACTTGTATTAACTTCATGGGTGAAGAGATAGAGAAACCCTCAATACCGGCACTGCTCCTATCAAAATCAAATAATTGGATTTGTTTCCCCACTTCCTCCACGAGATTCGTACATGAGATGAGGATTCCTACAACGGTACAACGGATCAATCCATTCAAATCAATGAAACCATTAGGTACGCCCCGGGATCTACTCTATTTTTAGATTTGCTAATGCCGAGATCCGATGTGAAAGTAAAGCGAAGGTTGTTATTCAATAGTTGTTGCCGGTAAAGGAACAACATAACGGGTATCTTCAGCAAAGCAATTTTGATTGGTTGAATTGTATTGAGTTCCGGTATCTTATAGGGTCTTTCTTTGTCCTACTTATAGTATATTTCCACCCGCCTATCGAAACTCATGTTTTTATTAACCAACAACACATGCACTTTGTTAGAACTAAAGAAAAGGTTATTCAATCCACTAGTGCAACTAAAGTGAAGGAATTACCTATTCTGAACCTCCACAACAAAGAGCTCATAACCACTGCTTGTGAACAGTTCTCCTCAACTGAAGGCGCACTACTGTTACTATCAGTCTAGTCTCTCGAGGGCACTCTTTCGATCTCGAACAAACTTACTTCTCCGGAAGAGAGATATTTAGAAAACCCGATTTCCAGTCCTGTCTTAAGAACCCGACTCCAAAGAAAGAAAAAAGAAAAGCGGACTAAAAGAGAACAACAAAAGAGAGATCACTTTCGACGATTGAACAACACTTTTATATCCAGATTGGAACTGGACTTGAACCTTCATATCCATATTTCACTCCACTTTCACTTTCATATCAGGAATGTTAGCTTGTACTTTTAATAGTGAATTATTCACTTTTCGGAATTGGCTCATATTCACATAGGCCAAGAAATACGAATAAGACCTTGAACTCCCTATTTCACGTACAATCGAGAGACTCATAATATCAGTGCCTTGGGTAAATGCCTAGCAAAGGGAGAAGATTACTGAACTTTTTTCTGTCTTCTTCGCTTCCTAAAATATTTAGGGAACAAGCTGGCTTTCATGTTCATAAGTTCTCTTTGTATCACTTTCGTCTTTCTTGGCTTACTCAGGTGATTTAATTAATGGGCAAGCCCCACTCAAAGCAATTCAGTCCCGAAGCTCTTTCTTCTAAATGCGGATTCAATAGAACCGGTGACGAAAGCAAAGGATATTCAATCCACTTGTCGTCTTATGGGCCTGCTTCTTTCCATTCTTTCTCTTCTTTTGCAGAGGTGTGTGTTGCGCCACGCATACAAATCATTTTTTAGCCAAAGGGTGACTTTACCACTCGCTTCTGGTTCCAATGGATATGGGTTAGATGGATGGAGTCTTCCTTATTGAAGTGGGCAAGGCAAGCAAATCCTCTCGAATAGGCTGATCGGTACGTGATTTTGGAATAAAAGCTAGACGACTCAGCCCTCTTCTCATCTCAAAGCTCAACCTCTGCCACTACTACTGCTTCCCTAGCCAAGCCATACTTCTCATTCTTTGCTTGAATCCATAAGAAAACAAATTCCGTCGAGTTTCCTTGCATGGGTTGATTGACCTTGAAGTCCATATATAGATTCCCATAGTTCATCTCAACATGACCAACCATTGAGAATGGAACAAATAGGGGAGATGGAATTCTTCTATATTGTCTTTCAACCCTTGCTCATGCATTGGCTTCGCCTTCCACCTTCAGCTAAGCACCTAACCCGTGGGATGGGCCCTTCGGTCTAGCCTTTGTTCGGGTATGGGACCGACCTGGGATTCTTCCATCCAAGCGAGTACCGCCCTTCTGATTTGGTTTGAGTACGGGACCGACCTTCTCTTTTGTTTGTAATTGGGCTTGCCCGAAACAAAGGAACTTTGGTGTGAGAACCCACCCAAGTTGGTAACCCAATGTTTTCACCTACGATTTCTCCCTCGTCTTCTTTGCCTAGCCTTTAGCTTCTTTCTTGTCTGATCTTAGATTTCACTGTTAGGAAATAGGGCATTACCTGTCACTCTGCCTTTCTAAGAAGGCCTTTCGCTTAGTTATCCTTTCTACTAGAACTTCCCTTTAGCAGTTCTGGAACATCTATAGTGTGCTTGAATGTCGGCAATTTTTCTATGTTCTCTTCCTCCTCGTCCATTAGTTCAATTCCTTTCCTTAGTGAAATCGGCCCCCTCCATCTTTCGAGAACAACAAGAGGGAATTCTCAAGCAGACATATTCTTCTTAACTTCCTAAGAAGGCATTTTCTTGCTAACAAGCCATTCTGGCAAACAAAAGAGCTACTTCTATCAAAGAGGAGCAAAGGCTAAGCAGAAGTCCTCCCTTCGTGTCTTCTTCCTTTCCAAGCTTGTTGCGGGGAATCTAGGCTCTTTTTTAGCCCCTAAGGACTGCTATTTTGATGAATGAGGCCTGACGGTCTTAATTCCTAATGCTACTCCTACTGCTATTGCTATTGTTACTGCTTTTGGGAATTGGCATCTTTCTTCATAGGGGCCTAGCCAAGGAAAGCTTTCCCATTAAATGAATGTGCTTGCGTACTCTTCGATTCCTGTGGGAAGTGTGGGACTAATTGAATTTAATTCTTGTCTGCTAAGAGAATTATTCTTCCTTACATCTTGCATTCGATGCATCCACCGTACTAAGAGCTCCTTCTTGAAGAGCTGATTCTGTAACAACCCCAAAGGCGAATCTATCTAAATAAACCTAAAACCCCATTATGATTGAGATTGGCTTGCCATTGAGCCCCTTGCCTTTCTTACTGGATTTCTAGTTGATGGGGAAGGCCTGGCAAAGAAGCTTGTGTCGGAAGAGAAGTGGAAAACTAAGTTGTTCGGGCTTAACTTAAACCTGATTGCCCTAGTAGGAGTTAGAATAAGGTTGAGGCTTGAAGACAAGCAACTGACATCTCGGATCTTGCCATTGCCAGGAGCATGGATGCCCAGAATGCCCTCAGTCTATGTCTGTCTATATAGGTTTTAAGGAAAAAGGCAAGTAAGCCGTAAGCCAGAAATCAAGGCTTTTAAGGACCTTCGACATCTTATAAATAAGCTAATAATAGATCTTTTGTGTCTTTTGGGATGCGAAGAGAAGTAAGAAGGTTTACTGTTGGGATAATGAAGATATGACCATATTTCAGATCGATTTTCAACAGACAAGATCGGATAGTAGAATAAAGAGAAGGATTTGTTGCTTTCTTAAAATGATAGAGAGTTAGGAGAGGGTCTATGTTAATAGAGATCTTTAGATAGGGAGAGGAAAGACGTAACTAGACCGCAGAAAGAATAGAATCTTTTACCATTACATCCGCTGGAGAAGAAAACTTAGCAAAGGAGATCCCTATACTTTCTCTAGTTGAAGACGAATCTGGATATTCCCGAAGATGCTTGACTTCGAGTTCTTGGAGTGACAGCTTTCTTTGTAAACAAGGGTCCCTTACTCTATTACTTTTCCACTTCATTGATCTGAAAGAAGTGACAGAAGAAAGCTACGGGCATATACCCCTGCCCCGGGGGAATAGGTGCCACCTCAACAGCTATATTCTAAATCGTTAAGCCTCGCAACCCTTTCCTTTGTATCAGATCTTTCCCGCTTTCCTTACTTTCCGTCCTCACTCAAACTTCAAAAAGTCCTTCCATGAATCTTGGGAAGGAAAACCACCTCTGACTTCACCAAGTCTCCCTTTCTTTGGTCGAAGGCTTCAGGTCAAGATCCTTTTTCCTATCTATTGAAGATGCAAAGAGAGATGCTTCTTCCTCTTCAAGTTGGAAGTGCAAGAAGAAATGCGGTAAATAGGAGTTCCATCTACCACGCACTCGCCCCACACTCCAGCTAACTTCAGCATCCATACTCAGCTAGGAGGAAGGTGCCGGGGACACTATGTACACACATGTACTTGGTTGACTTCACGTCCCGTCTCACAACCGGGTAAGATCAAATAAAAAAACAGCTTGCTTTCCCAATCCCTATTGAGAGGATTTCTTGAGCTTGAACTTCCTTTTGTAGCTCCGCTCACAAGGACTTCTTTTCATCCGCAATGAAGCTTATACCACCACTTGGTCAGTAAGGCCTGATTCAAAAAAAGATCAATCACCCCCTTCCCTACTTCAATGGAAAAGGGGGAGTCGCCCTTTCACAGCCGCCCCTCCACAAAATTTATACCTATCCTTTCGCCTAAGATGATCACGAACGAAGACAGAGAATTGTGTAGATAGGAGGAGGAAAGGAACCAACCCGAAAAAACAAACAAAAGGGAATAAGAGAAATGATCGGAACGATTGAGGAAAGAAAGAGAATGGCAGCCCCTTTCCTTTCGCCCAGGGGGCATCGTCGTCGGGGACAGGCTTCGAGGGTTCTTCCATATCTAGATATAGAGATAGATGATGATAGAGATCTAGATCTTTCTATAGATAGATCCTTTGAGAAATGTCTATTGATCCGCTTTCAAGATCTATGAACAAGAAAGATCCAAAAAATCTCCATGTTAAAAAAGGAGATGAATAGATAGGGCTGAGCCGATAGCAGGACTGGGTACGATGATGGGGCGAGAGAGGGAAAAAACCCTTCGGGATGGATCGGGAAAAGTGACCTCCAGCTCAGCCCACGACTTCCTTCCCTTCGCATAGCTCAGGTGACTCCCTTCCCCCTTTTTCCCAGAATGAATTAGCCCGACACAACGAATCTTGCCCTCCTGTCTTTATTTCTCATTGAATGAACCACTGCCTGGGACGCCCCTATGCCTATGAATTCAATGATTTAAGGGCCCCGGGAGGAAACTTCGGAAAGAAAGCCTACTGGTTGGTCTGGTTGTCCCCCGGCGGTGCCCGGGCGGGCCTCGGTTCAATCTTGCCGATTCTACCTAGACATGGCTCAAAATGAAGGGGTAGGGCCAAGTGTTCTTAAAACAAAACTCAAACTGCACACTTCGGAGCACGGTCTTCCGTTAGGTCCTTTACAGACGACGAAAGCCCCTTGGCTATACTCTACTCTTCGCCTCCGGCTGTTCTGTTCTTTTCTTTTGGCTCGGCGGAGCTGAGCTGGGTTCCATTACACTCTGTAGGAAATGCATAGACAGTCCACGCAGCAAACCGAGGCCCTGTGTGCGCTGTATGTACTGCCTACGAATAATAGGTAGCCCCACCCCAGGCAGAGTTTGTGAGCCATGTAATAGGTGACCATTTCGCGCGGTTCGGGGGGCACTTGAATAAACCGCCGGCACCCGGCTGCGTCTTTACCCCTATCCAATTTTTGGGCCAATTCCCCCTTCGTACTACCAAAAATGAGATTCTTGCCGAATCCGAGTTTGCTACCCCAACCATTACAAAACTAATACCTATTCTGTTTAGTACTTCAGGTGCTTCTCTAGCGTATAATGTAAATCTTGTAACGTATCAATTCCAACAAGCCTTTCAAACTAGTACTTTTTGTAATCGACTCTATAGCTTCTTCAATAAACGCTGGTTCTTCGATCAAGTTTTGAATGACTTTCTAGTCAGATCGTTTCTGCCTTTCGGATATCCAGTCTCATTCAAAGCTTCAGACAAGGGTGCTATTGAGATATTGGGCCCTTATGGTATCTCATACACATTCCGATGATTGGTCGAGCGAATAAGTGAACTTCAAAGTGGATCTGTTGTGCGAAGAGTGCATTATGAACCGTGGCCGCCTACCTGCTTTGGTTGGTGGGGGCGGCTCCTCTGTTATGGGTAAACGGGAAACCCGACTCTACGAACCTGAGGAAAGGCTGCACAGCTTCCGTAGGGGCGTTAAGAGTGGAGCTTTTTGTAGTGCTAGAAGGAATGCAAGTGAATGAATCCAATCCCATGCCCTTTGAAATCGGCGAGGTAATACCTTATTGAATTAGGGCACGGTACGACAGCACAGGACTGACGGGGTGGGGGCTTGCTGTCTACTTGGTGAGCCTTCACTGCCCCCTTCTGTAACTTCCCTTCTTTCATCCGTCCACGAGGCAGTCAAAAGAAAGAGAGAAAGGGGCGGCTATAACGTAGGAGTCGTGGCGGTTGTATGCCACAAGGTCGCTATAGACAAGGGGACAAGTTAATCATCGCTTTTGGGTGCAGGTAGCCATGTACCATCCATCCCATTGCATTCCTCTCATAGAGTACTGTACCGTCTCAGACCAGATACATCTATGGAAAGAAAGGATTTCATAGAAATTCTGCATTTTTCTTTTTTTATCCCCATGCATTCTGTTATTCCCGTAACTATGGATTGATTGTCCCTACCTAACTAAATGGTAGTGGTCTAGGGAGCGCAATTGCTAGAGCACGGGAGAATGAAGAGTAATGATTTAAGCAAGAGCAGCTGGACTGACTACTATAGTCAGTCTAGTGACTACTATAGTCTTTTCTTTCTTTGTAGTTAAGTAATAATGTTTGGTATAGCAGCCTTTCCGAGTGAGTCTCTGGGATCTCCTGTAAACCCCCATGATGTGGTAAAGGGAGGATATTAGGGGAAGCAGTGAGTGGAGATTCCCCTGCAGAGAGCCGAATGAGGGGAGACCCTCATGTTCGGTTCGGAGGGCGGGGATATCCCGACCCTAATATCATTATGCCTTTGCAATGTTACTTCGTTCAACTCCATTTGTGACCTTTTCTCGTATGTGGGACTCTCTATCTTCTTGGGTAGATTCTAGATCATCTTTCATTTTGTTAGTGAGTAGTTTTCTTATTAATAAGTCAAGTCAAGAGTAATAAGAGAACTGTAGGAGCTTGCCAGGAAGGCTTGGTAAGCAAGCTACCTGTTATGTAGGCGCCAACTCCCAGTTCTTTCTCTTCTTTCTTTTTGATTTTTTATTCTCGTTTTTTTACTAAACGTATAATCTCCTTTCCGGGGAAGGGGTAACATAGACAGAGGCACATGTAGACAGATATAGACTTTTTCAATCTTTTGCCTAAGCGAAGTAGTTGATCCCTCCGAGGTAAGGGCAAATCGAGACCGAAAGCTACTAATAAAATAGCATAATCTGGACACATAGTTGAACACATAGTTTAAGTTGAAACTGTTAAAGCTCCCTGGTCTCGAAACGGCCGGTTTGGTTCAGCTCTCGAGGCCACCTTACACACTAATAAAATCGTCAGCTTCCTTCCCCACTCATCGCCCTCACTTTAAGACAAAAAAAATCCAATTTGATTCAAAGATCGGAATCATACCTCCAGCGGGCAAGGTCGGCTCAAGAAATGGAAGTTGTGAGATGGAAAGAAAACCACTAAAAATTAACTGGATTAGGGATCAATCCATACGCGTCTTGCCTTCTCCCCTTCCCCATAGTAAGCCAGCCAATAGTAAGTACCCTAACTTAAGAAGTTCTCTTAGCTAGCGCATGTCCATTAATGTGACCACCGCATGCTCCTGCATGAGTTTCATGAATGGTTTGTTTTCGAATCCTATCTCTCTGGGGAAAGGTATCTTTTTTCAATTCAAACACCGGTATCCCTACCTGGCAAACTATCCTCATTTTCGAAGTCCCTAATTTTGTCCTCTGCTATAGTATTCCCGTTAGTAGACGGCTTCCTTCATCGGAAATCTAGCCAGTGCTTTCCATTAGGTGTGCAATGAAGGATAGCCTTGCTTTTCTTCTAATTCTGATTCAGTCCAAAGATAGAGACAAAAGAAAGGTAATTATTGAATCGGACTTGGCTTCTTTTTCGGCATGGGCAAAGGTTTGGCAATTCCACCATTAGCAAAGGTTTAATCGGTTGACGGTATCCTTGGCGAAAGACACCTGGTGAGAGTAGCTGCTGCTGTTGTGCTACCTCCAACTATGAAGTTCAGCACATGAACAATACAGAGTACTTTGTTTCCAAAAACAATACAGAGAACAAGACCACAAGAAAACAATTTAAAAGAACTACTTTTAGGCAGCAGCATTTGGACAACAGGCTTAAAAGCTTCCAGAAAAATGATAGCATAGACAGCCGAAACAATTTTCCTAATATTTCTTTAACTTTACCTCTTTGCAGTACATCTAACAGCATATAGGCGAATGCCTTTTTTATATTACATTTGCACCAAACCAAGCTATTCTTAATACTAATTCCTTTGCATAGATACTTTCAAAAGTGTTGAGAATAGCAACAGAGAGAAAATGCTGCAGAAGATATCACAATTGAATTACTAACCTGGTACTTGTTCATAGATTTTCTAGCATCTTCAATAAGCTTTGATTCTTACTCTAGTAGTGTAGTTAGCATGCCTTCCGTTCCTTGCTTTCTTATGCACTTTTGAATTAAAGACGACATTTCAATTCATTATTGACTGGATAAAGTAGTATTAGTTAATATACGCTGATTCAGACAAATCAAAAATAAGAGACAGTCTTTTTCGATACTGTATGCTAGGACAGACCTGTAGGTGAGCACAAGCACACCTAGCCTTCCACCTCTTTATACTTATGTTTAGCAGTGTACCTGGTCTTACTTCTTTTTCAGTTTACGCTTGTGCCCCAAGCTTGCAAGTTCAAAGAAGAGTATTGTATTGACCTTAATCAAGTTGTTTGCCTACCCGCCGTTATGTATTAGCTAGGAATGAGCTGTGAACAAAATCGAAATAGTTGTTACTTGAGTCAATAATGACTTTGTGTCGGTTTGCTATTTTCTATAAATTGGACTAGTACCATGTATTGTAATATAAGCTTTTGTATAAGAGCTAAGATGTAGTTAAGATTACACTTGATCCTCTCTCTATTTTGTTTCTTCCTTCCATTGTCTCCAACAACTGCTATCAACACTAGGAACCTTCACAGCCAGGGTTGATTTTATTAGACCACTATGAACACTTGTAATTGGTTCTTTCTACTTCAGGCATGGTTCTCTCTAGTTAGTGGAAGAGTGTACAACATAGGGATTGGTATCAGTCACACATTTAGGAAAGAAAGTGAAAGGGGAGGGCAAGAGCGGTTCGAAGGTCAATGAAATGATAAAAAACCACCAGGTCGAGTTCGCTTCTCCCTTCCTTTTGGTGTTTAGGATGTAAAGTTGATATAAGAATAGAGGAAAGGGGAACTACGCTAAATGGATAATTTCATCCTGGTGATGGGCTATTCCAATGGGCATGCATCTGAGATATGGACTTTGAGCGTAGGAACGCCCACCTTTACAAGAGCTCAGTTCTAAGATTGTTTTCGCGCAGGCACTACTACTATTCTGTCTTTTCTTGTTATGCATCTGGTCCTACAAAATTTTTTTGACCGGAGGAAGTGAAATGAAAACGTCACTTCGCTCACCTTGGGGGACCTAATTAGGAGCTTATTGATTTCTTTAATAGATATGAAAATGCCTTGAATGAACTCAAGCAAGCCGAAATAGAATACTATAAGTATGAAGTGGACATCTATGGTTTAATTGGAAACATCTCTTTTCTATTTAGATTTTGCCAGTGCCTCCCTTTGTGGAAGAGCGAGCGCCTTGACTAAGATAGATTGACTCTTTCATTCTTTTTTTATTTTATTCTGGTTCCAATCGTTTGAGGAAAACCCCCTTTTGCATCAATGAAACTCTTTTATATAGGAGTTCAAAAACCTCATTTCGTTTGAGAGGTAGTGGAATTTCTTCTTTCAACATGTACATCGATGAGGGTGTCGATGACTTGAGTGAGGAATGGTCATGTGCTAGAGGCCGTACCTTTGGAGTAAGACCTGAACAAGGGGGTGTGCATTTTAAATGTAAATGATGAGCATGGAGAGGCCAAGGTCATTTGTAATTAGGTGTGGCTGATGCAAGAAGACTGGCGAGTTGTCCATGGTGAGAAAAGTTGTGATGCTACTGTAGGGGGCATCCTGGTGTAGTTGAGGGCGCAGAACTTCTGTGCGGGTACAACTGGCACTTAAAAGACCTTCCATGTAGATGAGTTCTCTTGAGTGAGACTAATCGAGTTACGAAGAAACCTTTGCGATGGTGTTGTGCAGTTGGGTTATCTATGGAGGAACTTTGTTGTGGGGACCAAGGGGTCTTCTTAAGAAGAGTTGCTTTGATGAAAAGAGTGTAGCCATGATGGCAAGTCAAGGTGGGGCCCTGTGAAGGCAAGCCTTGTGTATGTTGATGTGATGACGAGAGAAAGGAAATGCCCTGGAACAATAGCTGTCCGTAGCAGACCCTGCAATGACTTCGACTAGTGGACCAGCCTATCCAATACCCTACTCCATGACCTTAGAAGTTCGTACCCGATGATATTCAATGACACCCGTAGACATTTGATCATTCATACCTCACAATACGCTTTCTTTCTTTTTTTGGACTTTGAATTCCAAGGAAGGAAGCTCAGTGAAAGATAGACTAGGATTTGACAGCAAGAAGAAAGCAATCATAGTACGCGGCACACACAGCTGACGAATGAGATTGATGTCCCAAACCAACACAACTTCAAGACTAAGTGTAGAACTAAGAATGCCGTGGATAGAAAAGTGAGTGCTTCCTCAAGCTTCATGAAGGAAGGGTCCAAGGACCTAAGCGGCAACCTCTATGAAAAAGAAAAACCTATATATAGATAGTGGTATGTGTTTGCTGACACTAAATAGACTTGGCTCGGGGCAGAACTGAGTGGCTAGGATAAGTTCCCTAGTCTTCTATTGGCCTACCCACCCCTACGACATGGAGGCGCTTACCCTTCTCCAACAAGCATTCCACCACGCGGCGATTGATTACCGCTTTCTGTCTCAATCTGTTCCAGACCACGCCCCTTCTCTGATCGGGGGAAGGTCATTCTAAAACATAAGATCTCCCATTGATGCTGATCAAAAATAAGTTTATCCACCTAGAATATATGATAGTTACCGAAAGATTGGATGTCATTTCTCAACACCAGGTGGGACGAGCAGCCCTATACCATGTGTAGCCACACTCTAGTGTCCTTTTCTACTTAGTTGGATAGATCACTTCAGAAAATTGTATAAAAATCAAGCAAGAAAACGGATGAGCTAAAGCGCAACGGCTTTCGCGCTACTTGCTCAAAAAATCGTATAAAATCAAGCAAGAAAAAGGTTCCGGCAGGCTGCGTGGGACTGTAAATCCTCTTTCGCTTGCTGGGCCCTTTGGACTCGAAATCCAAATGGAGTGAGTGGTTCGATTCCACTCTCAAAACGAGACTGAACGAAATAAAATGCAAGTGAAACGAGACGAGAATCAAATTGTAGGCTTCTTTCCTAAAAGCGGTGGTTCTCACCTCCTCGTGCCTAAAGCGGGGTGGGCGACAGCGCTGCGGTTCTTTTCTTTATCGATCGGGTAGATCCATATGTTTTGAGGTGGGACGAGGTGTAGTGCAGTCTCGTCAGCGCATATGTTTTGGGTACAGAGGGCCATAGGTTTGAATCATGTCACCTTGATGTGGTATGCACACAATGGGGCCGAAGTACAAAGCCCCGTAGCCTATCCGCGGTTGGGAAGGCAGGCGAAAAGCACGCACAAAAGAAAAAGAAAGCTAAAAAGCTTATTTTGCAATCCATTATCTTTGGTACTCTTCTATATTTAGATCATATTATATAGTTATTTCACAGGTTTTATTTACATACCTCAGTCATGTTATTTGTCTAGCCTTCAATCAGAATTGCCTCTCCACCGGTTCCGAAGATTATTTCAGCATCAATGTGCTTTTGGAATCTTCCTATGAAACAAATAACATTCTGGAACAGTTTAGGACAGAACATGCCTCAGTAGAAAGCTAGCCTTTTCATGTATAGCCAGCTCGAAGCCCAATTAGCGCATGGGCTGTGTCGGAGTCAAAACCGGCCGGGTAGGGGGTCCCAAACTGCGCATCTAAGGCGGATGGTAATAGGAGGCGGGGGACACAATGTTTACCCAGGTTCGGGCCCTCTCGATGGAGGTAATACCCTACTTCCTACTTGATTGATCTTGATGATATGAGTGTTACAAGAGTTGATCTACTATGTGATCAGAGAGGCTAAACCCTAGAATCTAGCCTATGGTATGATTGTTGTTGTCCAACGGACTAAAACCCTCCGGTTTATATAGACACTGGAGGGGCTAGGGTTACACAGAGTCGGTTACAAGGGAGGAGATCTACATATCTGAATCGCCAAGCTTTCCTTCCACGCAAAGGAGAGTCCCATCCGGACACGGGACGAAGTCTTCAATCTTGTATCTTAATAGTCCACCAGTCCGGCCAAAGTATATAGTCCAGCTGTCCGAGGACCCCATAACCCAGGACTCCCTCAGTAGCCCCTGAACCAGGCTTCAATGATGACGAGTCCGGCGCGCAGATTGTCTTCGGCGTTGCAAGGCGGGTTCCTCCCCCGATTCCATAGAAGATTTTGAACACGAGGATAATGTCCGGCTCTGCAAAACAAATTCCACATACCACCGTAGAGAGTATAACATTTCCACAAATCTAATCTGCTGACAACTTTTCATAACGTGACATCACGCCATGGCTCCGGTTATTATTCGAACCATTTTTCTTAACCAACTAGTGCACATATTGCGAGGCGGTTTTCTTGGCACGTCTTGTCGAAGCAGAGATCGTGTCCCCTTATCACGGGATTCTCATCAATACGGGTGTGGGTAACCCAACCGCGCCATCAATCACGATGCTTGGGGAATAAGCGAGTTTTACCAGGCAAGTGGGGAGGCACGCAGTTTCTACCACCCTTATAAATGGATAATGACTCCTCTTCTTTACCCACGCCTTCTTCCTCCCTGCCCATTCATTCTCGTGCACTCGAGCTCCAGCGCCCAAGTTCGCATCTTTCTCCGCAAAAACACTCCGAACATGTCCGGAGCTGGAGGCAAGTGGATGGCCTCCTCCGTCACGGAGGAGCACATCACGAAGCTCTGAGAAGCCGGATACCTGGCCGCAGATATTGTGCACCAGCTCCCAGGTGCGGGGCAGATCGTTCCTACCCCCGAGTCCCACGAAAGGGTTGTATTCCTTACCCATTTTGTCCGCGGGCTGGGATTTCCCCTCCACCCATTTGTTCGCGGGCTCATGTTCTACTACGGGCTGGACTTCCATGATCGGGCCCCCAATTTCATCCTCAACATCTCGGCGTTTATCGTCATGTGCGAGGCCTTCCTCCACATCAAGCCCCACTTCGGCCTGTGGCTGAAGACCTTCAATGTTAAACCAAAGGTGGTGGTCAGCCAGCAAGCGGAGTGCGGAGGCGCCATGGTGGGAAAAATGCCCAACGTCACATGGCTCGAAGGCTCCTATGTGGAGACCATAAAGGGGTGGCAATCGGGGTGTTTCTACATCACCGAGCCGCGCGACATCAACTGGGCGGCGCCCCCCGAATTCCGATCCGGCATCCCCATGCGGCTCACCTCCTGGAAAGAGAAGGGCCTATCTTGGGGTTCATCGGTGGAGCTGACCGGACTCCAGAACTGCGTTAAAAACATGATAAGCAAACATGGTCCAGGTCATGCTCTTCCGCCGGATTCTCCCGTGTCAACGACGGGCATTCAATATGTGGGAGTTCGACTCGGCAAAGCACCAGACGCTGCCAGAGCTCTTCGACATGACGCACTAGGACATCTGGAGGGTGATGTTCAAGTCTGCCGAGGTTCCTCCTCCCCTTACCGAGGACCGCGGACTCAGCGCAAAGCGCCCTGCTAATTCAGTAAGCTCCTTATATCTCATAAGGTGTTTCTTTCCTTAGTATAGTTATGTGAGGGATCTGAGCCTCCACATTTTTTGACAGGAATGGGTCGTGACAGCGGAGCGGATCGACTGTCCGGGCCCGCTGCCCGAAGATCCAGCAAGTACTCTCCTAATGGAGATGCTGGTACCGGTGCCCTATGAGGCGCCGGAGAAGAAGGCCAAGAAGAAGGCCGCGGGGACCAGGAAAGGTCTCCGGCGCAAGGTTGTATTAGAATCGTCGTCCGATAACACCGAGACGCCCTCCTCCCACGAAGACGAGGAGGAGGAAGAGGAAAATTCTCCCCATCCAGCCGGGGGGATAAGAAAAGGAAGGCCGCCCCATCCGGGGATGCCGAAGGGGCCAAGAAGAGAAGAGCCCTCCTTCCGGACCATCCCACCACGACCGTGTTCAACGACGAGGAGTGGTTGCCCAGGGAGAAGCCCCTGGCGAAGTTGTAAGTATCCGGATACCATAACAGTTCTGGTATATCTTGGTTCATTGTTTCTTATCATGCCGAACATGATCATGCAGCCCACCCAAGGATCGTTTCGACGTATCCTCCTCGGATGGGTCTCTGGGCCTGTCGGAGATGAACAGTGATTCGCTCCCGACCGCCTCCTGCCCCCGTCCTACGGACGATGCCAAGGGGTTGTCCCGAAGGGCACCAAGCCAAGGGAAGGTAGTTCTGGGGGCGCCCCAAGGTGACCTCCCAGACGACGGGCGCATGGGAGGCAAGGCTCCCGTGGGCCCTAAGGACGGGGGCAGCAAGTCCGGCCCCCGGCCGAATAATGCGCCGGAACCTCCCGTGGTTCCGAAATCTGTCGGGCGACCCCTCACAAAGGAGGGTGAGCCATCTGTGCCGATGGCCTCTGTCCATCCAGAGGCACCGGACAACTTGCTGGAAGCGCTTCGTGACGCTTCCATTGACGAAGAGCACCGCACTGTCATGAGTGCGGTGGTAGAGAAGGTTCAGTCCGCTAAAAGCGGACTGACTGAAGCTTGTGCCATCCTCTTAACAGGATTTGAGGTAAGTAATCAATTTATAAGAAAATGCTATAGCATAGACAGTAGCCCCTGATGCTCTGTTTGGCGTTCGCAAAGAAAGGCTGAGCAGAGGATCAAATAATAATCACATGAGTCTAATCAGAATGTGTCTTATGTGAATAAGCAGGCTTCGCTGCTGGCCATTGCCGCTCGCACTGCGGAGGTCTCCGCACTAAAGCGGGACCTTGAGCGGTCTGAAAAAGAGCTCGGCCTTACCAAGAGGCAGCTCAAAGAGAACAAAGGTAAGTAATACCCGTCCGTATATTGATAAGGAATAAAAAGGAATGTGGTTGTTAAGTCACAGGATCATCATGAATTTTGCTAGGGACCACGACATAAGTGGCGGCCCTGAAGGAGGCGCTGTCCGAGGCCGAAGACATAGCGGCCAAGGAGCGCACCGAGCGCGAGAAGCAAGAAGATCGAGTCGGCGAGGTGCAGCAAGAGCTCCAGGATTTCATCAAAAAATACGAGTCCTTGGAGCGTGACTCTAAGGCGCAAGGGTCTGAGCTTGCGAAGGCCCTTGAGAGCGCAAAAAATGCCAAGGCCGAAGCCCACAAGGCCCTCCAGGAGCTTCAGGCGGTCCAGAAGATAGTGGCGGGTAAGGAATTCATTATGCAAAGCAAGCATGTGAAGGAAACTTTCCTTTTACTTACCCGAGTTCGGAGCTCTCCAGGAGCGTTCGCAAATCTTCCCCGTAGTGTATCCGATGCCGCGGAATTTTACCGAGCCGAAGAAGGGAGCTCGACGGAGAAGTTGTTCTGGTCTCAGTATACTGGGACCAAACATCCGATGCCCTTGAGAGACCAGTTGAAGCAATTGGTCGAGCTCCACAAGGCGGCCGAACAGGCCATGAAGGGCCTAATAGTCCGGATGTGGCCTGGCGAGCCCCTGCCTTGCAGCTACTTCGGCCTGGTGAGGCGGCTTGTGAATGCCTGCCCACGGCTTGAAGTCATAAAGCGGTCTGTCTGCATTGAGGGTGCGCATGGCTTTTGCCCGAGTGAAAGTGCACTGGGCGATGATGGACGCCGAGAAGCTGGCGAAGGAGGGGCCGCTGGAGGGCAAGGAGCATCGTCGCCCTGAGAATTATTATGACAGCGTCCTGAAGGGTGCCCACCTTGTGGCGGAGGAGTGTTCTAAGGATGTAATATTTGAATGAATGTACTCATGTGGTCCTGTAATATGAAAATGAGTTCGTCTGCGCTATATAACGCTTGTTGATTTAAAATATTACCTTCTGTGCGGCCGTTTATAAAATCTGAGAGTTGGCCAGTCATCGGCTTCTGCACCCATGTAGCTAGTACTGAGGTGTTCAGGATAAATATGATCACTCTTTATCCTAGTTTTGGGTCCTTCGAAGGAGGTGTTCAGCACAACGAACCAGGCAATTAGACTATAAGGCTTTATCGCTCTCACTTAGCCATAGAAGTCTACAATTTTAAATTTTGGTGAAGCCCCTAGTATTCGGAAGGCCGAACTTGGGGCGCTATGAACGCCTAAATCGGACAAGGCCGACTCCTCGCTTGACGCGGAAAAAATCTTTAGGGATTTGGGACCTCTCGAATAGCGACCAGCTCTCGCCGCATCATGACAGTCAGTTTTCCGCTTTCTCTACTGAGGTGCTCGTCTGGAAGAACCGGGACACAATCGCAGTAGTTCTCCCAGTGCTACCTTAGCCGATATAGCGGAACGTAAGGCACCAAACACATGGGAGCCAGGAAAACCCAACTATTGACCCAAGACATGATTCGGAGCTGATGCATATAATGCTATAAGTTCGGGGTGCCGCACTATCGAAAGTGTTCAGACTTTTCTTGCCGGGTTATGGGGTACGCTGAAGCCCTTGGTGTACTGAACGTGCCAGAATGTACGGGAGCAACTTGTCATGAATAGACAAACAAAGAAAAAAAGAAGGTGAAGAAATGTAATAATAAGCTGACGCTGTGCATTGTTATTTATAGGATGCGTCAAAGTGTATGTGTATAAGTAGTACAATAAGAAAAAATAGGACTATCTGACATGTCCGATCCGAGGGCCAGCTGCGTGCGGGTAAGTAAAATAGGTATAACGATCGGCATGAGAAACCACCTGGGTATTCCCTTGTACGTCAAAGCTTCTTGCTCCCTTGGTGCTTCCCTCCCGTAATGGGTTCGATGATCAAGCTATCAGAGAGGGCCTCCAGAGAAAAGGGTCCTGAAAGGAAGAGAATGATAAAGATATATTGGTCCTGAGGCGGTTGAACCGTGTTGTGGGACGTGCCATAGCCGTGCCTCCACCTATACCCATGGTATCTTTAGTGCGTAGTTATGTACACGCGGCGTAAATTTCATCGCTTGACTGGGACTAGGAAGGAGGCCGAATTGCTAGGCGATCTCTGAACGCGCCTGGGGATTCTGTTGCAGGTTATTCCGGACTCGCTTGAATGTGTCTATGGACCTTGTCGCTGAACTGGTTGTTTGCCTCAAAAGGTTGCTTTGCATTTCTGCTGCAAGGGCCGCAGTGTGCTCCTCCATGCGGAGCGAGCATTTTGTGTTTCCGTTAACCGTTATAACCCCGCGAGGTCCTGGCATTTTGAGCTTGAGGTATGCATAATGCGGTACCGCATTGAATCTAGCGAATGTGGTTCGTCTGAGTAGTGCGTGATAGCCACTACGGAAGGGGACAATATCGAAGATTAACTCTTCGCTTCGGAAGTTATCCGGAGATCCGAAGACCACTTCCAGTGTGATTGAGCCCATGCAACAGGCCTCTACACCTGGTATGACACCTTTGAATGTGGTTTTTGTGGGTTTGATCCTCAAGGGGTCGATACCCATTTTGTGCACCATATCCTGATAAAGCAGGTTCAGGCTGCTGCCACCGTCCATAAGGACTCGAGTGAGGTGGAATCCGTCAATTATAGGATCGAGGACCAATGTGGCAGAACCGCCATGACAGATACTAGTGGGGTGGTCCCTGCGATCAAAAGTGATCGGTCAAGAAGACCATGGATTGAACTTTGAGGCGACTGGCTCCATCGCGTAGACGTCCCTGAGTGCATGCTTTCGTTCCCGCTTGGGGATACGGGTTGCGTATATCATGTTCACCATTTTCACTTGGGGAGGAAATTTCTTCTGTCCTCCTGTGTTCGGCGGCTGGGGCTCCTCCTCGTCGTCGCTATGCAGCCCCTTTTCCTTGCTTTCGGCATTCAACTTGCCGGCCTGTTTGAACACCCAGCATTCTCTGTTCGTGTGGTTGGCTGGCTTATCGGGGTGCCGTGAATTTGACACGAGCGGTCGAGTATGCGGTCCAAACTAGACGGGCCCGAATTGTTTCTTTTGAACAGCTTTTTCCGCTGACCGGATTTAGAGCCACTGAATCCGGCATTGACTGTCGTGTCTTCGGCGTTATCGCCGTTGTTGCGGCGCTTGTATCTATTGCGACATGGCTTGCCGTTGCTCTCTCTGGCCTCCGATGTGCCAGGGTTGCTTTTTATGTGTTGTTGCTAAGGGCCAACCAGCTATCCTCACGCGCGCAGAAGCGGGTCATGAGTGTTGTGAGGGCTGCCATGGAATTTGGCTTCCCTTAGCCGAGATGTCTGGCAAGCCACTCGTCACGGATGTTATGTTTAAAGGCCGCTAGGGCTTCGGCATCCGGACAATCCACAATTTGGTACTTTTTGGTTAGGAACCGAGTCCAAAATTTCCTGGCTGACTCTCCGGGTTGTTGTGTTATGTGACTTAAATCATCGGCATCCGGTGGTCGCACATAAGTGCCCTGGAAGTTGTCCAGGAATGCGTCTGCCAGGTTCTCCCAACTTCCGATGGAGTTTGCTGGCAAGCTATTTAGCCAATGTCGAGCTGGTCCTTTGAGTTTTAACCGGAGGTACTTGATGGCGTGTAGATCATCCCCGCGGGCCATGTGAATGTGGAGGGAGAAATCCTCTATCCATACCGCGGGGTCAGTAGTACCATCGTATGATTCAATATTCACGGGTTTGAACCCTTCTGGGAATTCATGATCCATTATCTCATTAATGAAGCATGGGGGGTGTGCGCCGCCTCTGTGTCGGGCTATGTCACGACGCATTTCGTATGAGTCTTGTCTGCTATGTTCGGCCCGGTCGGGTTTGTTTTTGATATATCCGGCATGACGGTCGTCGTCATGTGTTGGGGCGCGCCCTCGTGATCCGAAGATTGATCTTTTGTGTCCTGCTTTGTTTTCCAATACATCTCGCAGGTCCCACGTGTTACCCCGGGCCTTGCTGTTTTTGTTTGATTAGCGAAGGGGTGTGGGCTGGACTTCAGGCTTATATGCCACTTTGTCGCGGCCACGAGGTGGCCGGTCTGCCGCATCATACGCTGGAAGCGCATGCCTTAATGCTTCCTCTTCAAGCTGGGGTAGCAACCTGCGCTTTGGGAACCTTTTGATTGGGCGCTCGAGTTCGTCTTCCTAGGCTGCCAGGACCTCAGTTCATCTATCGGCTAGCACATCTTGCTCAGCTTGAAGCTGTTGTTGCCTTTTCTTCAGGCTTTTTGCTGTGGCAATACACTACAAAAAAAAGACACATCCGTGACATTTTGGGCCGAACAAATTTTTTTCTGTCATACATATGACACTTCTATGACGATAATTGTGACAAAACCCGGTATCATCATAGATGTGGCAGGCTCCTACTTCTATGACAAAAAATCATGATAGGAAATGGGCTTTTCGTACTGGGCGGGCCAGAGACGCAGCTGCATGACATTCTTTGATCCGTCCATGACGGAAAAAACCGTGGTAGAAGTGAGGGCGAGGAAAATTTTGGGGAGGTCCCGGTTACGGTGGGAGGTCGGGGGCCGAGCGATGCGCGTTTCTCCCGTACACATACGCGCGTGTGTGCGAGGCGTTGGCTCTAACTGAACCCGAGCGAGGCATTGGGCTCTAACTGAACCCGAGCGATTGCACTGCAGGCTACGCGTTACTGAACCCGAGCGATCGATCGATGGCTGTTCACTGAACCCGATCGAGCGATTCTGTTGCTACTACTGCTAACTAAAGCCGATCGATGGGATGAATAGTGAGCATTGCGGGGGGGGGGGGGGGGGGTGGATGAACAGTGAGCGGTGGCATTGCCTCTGGATGAACATGACCCCATGGTGTTGAGGGCTGGATGAACAGTAGACGGTGGAGGGGGTGCCCGTGGAGGGGTGGTGTCAGGACCCCGATCCTAGGTCACACCGATCTAGCATGTAACACTTCATATCACTTTGCGGCCTCACGCACGGTATTCCCACGGGTGCCACCTTACCTGGCCCGGGACCGTTTGCGCCTTTTGGCTCACGTATATGATAGTGTCGCTAGCTTCCATATGACAGAGAACCCGGGCCGACATGACTAGTCGTGAACCCAAAGTGGCACTAACTTACAGGGACAGGCATACATGAATCAACCACGAACATGTCAGTCAACAGCGTATGAATCCGGGCTGTAGCACTGGGCTAACAGGACTCCGGGAACCCGGGCTGTAGCAGGCTAGGCAGGACTCCCGATGTCACCGCGTGACATTTCCTCGAAAGGACAGACACAAGAACGAAGTGAATCACATGCCGGCCAGTAAAGTGTTCCAGAGCAGTAGTGCCGGGCTAGCAGGACTCCGGTGAACCGGGCTGTAGCGGACTACTATGGCGCATGGAAGCACAAGACTACATTTCCCCATAAGAGAGGCTATCAGAGGTAAACAACTAGGTTGTCGGATCCCACACATAGCAATACACGTTACACGTACGCATAACATGCTAGTATGTGCTGTACAACATGGCATCACAACATAACCCAATCTCATATAGATAAAGGCCCAGAAGAGCCACATAGCATTCAATACAAACAGGGTCTCATGACCCATCATTCAGAGCATACAAGCAACGGAAGCATTACATGTCTGAGTACAGACAACTACAAAAGGAAAAGACTAAGAAGCCTGACTAAACACGACCCTCCCAAGGGTACAAGATCGTAGCTGGGATACAAGCTACTCGTCGAAGTCACTAGTGTAACCAACTGCAAAACATAAATAAGCAAACGTGAGTACAAAGGTACTCAGCAAGTCTTACATCAGAACTATCTACATATGCAACATTATCATCAAAGGGAGTGGTGGAGTTTTAACAGCAGCAAGCCAGCTTTGACTCAGTGGCTAACCTATACTACGAGGATCAGAAACTTCTTTGAGGGGAGAAGACGCACACGAGTCCACATATTCACCATATCAATACTCCACTATGGATCCGTTCCCGTCTCCCCACGAGAAGGCCATCCATAGCACTCACGCTTATCTTGCGGATTTTAGAGTATCCACTTCAAGTTTGTCTATGTACTACATAAGTCCTCCAAGTTTCCATATCCGAGGAAAATGGCTATTCGAATAGATAATGTTAACCCTATAGGGGTGTACTTCTTCACACACGCTCTCGCCACTTATAGCCCTCTACACATCATGTACCTCGGCAACCTTCAAGCGGAAGCCGAGCGAGGGTGTCGACCACGACCTGACTAACCACACAAGTCTCTCGTCCAGGTTTATCGCCTATTCGGGTTCCATCCGCAAGGAGATCCGGCTGGGGTGTCGCTCACGGCCCCAAATGATGTGTGCAGGGTTCCCAAGCCCACCATCCGGGTGCCACTTGGTACACCGTGCCACGGTGCCTAGTCTGTCCCAAGCCCGTCCCGTCGGACACCACCTGGTAGACAAGTAGCACTACCTAGAAACGCCAGAACTAGTTGCAACTCCTGGACAGAGATCAAGTGGATTAATAAGCCGAGAGGGGCCGGATAACCGGAACCCAATGCGTGGTAGTAACTGGACTTGGATAGCATACACAGAACTCAGTGCTTAGGGACGGTTCCAATGAGACAACCCACCATGTACTCCTACATGGCCTCTCATTGCTACCTTTACCAAACCGTGTTCACACACTTAGCCCTTACCAGTAGGACAAGTTCACCACTCCGGTTCATTCCCGGTGAATCAGACCTGACACAACTCTAAGCATGGCTGGCATAAAGAAATCAAGCATGGATGAGTAGGCACATCAAGGCTCAAGCAACTCCTACTCATGCTAGTAGGTTTCAACTATTTACTGTGGCAATGACAGGTCATGCAGAGGAATGGGTTCAACTACCGTAGCAGAAAAGTAGGAGTTGAATCGTTGTTGTCCTAATGCAGTATAAGGAGCAGGAGCGAGAGAGTGGGATTTATCGAAATGCTCAAGGGGGGGGTTGCTTGCCTGATAGATCCACGAAGAAACACTGCTCCTCAGACAGGTACTCGGAACACCTTCCGGAGTAGAACCTATCGAGAAGGGACGGTGCCGGCAATCAATAAACAACCATATGCAACAATATGATGCATGAAGATGACATTTCAAAGATGCTATGATTTGCCCTAATGCATCTAGCATCAATTTGGTTGGAGTCCATATGAACCAAGGGTTCATATGCAAACCCCAAATTAAGTAGATAACATGCCATTATTACGTTTTCACTTATACAGCAAGTATAAGTTGGTTTTTCACGCATGAAACTGGCATAAATGGATTCCTTGCATTTTTTTGATGATTTTTCATATATAAATTATTTCATTCTGAGCTACGATTTAATTTCTATGATTTTTTAGAACTTTTAACTATTTTCTGGAATTCTCTGAATTATTTAAAATCCAGAAATCAATTACTGCGTCAGTGTGACGTCACAGAGGCGTCAGCAGGGCTGACCAGGTCAAACCTGCCGTGTGGGGGCCACACGTCAGTTACACAGTGGTTAAGCCCGGGTCAAACCCGCGCTGATCAGGGTTTGACTTGGCTCTGGGGCCCACTGTCAGTCTCAGGGGGGTGATTAGGCTGTGGGGTTAGCGCTAATTAAGCCGCTACGTCAGCCTCGCCGGAGTTCGGCCGGCGACGACCAAAACCGCGGCGGACGCTCGCCCGAAACGCTGCTCCGGCATCCATTCGACGCGCGGATGGGTGCTGAGGGTGGCTGGCGCTCGCGCGCATCTAACGGAGCAGGTGGGAGGCCATGGGGTGGACGGAGCTCGCCGGAGCAGGGCTCGCGGCGGCGGCCGGACCTCAATTGATGCAGGGTTGCGGCTGCAGCGCGGGGCGGGCGAACGGGCGGGAGGGGGGGTGCTAGGCAGCACCTAATGGGCAACATGAGCCCACCGGAGCAACTAGCAGGAGCGGAGGGCTCAGGGGCACGGAGCTCGCCGGCCATGGCGGACGGCGGCTTCGGGTGCTCGCGAGGCAGCGGCTACGGGGTGTACGTGAAGAAAAAGGCGGAGGGGAGCGATTCAGTGGCTCACGGCGAGTCTTCCGGTGCAGACGGCGGGGCCGGGGAGGTGTCGAAGCGAGCGGGGTGGCGAGGCGAATCTCCAGCGACCCGAGGAGGATGAAGGGGTCGGGGACGATGCTTCGATGCGTCCGGCGCCGCGTGGCCCGACGGAGAGGACTAGGGCGATGAGGCGGATCTTCTGGACTGTTCAAGGGAACGAGGGAGAGGCGATGGCTGCGGTGGCGCATGACGGTGCTCTCCGGTGCGCTAGGGATAGAGGGGGAGAGCGAGACAGAGGAGGGGAGAGGAGGTGTGGGGGATCCATACGGCTCCAGGGGGTCACGTGGCATCTCCAGAGCGTCGAGGCAGCGGCGGGAAGCAGGAGGTGGCCGGGCGTGCGCCGGTGCGCGTCGGCCACGCGCTCGGCGTCCTCCTGGCGGGAGTAAGAAGACCTCCCTGCCCCTGGTGGGCTGGGCCGGCCAGATGGGCTGCCAGGTGAGCGCCAGGTAAGTCTTTTCTTATTTGTTGTTTTCTTTTTCTATTTCTGACATTTGTTTTGTATCTAAAAGAAATGTTAAAACATTTCCATAAATGCTGAAAATATTTGTGGCATCCAGATATAATATTCTAGAGGCCCTCACCAAATCCCAACATTTTTGGATCCATTAAAATATATATATAATTTAAACAGCTCCAAATCAAATATTTATGCATTGATTCAAAAATCCGAAATGTGTAGCAAAAATGTGCATCACCTCTGGTTGTTGTTCCCAACATTTTCCAAAGAGCATGAACATTTTTGAAGAGCATTTTGGGTTCATTGAAAATCCATTTTTAAGTTGAACCTATTGGAAAAAACTTTGGTGCTAGGGTTTGCAACTTTCCCCATTTCAAATTCATTTGAAATTTAAACATGATGCACAAAGCAAGCCTAGGTCATACCAGAACTAGGGATGTGACAACTCGCCCCCACTCGAAAAAATCTCGTCCCAAGATTCAGGAGTTGGCGGAAAGAAAGCGGGGTACTCAAGTCGAAGACGATCTTCTCGCTCCCAAGTAGCTTCTGTCTCGGAATGATGAGACCATTGAACCTTGAGAGACTTGATGTTATGACGTCGAGTGACACGCTCTGCTTGATCCAGAATGCGAACGGGGTACTCTCGATAAGTGAGGTTATCTTGGAGATCAAGCGTTTCGTGGTTCACTCCGCGGATGGGATCCGAGAAGCAACGCCTGAGTTGAGAGACGTCGAAGACATCATGAACTCGAGAAAGATGTGGGGGTAGTTCCAACTGGTAGGCAACCTCTCCTCGTTTGGTGAGAATGCGAAAAGGACCGATGTAACGAGGAGCCAACGTGCCCTTGATACCGAAACGATGGGTACCCTTCAAAGGAGTAACCCGAAGGTAAGCCTTGTCGCCAACTTCATAAGCCACTTCCTTATGACGACGGTCATACTGGCTCTTTTGACGAGATTGGGCTGTTTTCAAATTCTCACGAATGATGCGAACTTGCTCTTCTGCCTCCTGGATCATATCCGGTCCAAAGAATTGTCTTTCACCGATTTCTGACCAGTTCAAAGGTGTTCGACATCTTCGTCCATACAGAATCTCGAAGGGTGCTTTCTTAAGACTGGATTGATAGCTATTGTTATAAGCAAACTCGGCGAAAGGAAGACATTTCTCCCAATCCATACCGAATGAGATAACGCAAGCTCTAAGCATGTCTTCAAGAATTTGGTTGACTCTTTCCACCTGACCACTTGATTGAGGGTGGAAAGCGGTACTGAAGGAAAGATGGGTGCCAAAGTAGTTTGGAAACTTTCCCAGAAATGAGAGGTGAAAAGACTGCCACGGTCTAAATTGATCTCTAGTGGAACACCATGGAGTGACACTATTCGGGAGATATATAAGTCAGCGAGCTGACTAGCAGTGATACTCTCTCGAACAAGTAGTAAGTGAGCCACATTGGAAAGACGGTCGATGACTACGAAGATAGCATTATTTCCTTTCTTGGTCCTGGGAAAGCCGATGATGAAGTCCATACCAACTTTGTCCCATTTCCACTCGGGAATAGCTAATGGTTGAAGGATGCCAGCAGGTCTCTGATGCTCTTCCTTAACGCGACGACAAACGTCATAGTTGGCAATATACTGAGCGATTTCTCTCTTCATCCTAGTCCACCAGAACCTTTGGCGTAGGTCCTGATACATCTTTGTAGTACCGGGATGAATCGTGAGAGGGGATTCATGGGCCTCCTTAAGGATCAGTTGCTGCATCTGTTGACATTTGGGAACCACCAAACGATTTCCAAAGTATACAACACCTCGTTCATCCATAGAGAAATAGCCGACAACTCCCTTGGAAATTTTCTTCTTGATTCGGGAGATTCCCATTTCATGCTTCTGAGCCTCTATGATCTGATCCGTAAGGGTAGGATTCGCCACCAAGGTAGAAAGGGAACCACGAGGAGCTATGTGAAGGTTAAGCTTACAGAATTCCTCATGGAGGGGTGGTTGACATTGTTGCAACATGAGGTTGTTGCAATAGGATTTACGACTTAAAGCATCAACCATGAAATTGGCTTTGCCTGGGGTGTAGGTGATTCCTAAGTCGTAATCCAAGATCAACTCCAACCAACGTCTCTGTCTGAGATTCCGATCCGGTTGGGTGAAGATATACTTGAGACTCTGATGGTCAGTGTAGATTTCACAACGGTTACCAAGAAGGTAATGTCGCCAAGTCTTAAGTGCATAGACTACGGCTGCAAGCTCTAGATCATGTGTAGGATAATTCTCCTCATGTGGATGCAACTATCGAGATGCATAGGCAATCACATGGCGATCTTGCATAAGAATGCAACCTAGTCCTTGTCGTGAGGCGTCGCGGTAGATAACAAAGTCTTTAGTGAAATCCGGTGGCACGAGTATGGGCGCAGAAGTCAGGCGTCTTTTCAGTTCCTGAAAACTGTGCTCACACTGTGGGGTCCACTCAAACCTTTTATCTTTCTTGAGAAGCTCCGTGAGGGGTTTGGCCACTTTGGAGAAGTTTTCAACGAAGCGGCGACAATAACTGGCTAGACCAAGGAAACTCCTAACTTGTTTGACCGTTTCGGGTGGAGTCCAATTGAGAACGGCTTTAACTCTCTCGGGATTGACAGCAATGCCCATACCAGAGATCACGTGGCCCAGATAGGTCACTTCTGGCAACCAAAATTCACACTTGGAGAACTTGGCATAAAGGCGATGCTCTCTGAGTTTTTCTAACACAAGCCTAAGATGTTCGGCATGCTCTTCCTCGTTCTTCGAGTAGATAAGAATATCATCGAGATAAACCATGACGAATTTTTCTAAGTACTCCATAAATATCGAGTTCATCAAGCGGGAGAAAGTAGCTGGAGCATTGGTTAGGCCGAAAGACATCACAGTGTACTCGTATTGACCATAACGAGTGACAAAGGCCGTTTTGGGGTTGTCCCCATTTCTGATCTTGATTTGGTGGTAGCCTAACCTCAAATCCATCTTGGAAAGGACTGAGGATCCAGCGAGCTGATCATACAGGTCGTTGATCCTGGGGAGCGGATACTTGTTCTTTATCGTGACCAAATTAACGGGACGATAATCTACAACCATTCGATCCATACCATCCTTCTTCTTGATGAAGAGGACAGGACAAGCCCAAGGAGAAGAACTGGGATGGATGAAACCCTTTCATCAAGCTGTTTCTTAAGCTCGGCTAACTCCAAAGGTGCCATCTTGTATGGTCTCCTAGAGATTGGAACAGTTCCTGGGATAAGTTCTATGACAAACTCTACATCTCTGTCAGGTGGGACACCTGGCAGTTCTTCTGGAAAAACATCCGGGAAGTCACGGACTACCGGAATATCTTCAACGTTTGGAAGAGGGCTGGCATTAAGAGAATAGAGTTGACGGCTTGCAACTCTAGTAGAGACAGTGACTATTTTGCCAGATGGATGTGTAAGTTGAATAGATCTGGTGTCACAATCGATCTTGGCATGATGAGCTGTCATCCAGTCCATACCCAAGATGATGTTAATATCTGAGGACTTGAGAGATATCAAAGAAGCAAGGAATACCAGTCTGTCAATAAGGATTTCATTACCATGGCTTACCTTGGAGGTTTGCCATTTGGAACCAGGAGTCTGGATTATTAGTGGAGTTGGCATATCACAAAATGACATGTCGTGCAACCGAGCGTAACCTTCGGATATGAAGTAGTGGGATGCTCCAGTATCAAACAGAACTGAAGCTGGGTGAGAATTGACAAGAAGCGTACCCAGCACGACATCGGGATCATCTTGAGCTTCTGTAGCTGAGACATGGTGCACGCATGCTCGTTCAATGGAGGCTGGCTTGGTACTGATCATCTTGACTGATGTCTTTTCACGGCCAGCAGACCTCTCAGACTGGGGTAGAGTATAACTGGACTGAGGGCAGTCACGTGCATAGTGTCCTGGTTCTCCGCAGGTGAAGCAAGTTCTTGAGGTAGGACGTGGACCTACATTGGCAAGTGGTCACTAATAGGCCTGGGTGGAGCACGTTGCTGAGTTGGGTGAGGCGGCACATCGGATGGCCTCGGTGCATATCCAGGTGGAAGAGCCGAGTTCGGAATCCAAATCCATCGCTTCTGAGAGCCACAGCGGGAGGAAGAACCCAGGTCACGGTTGTGCTTACGAGACTCCTCGTAAGTGAGCTGAGCTGTCTCTGCATTAATGGCCTCGTTCACAAGAGCCTGGAAAGTATCACAATGATGCAGGTGGAGATCACGACACAACTTAGGGTTGAGACCCTTCCGGAACCTAGCCTGCTTCTTAGCGTCCATGGACACTTCTTCTGTAGCATAGCGGGCGAGGCTTCCAAACTCTCTACTGTAAGCATCAATAGGCAGCTTACCCTGGGTATATCTACAAAACTCTTCCCTCTTGCGGCCAATGAGAGCCTGAGGAATGTGGTGCTCACGAAAAGCCTCGGTGAAATCCTTCCACGTGGAAATCTGGCTAGCTGGAAGCATAGCCTCATAGCTCTGCCACCAAATACTAGCAGGACCTTCCAGGTGATTGGTAGCATAGGTGACCTTGTCACCTTCAGCCACATTCGCAGAATGCAACTTGTGAGTGATGCTTCGGAGCCAGTCATCTGCATCGAGTGGCTCAATGGAATGATGGAAGGTGGGTGGTTTCAGACCAATGAAGTCAGTGATGGAAACCAACTTCTTACACTGATGTGCGGTGTTCTGCTCAATCTGTGCTAGCAAGCGGTTAGTCTCACGCTTGTTCCTCTCGGATGCTAACAAGAACTCTGCCATCAAAGGTTGGTCGGAGGATCCTCGTCCCTACCATCTCCGTGGTTCTTGCTATGAGCAACTGAACCTCGGTTAGCAGACGACATCCTGGCACAGAAACCAAGGAAACAAGGACGGAATTAGCATCGACATGAGGATGCGGAATGTAATGCAAAAGCATTGGAAGCTCTTGAAATCCTAGGACAATTTCGGCAGCATAACGGTTGTAAATGCTCAAAAGGATTTTGAGACATTCAACAAAGGAACAGCATAATCAATCAACATCATAATATCAAGGTTCTAGGTCAAACTGAGGACACACGGAAGTAGTAAAACTGTACGGAGACACAACCCAACAATCCTAAGACTTTACGGTTTAGTAACACGTCATCCTGAGAGATAGAGGAGAAGCCTAGGCCATAACCCTCGTAGAAAAGAAGAGGCTGACTCAGAAAGAATGACATGAGGTAAAGGAGTAAAAAGAGCCTTATGTTCCCTTCCACAATCAATTCCCTTATATAACTAAAGCATTTCTAGACTCAACTTCGACCAGTTTGGCTTGGTAATCCCACAGTCAGTCAGGCTCTGATACCAACGCTGTCGGCACCCCGATCCTAAGTCACACCGATCTAGCATGTAACACTTCATATCACTTTGCGGCCTCACGCACGGTATTCCCACGGGTGCCACCTTACCTGGCCCGGGACCGTTTGCGCCTTTTGGCTCACGTATATGATAGTGTCGCTAGCTTCCATATGACAGAGAACCCGGGCCGACATGACTAGTCGTGAACCCAAAGTGGCACTAACTTACAGGGACAGGCATACATGAATCAACCATGAACATGTTGGTCAACAGCGTATGAATCCGAGCTGTAGCACTGGGCTAACAGGACTCCGGGAACCCGGGCTGTAGCAGGCTAGGCAGGACTCCGGATGTCACCGCGTGACATTTCCTCGAAGGGACAGACACAAGAACGAAGTGAATCACATGCCGGCCAGTCAAGTGTTCCGGAGCAATAGTGCTAGGCTAGCAGGACTCCGGTGAACCGGGCTGTAGCGGATTACTATGGCTCATGGAAGCACAAGACTACATTTCCCCATAAGAGAGGCTATCAGAGGTAAACAACTAGGTTGTCGGATCCCACACATAGAAATACACCTTACACGTACACATAACATGCAAGTATGTGCTGTACAACATGGCATCACAACATAACTCAATCTCATATAGATAAAGGCTCAGAAGAGCCACATAGCATTCAATACAAACAGGGGTCTCATGACCCATCATTCAGAGCATACAAGCAACGGAAGCATTACATGTCTGAGTACAGACAACTACAAAAGGAAAAGACTAAGAAGCCTGACTAAACACGACCCTCCCAAGGGTACAAGATCGTAGCTGGGATACAAGCTACTCGTCGAAGTCACTAGTGTAACCAACTGCAAAACATAAATAAGCAAACGTGAGTACAAAGGTACTCAGCAAGTCTTACATCAGAACTATCTACATATGCAACATTATCATCAAAGGGAGTGGTGGAGTTTTAACAGCAGCAAGCCAGCTTTGACTCAGTGGCTAACCTATACTACGAGGATCAGAAACTTCTTTGAGGGGAGAAGACGCACACGAGTCCACATATTCACCATATCAATACTCCACTATGGATCCGTTCCCGTCTCCCCACGAGAAGGCCATCCATAGCACTCACGCTTATCTTGCGGATTTTAGAGTATCCACTTCAAGTTTGTCTATGTACTACATAAGTCCTCCAAGTTTCCATATCCGAGGAAAATGGCTATTTGAATAGATAATGTTAACCCTATAGGGGTGTACTTCTTCACACACGCTCTCGCCACTTATAGCCCTCTACACATCATGTACCTCGGCAACCTTCAAGCGGAAGCCGAGCGAGGGTGTCGACCACGACCTGACTAACCACACAAGTCTCTCGTCCAGGTTTATCGCCTATTCGGGTTCCATCCGCAAGGAGATCCGGCTGGGGTGTCGCTCACGGCCCCAAATGATGTGTGCAGGGTTCCCAAGCCCACCATCCGGGTGCCACTTGGTACACCGTGCCACGGTGCCTAGTCTGTCCCAAGCCCGTCCCGTCGGACACCACCTGGTAGACAAGTAGCACTACCTACAAACGCCAGAACTAGTTGCAACTCCTGGACAGAGATCAAGTGGATTAATAAGCCGAGAGGGGCCGGATAACCGGAACCCAATGCGTGGTAGTAACTGGACTTGGATAACATACACAGAACTCAGTGCTTAGGGACGGTTCCAATGAGACAACCCACCATGTACTCCTACATGGCCTCTCATTGCTACCTTTACCAAACCGTGTTCACACACTTAGCCCTTACCAGTAGGACAAGTTCACCACTCCGGTTCATTCCCGGTGAATCAGACCTGACACAACTCTAAGCATGGCTGGCATAAAGAAATCAAGCATGGATGAGTAGGCACATCAAGGCTCAAGCAACTCCTACTCATGCTAGTGGGTTTCAACTATTTACTGTGGCAATGACAGGTCATGCAGAGGAATGGGTTCAACTACCGCAGCAAAAAAGTAGCAGTTGAATCATTGTTGTCCTAATGCAGTATAAGGAGCAGGAGCGAGAGAGTGGGATTTATCGAAATGCTCAAGGGGGGGTTGCTTGCCTGATAGATCCACGAAGAAACACTGCTCCTCAGACAGGTACTCAGAACACCTTCCGAAGTAGAACCTATCGAGAAGGGACAGTGCCGGCAATCAATAAACAACCATATGCAACAATATGATGCATGAAGATGACATTTCAAAGATGCTATGATTTGCCCTAATGCATCTAGCATCAATTTGGTTGGAGTCCATATGAACCAAGGGTTCATATGCAAACCCCAAATTAAGTAGATAACATGCCATTATTACGTTTTCACTTATACAACAAGTATAAGTTGGTTTTTCATGCATGAAACTGGCATAAATGAATTCCTTGCATTTTTCTGATGATTTTTCATATATAAATTATTTCATTCTGAGCTACGATTTAATTTCTATGATTTTTTTAGAAGTTTTAACTATTTTCTGGAATTCTCTGAATTATTTAAAATCCAGAAATCAATTACTGCGTCAGCGTGACATCAAAGAGGCATCAGCAGGGCTGACCAGGTCAAACCTGACTTGTGGGGGCCACACGTCAGTGACACAGTGGTTAAGCCTGGGTCAAACCCGCACTGATCAGGGTTTGACTTGGCTCTGGGGCCCACTGTCAGTCTCAGGGGGGGTGATTAGGCTGTGGGGTTAGCGCTAATTAAGCCGCCACGTCAGCCTCGCCGGAGTTCGGCCGGCGACGACCAAAACCGCGGCGGACGCTCGCCGGAAACGCTGCTCCGGCGTCCATTCGACGCGCGGATGGGTGCTGAGGGTGGCTGGTGCTCACGCGCATCTAACGGAGCAGGTGGGAGGCCGTGGGGTGGACGGAGCTCGCCGGAGCAGGGCTCACGGCGGCGGCCGGAGCTCGGTTGATGCGGGGTTGCGGCTGTAGCGCGAGGCGAGCGAACGGGGGGGGGGGGTGGTAGGCAGCACCTAATGGGAAACATGATCCCACCGGAGCAACTAGCAGGAGCGGAGGGCTCAGGGGCATGGAGCTTACCGGCCATGGCGGACGGAGGCTTCGGGTGCTCGCGGGGCAGCGGCTACGGGGCGTACGTGAAGAAAAAGGCGGAGGGGAGCGATTCAGTGGCTCACGGCGAGTCTTCCGGTGCAGACGGCGGGGCCGGGGAGGTGTCGGAGCGAGCGGGGTGGCGAGGCGAATCTCCGGCGACCCGAGGAGGATGAAGGGGTCGGGGACGATGCTTCAAGGCGTCCGGCGCCGCGTGGCCCGGCGGAGAGGACTAGGGCGACGAGGCGGATCTTCTAGACTGCTCAAGGGAACGAGGGAGAGGCGATGGCCGCGGTGGCGCACGGTGGTGCTCTCCGGTGTGCTCGGGACAGAGGGGGAGAGCGAGACAGAGGAGGGGAGAGGAGGTGTGGGGGATCCATTCGGCTCCAGGGGGTCGCGTGGCATCTCCAGAGCGTTGAGGCAGCGGTGGGAAGCAGGAGGTGGCCGGGCGTCCGCCGGCGCGCGTCGGCCACGCGCTCGGCGTCCTCCTGGCGGGAGGAAGAAGACCTCCCTCCCCCTAGTGGGCTGGGCCGGCCAGATGGGCTGCCAGGTGAGCGCCAGGTAAGTCTTTTCTTATTTCTTGTTTTCTTTTTCTATTTCTGACATTCGTTTTGTATCTAAAAGAAATGTTAAAACATTTCCATAAATGCTGAAAATATTTGTGGCATCCAGATATAATATTCCAGAGGCCCTCACCAAATCCCAACATTTTTGGAGCCATTAAAATATTTATATAATTTAAACAGCTCCAAATCAAATATTTATGTATTGATTCAAAAATCCAAAATGTGTAGCAAAAATGTGCATCACCTTTGGTTGTTGTTCCCAACATTTTCCAAAGATCATGAGCATTTTTGAAGAGCATTTTGGGTTCATTGAAAATCCATTTTAAAGTTGAACCTATTGGAAAAAACTTTTGTGCTAGGGTTTGCTATTTCCCCATTTCAAATTCATTTGAAATTTAAACATGATGCACAAAGCAAGCCTAGGTCATACCAGAACTAGGGATGTGACAGGTGGTTGAACAGGACCCCTTGGTGTGGAGGGCTGGATGAACAGTAGACGGTGGAGGGGTGCCCGTGGAGGGGTGGTTGAACAGTAGCCGGTGGAGTAGCGCGCGGTGGAGGCTGGATGAATAGGTGCCCGTGGAGGCTGGAGGAGGTTGACGGTATCCCGTGGAGGCTGGAGGAGGTCAACGGTGGAGATGAACAGTATCCCGTGGAGTCCCGTTTTGTGGTACGCCACACCCCTCCCGGTGAACAGGACCCCCGTTTCGACCGTAGGAGGTCTGTTTCATCCGTTTTGCGGTATGGCACACCCCTCCGATCAACAGGACCCCCGTTTCGACCGTAGGAGGTCCGTTTCCTCCGTTTTGCGGTACGCCACACCCCTCCCGATCAACAGGATCCCCGTTTCGACCGTAGGAGGTCCGTTTCCTCCGTTATGCGGTACGCCAGGCCTCGTTTCCATCGCCTGTTCCGTCCAAGCCCTCTCGATGAACATGACCACACATTCCATTCCGACCCAGCCGGTTGGCTCCCACACGTTTCATTGCCTCCCGATGAACATGACGCATTCCGTTGCCTCCCCATGAACACGACGCATTCCGTTTCCTCCCCATGAACACGACGCATTCCGTTGCCTCCCCATGAACATGACGACGACGTTGTTTCTCTATTCCGACCCAGCCAAGTACACGAGCCCTAGCCGTACGTATGCGCAAGTAGGCGTTCGAGACCCCGCCCGTATGTACACATACGTGGCTGTATTTTCTTTCTTGCACCCTGGCCGCTGTACGTACGTGTACATGCTATGTGCGCGCCTCTACTATGACACGTGCACGCCTCTACTACGACACGTGTGCGCCTCTACATCGACCAGTATGTACGTACACGTTCGCGACCAGAATGACAATGCTACGTACGGTTCGACCAGGTGGGTCCCAACTGTCAGGCACTTCCTTGCATGCGAAGATGTAGCTGGTGGGTCCCAACAGTCAGGGGGGCGAATCATTTTGTTTTTTTGCCCGGACGCACTTCCTTGCGTGCGAAGGTGTAGCTGGTGCGTCCCAGCAGTCAGGGGGGAAACGTTTTTTTCGCGAAATACGGTGGCCCATCTGGTGGGTCCCCACTGTCAGGTGGAGGAATAATTATTTTCCACGTAATAAGGAGGCACTTCCTTGCTGCGGCCATGGACCCAGCTGTCAGCCTCTCCACGTGCAGTCCACGTCCGATGGAAGCCGTTCCTTGACCATGTTGACCACGCCGCGCCGAGAGCACCAGGGCGGTGGACGACGATGAGGCCTAGGAAGGGAACGATGCGGAGTCGGGGAAGATGCGGCAGTGGATGCCCACGCGTAGAGGAGTACGAGGGTTCACTGGTTCGCTGCGATGTGAGGCTGCCGTTACCGCAGAATAACAGGGGGTGTGGGTGAGTAGAGGGATGGCCTAGCCAGCGGTGGGAGTAGTAGGGGCGGTGAGGCCTCCGCCACATCACAGTCGGCCACGGGAGGCAGGAGCACGAGGCACGACCGGCGCTGGTTTGGGCGGCTGCAGCAAGAAGACCGGATGTTGAAGAAGCACTACGGTCGTTGGATGGACATCGTACGGTCACTGGAGCTAGAATCATGCATATTGACTAACTTGACAAAGCCCTCCGTCCCCGTCAACTTAGTAGGCCCACAAGTCAGCCTGCCACTATACTGGGTCCCAGCTAACTGGGGGAGTATTCATTTTTTTCTGCGTAATAAGGAGGCACTTCCTTGCGTCCGAAGATATAGCTGGTGGGTCCGAGTTGTCAGCGGCGTAAACGTTTTTTTCGCGAAATACAGAGGCCCTTTTGGTGGGTCCCTGATGTCAGGTGGAGGAATCATTATTTTGTGCGTAATAAGGAGGCATTTCCTTGCGTGCGGCCGTGGACCCAGCTGTCAGCCTCTCCATGTACAGTCCACTTCAGATGCATGTCGGTCATTGACCATGTTGACCAGGCCGCGCCGAGAGCACCAGGGCGGTGGACGACGGCGAGGCCTAGGAAGGGAACGACATGGAGGCAGGGAAGACTCGGCAGTTGTTTCCCACACAGAGGGGAGTATGACTGTATGGGGGTTTATTGGTTCGTCTGCCGTCGCTGGAGAATAACAGCAGGTGTGGGAGAGTAGAGGGATGGCTAGGCCAGCGATGGAGTACGGTGGGGCGGTGAGGCCTGCGCGACAGCAGAGCCGGCCGCGGGGAGGAGGGAGCACGCAGTCCCGCCGACGCTTGTTTGAGCGGCTGGAGCAGGAAGAGTAGTGATTGAAGAAGCACGACGGCCGTTGGATGGACATCGTACGGTCACTAGAGCTAGAATCGTTCATATTGACTAAGTTGACAAAGCCCTCCGTCCCCGTCAACTTAGTAGGACCACAAGTCAGCCTCCCACCATGGTGGGTCCTAGCTAGCAGGGGGAGTATTCATTTTTCTGTGCGTAATAAGGAGGCACTTCCGGTGGGTCCGAGCTGACAGCGGGGGGAACATTTTTTTCGCGAAATACGGTGGTCCGTCCGGGGGTCCCAACTGTCAGGGGCAAACGTTTTTTCGCAAAATACGGTGGCCCGTCCGGTGGGTCCCAACAGTCAGGGGGGAAATGTTTTTTCTGCGAAATACTGGTGGCCCGTCCGGTGGGTCCCTGCTGTCAGGTGGAGGAATAATTATTTTGCACGTAATAAGGAGGCACCTCCTTGCGGCTGCCATGGACCCCGCTGTCAGCCTCTCCACGTACAGTACTCTTCCGATGGAAGTCGGTCGTTGACCACATTGACCACGCCGCGCCGAGAGCACCACGGTGGTGGACGACGGCGAGGACTAGGAAGGGACAACGCGGAGCCGGGGAAGATGAGGCAGTGGATGCCCACGCGGAGAAGAGTACGAGGATTCACTGGTTCGGCTGCGGTGTGAGGCTGCCGTCGCCGTAGAATAACAGGGGGAGTGGGTGAGTGGAGGGATGGCCTGGCCAGCGGTGGGATTAGTATGGGGACGGTTAGGCGTCTACGGTAGCACAGCTGGCCATGGGAGGCAAGAGCATGCGACACGACCGGCACTGCTTTGGGCGGCTGGGGCAAGAAGCACTATAAGCCAGTGCCATGTCATCTATAGCCCATCTTATAGCCAACATGTACAATAATAGATCAAAAGAGTGTACTACTTTTTTATTATGTGGCCCACTTCTCATTCTCACAAAGTGCCTAGGAGCACGTGCTAGAGCTGGCTCTTCACAAAGAGCCCGCTTACCTTCTCTCTCCTCTTCTCTTTCCTCCAACTAAGCAGAAATATACTAGTTTATTTCTTATAGCCCGCTGACTCAGCTCTATTGTACTTGCTCTAATAATGCAAGAAACCACTAAAATGCCAAGAACCTACTACCACTTGCATACGTGGCAGACTTAAGATAAGACTACCTTATCAACCATTGTACATGCTCTTACCTACAAAAATCCTCGAGTGACCTCCTACCTCTGGCCCGTCCACCTAGTCATCCTCGGCCATGGGACGCAGCTACCGCCGCCGGTAGAAGGCGAGGTCAAAACCGCCGGCGGTGCGGAGCCCATGTTGCGGAAGCCCGGATGCCAGCTCCATCCGGCGCTCACGGCCGCTAGATAGCCAAGATAGCTCCGTCCAGCTGCTTGTCTGCAAGGTTTGCTAGCTAGATTGGCACGGCAGCGCGGCGGCTTGCTCGCGCGCGCCGCGCTAAGGCCAGCCATCTGGCTCAAGCGAAGGCCAGCACGATGGCTTTGTCGCTCATGAGTCACGCTCGGGCTAGCCTGCCAACCCGTGCGGAGGCCAGCACGGCATCCGGCCTGTCCGGCGAAGCGGCGGCCAACTCGCTCATCACCGGCGCCACCGACGAACACGCATCAGTATTGTTTGAAGTAATGTTCAGGAAAAATAATGATTTGAGGGGGAATAACAGGATAGAAGGTCAGATGTGGGTCCCTCGTGTCAACGGCCAAACAAAATGTGTTGGTTTAAGCTGCCTCGTCAGCACGGACGTGTGAGTCAACCCTGTCATAAATGGGTTTAAATGAACCTAATCGGTAGGAGTACCAGGTAGTTTTTGGCGTGGATTAAGAAATTTTGGGTATGTTTTTGCTATTTTTTGTACAATAGATTCTTCCTAGGGCTGGTTGAAAGTGGTAGTTTTTTGTTAAATACTCTACATATTGTAAGTAGGACTGAAAGTTAAGCTTTGGAAGCCAATAAGCAACGCTAGTTACATAGTGCATATGTGTACATGATTGAAAGTAAATATCAACCATGAGTGACTAATATCTTGATGGAAAACTCGAAACTATGGAATACTAGGAAAAAATGCATGGTTGGAAATACTAGCAATGTTCATGTCCGTTGCAACGAATCATAATTAGAATAATACTTATTCACAAACTTGGTACAAAACACTCTAATTTTGATATACATATGTCACTAGAGATATATTATGTTTCAATTAGAATATATTCCTTGGGCTGTTTTGGTGAGGTCAGGGAGGGATGTGGTTGGTTTTAAGATACTAATTATGGGTTTTTCTGCAAATTGGTAGACAAGTGGGATGTTGGTGAGAAAAGGCAATAACTTACCTCATAATCGTTAGATGTAGATCTAATGGTCAGAAATGACGGATGGCAGACACACCAGCATCACCAACTTAGTCTTGTGTAGGAGTACTAGCAAGATCCATGCATTGCATGGAACATCAAGATGCATTTTTTTTATAAAACACTTGTTGTGATTGACCCTGCGGGAGTAATCCCATGTGTAAAAACTAATGATATCTCGAGAAATATGAGATAAGGTGAGGAGGAGTGGGTTGTGGTGGTGGTTGGTGGTCGGACTGAGCGGAGGCATGGGGATTGACGACGCCGGCAGCGGCCACTAGGCCAGTTTGTTCCAGAGGCTTCCTTTCTTAATTGCTCAACAATGAGGTTTGTTGGAGATAAGGATGAACGAGGGAAGGCCTTGTCTGCAAATGTGGAGAGGTGTGCGGGTATCTTTTAGTTTAATTTCCATCCGTCAGATATAGATCAGATGGTCTATATTGCAAGATGGCACACGTACCATCATCACCAACTCGGTTTTTTATAAGAGAAGAAATATAAGTATGGAGATATAAACATATTATCGATACTTGCTTCCTAAACTAACATCTACATTCTATTCAATGCCTCGGCATGTGGGGCCTTAGCACAATGACTTCTCAACTGTGTAAAACAAAGATTTTCCTGTCGCCGACAAGGAGGGGGTGACGGCGGCCCGCTTTTTGGCTTGCTCTAGTCCTAGTAGTCATACTAGGTGGTCTAAGCACGTGTAGATTTATTCTTTTTCACGTCTCGTGTTCGCTGTACTGCCATGACTGTTGATGAATAGATGGTAAGTTATTCACGGGGAAACCCTTGTTGAGCGTGTTTGCGAGAGAGAGAGAGAGAGAGAGAGAGAGCGTGTGATATGTTAGAGACTAAGGCAATGATAACAGATTCTTTGTGTCTATGTGTGTGTATGATAGAGAGAGACATGTACATGGGGCTTTGTGTTGTGTAACGTGGAGACACATATACATAATTAGAGAGTGAGTGTGTGAGATACACATGCAGACATGAGGAGAGATGAGGATCCAGGTAAATAGGTGTTTGTGCGTGTCTGTGTGTGTTTGTGCACGCGTTTGTGTGTGAGAGGGAGAGAGTGTATGTGGAGTAGAAAGACCACTGATGATGTAACCTAGTATAAGGGAAGGGGGAATGGTGTGACATGTGTAGTAGTGAGATAGCACGGGTGCGGGCGGGGGGAGCAGACTATTTGGAAGAGAAATCGAGTGTGTGTGTGGGAGAGGGGTGTGAGAGCGAGAGAAAGAGAGAGATAGCGACAGAGAGAGAGAGAGAGAGAGGAAGAGAGGGGGCGAGAGGGGTCGTTTGTGTCCATAGATGGCATATAGATAGGGAGACAATGTTGATGTTGTCTGAAATTGGCCTATGAACGGAGACACAAGGGAAGCGAGTCATCGTGTGCGTGATAGGGACTTCATGAGAGATCTAGAATAGATGGTGTAGAGAACAATGTGCGAAATCGAGAACGATTATACATTAAGGAGATATGCAAAGAGTCACGACATATATGTATACAGGGAAGGAGCTGGGGCAGGTCCGCATGTGGGAGAGATAAAAAGAGGAGAGTGGTGCACAAGGAGACAAAGTGTGCTTGTTTGCAGTGGGGGTGGTGTGTGAGGTGAGTGCGCGAGAACCACATAACTAGGGAGATAGACGTTTGGGGGCGACGTTTTGTGTGTATGGGAACTATACACTCTACATAGTGTGTGTGCTTGGGTAAGAGAGATAGCGGGAGACCTAGAGAAGGAGGGAAGAGATGTGTGCATGCCCAAGAGACAAAGTGATAGAGACCTATGTTGGGGTCCGGACTTTACAAGAGAGAGGGGTGTTAATGTGCTCGTGTGTTGGTGTTTGGGGGGGAGAACGACTTCTCTATGTGTGTGTGTGTGTGGTGGAGGGGGGGGGGTTGACTTCAGATAAAGAGTGAGGTGTCTATATTTGAGGGACTTTAGCGTAATTGAGATATTGTGCACTCATGGTTGATCAATATGTTTCACAGTTTGTACTATGAGATAATGATACTTTTGAACATGCATGATATACCTTGATTTACCAGAATTACAAACCTAAGATTGGAACTTTGGAATTCGACTCCATCATTAGCTTTTGTAATTCATTTAAACGGAGGTACTCCCTCCGTTCCAAATTACTCGTCGTAGAAATGGATGTATCTAGAACTAAAATACATGTAGATACATCCATACTTGCGACAAGTAATTCGGAACGGAGGGAGTACATTTTTTAAGCCGGGATTTCATGATTTCAAATTCATATATCAAACCTAGAGACATATACATACGGGCATGTTCAAACTTTATAATCATCCACTTTATTCATACACATACACATTTTTGCTTTTGTCATCATATTTAGGATAAACACATTTGGAATTTCATTTGAATTGGACCGTATGATGGTATTTTCTTGTAGTAGCTCAATGATCCATATTTGAATTGAATGGACAATTTAAGTTTTGAGTTGGAGATATTGATTTTCAAAAGTTGCACATTTTTTTGCGTGCAAAACAAACAAATTGTCGGCCATGATATCATAGTCGGTCGTACGAGAGCAGAATACTTATAATTTTAGGCGCCAAAAGCTTTCAAACTTCCCGCTCACATTGAAATATCACGCGCCCGAAAGTTTAGCCCTGCGATATTCCTGTTTTACCCCTGCCACATGAACGGAAAAGGGCTGCTTTGGTAACTCCATTGTTTTCCCCTCTTTGCCCCCAACATTCTTCCCCAGAGCCCCTCCCCTTCCCCTCCCCGACCCCCCAACAACGGCAAGCCGCCGAATCTAGTCCTCCGCCGCAGTGGGGGACTTCACACCCCACCGGATCTACCTTCCGCACCTTGGAACCCCCAACTGCCAACTCACCACTTCACTGGAGCCGCTTCAGCGACTGGCTTGTCCACCGCTCCAGATCTCCTTGACCGCCATCATGGTCCACCGCACCGGATCTGCTTAACCGGTGCCCTCGTCCACCATAGCATAGGCCCTTCACTGACTCCCTCGTCCGCCCCTTCGCTGGCCCTTCATACAAGCCCTCGTCCGCCGCAACAGATCCGCCTCACCGAAAGCACTGTACAACGCGCCCGCTGAAGCCTTCGTCCACTGCACCTGACCCACTCCATGGACGCCATATTCAACTCCACCGGCCCTGCTTTACCGACGCCGCAGCGTCATCAGGTTATTTTGATTTGTACTCCTTCGGTTTTTCTCTTTATCGTGCAACTGTTCACTTACCACAGATGAGCTTTGTTGTATGTCGACAGGCGCCGCAACCGTAGCACCGGAGCTGCTTCAGCGACGGCGACAGCCGGCCCAAACTCAACCGCAACACGATCACCATCGACGATCCTTAGCTATCAAGTATGACAACGATACCCATACGCGCCGAGAATTAGGTACTATTATCCAACGGCCAGCGCCTACGTTCACTTTCCTAGCATAAGCACCGCACCTTTGAATTTCTTCAGGGCATCATCCAGTTTTTCATGAGATGCGTTATTCTGCTTGCACCTGTAGGGCCATACTTCTGGCAGTGAACATGTTACATGTGCTAAATTACATACCAGTGCACATATAGTTAATATGATTTAGTTTTGTTCTGATGCCAGCTGTTGGTTCCATCAGACTGCTTAATGTTCTCTATGCTTAATTACACATCAGCAAACTAGCATGTGGTTCCGCTGCTTTTTGTTCGTTTTACCCTACATTTTCGAATGCTAGCTATTACATCACTGCTCCGAGCCTCTATTCATTACTTGCTTGTGTGTTCTTGATCTTCCCAAGTTGCATGACTAATTTGATGCTTCTATTAATTATGGAGCTTCCAACCCCATCAAGCAAAATATTTGTTCTTTTGGGGCTGGCACCTCGAACAAGCATAAAAATAGAGGGAAGCAGATATATTGTCGTGTATGCATGCACCCTTCTTTCATTAGTTTAGATGAACCATTGATGATCAATTCGGACCAGTGCATGCGATTAAAATTAATTTTACCTAAATAGATGGTGCAAAATAAACTATAACTAGATTTGCAACCATGGGATGCTGACGATATCTTCAAAGAACATTGCAACAGCAGCTAGGCTTCACAGCAACATATGGTAAGCCAGTGTGTTTTTGTACATGTGAAATGTAATGCGAGTGGGCTGCTTTCTTGGCTTGTTCCCTCAACGTGTAATCCTACCGAATTACAAATAGTTCAGTTGTCTGCTTTGCTGTATTGCTTGATTCGAATGCTTATTTGTTCTTACGCTATACCTGAGTTGGCCAATATGTTAGCAGTGCCTGCTATACTATCGTAAAGAAATGCATGCCTATTTCATTTGAGTCCTTAACTTTTCCTCTCAACTTCATCACAAGACTGTCTTCGTAGTTTATATGAGGCCACACTGTTAAGTGCTTTCTCAGATTATTTCAACTGCTTAGATGCCTTGGCAATTTAAATATAGCGGTTGTACACTCCCTTTCAACTAGGGATGTCAACTGGGTCCCATTTAATCCCGATTAAAGTCCACCAGTGGTATGATAGTTCAAAAGAGTTTTTGTTTTTTGAGGAATATGAACATGGGAGGTAGCAAAAACTAACTAGATGGGACCGGCGGATGTCGTTTATTTGCCACTGACATCCCTAGTTTCATATTACCATTTTAATTTATTTTCGGATGATGCTGCTTCGAACCATTTAAATATAGTTTGACATGCTCGGCAATAATTCGCCCGCCGTTTACCATGTAAGCTTACTGCCTAGATCATACGATAACTATCTCTTACTGATGTCCAGCGGAAACCTTTCAGGATGCCGTTCACACTAGTACACAATGTACAACCCCAGAATCTATTTGTGGAAGCAGTGCGCCATCCATGTTACTAGATGGTAGCAGTTCAGAGGCAACACCGCCGGAGAGCAGTCTGAGCACAGATATTATAGTGCTTGAGGCTCTACTAGAGGCATAAAGAGATGGTGTGGCTGCCATGAATGACGTAATCTTTATCTTGAGGCTGGAAATTACGGAATTAGCGGCACGCATTATGCAAGCAACCCAAGAATTGGAGGAAGTAAGAATGTTGCATTTGAAGACGGAGGAGGTCCTACTGTTTCTGCTATCTGAAGCTCAAGGGAATCTCGATTCTTCTTTAGATACCTGTTGAAATTGTCATTAGATTATTGTACTTGCATGTTGTGTCATGTCTCTGAATGGATTATGTTGCAAGACCCCCTATGTTGTCCATGTGTTGTAATGATCCGAATTTTTTAGGCGACGTAATCCTAAGTACTTGTATGATTGACATAAGGTGAACTGTTTTTCATGTAAGCATATTGTATTGGATGAAATAACTGTTTGACTCAGAGTGTACCCAACCTACTGAATTCAAAGATCACGGCATTTCTAAATCATAATCATATACAAAGGTGGAATAAATCTTTGTTGTGGTTTTGAAGAAATAAATAACAAACCATATAATGATCTGTGGATATTCGTAATCGAATACAAATTGGACTTGAATTTAGTTTGCCAGGTCCCAGGGAAAACGTGAATGCTAATTCTCCCAAGTTTTGAATGAAGCAGCTAAACACCCACTATAATTTGTGGGATGCCCGAAGCAAGTGTTTGCGAGATGGAAATTACTGTCTACCCCTGACACTTGACATCCTTATCGACCGGATTTACTCTGCTGTCGATAGGGGTAGACTAGTAACTTCAATCAGACGTGACACAATGGCCTCTGAGACTATTCAGACACGGTGGGAGCCAAACGTGGGCGGCAAAACACATTTGATTCAAGCTCGTCCGAAAGACATGTGTCTCTTCCTCCATTTCCCCATTCATACACGGTGGGCGGGAAAACAAACTCTCCTCGTTCGAAATCGATGTAGGCTAATATTTTAAATAGCGGCAGATGTGTAACTTCCATCAAACGTGACACAACCGCCCTACCTGTCAGCCCCGTTCATACACCATGGGCGGCAAAACACCCTCTCCTCGCCCAAAATAGTTACCGGAAAATATTTGGGAGATGCGAGATTACCGTCCTATCCCCAACCGACGCGATGTCCGAAATTTTAAACGGGGGATAAGTTCGTAACTTTCCCCCATTTCAGAGAAGCGCGTCCTAAAGTTTGAGATCCCCCCTCCCCTCCATTTCCCCATTCATACACCGTCGGCGGCACGACAACCTCCGCATTGCGGCTAGCCTCCTCCATCCGCCACCCCATCCTCCACCTTGCCGGAGCCGCTACCCCTACCCCGTCGTCCACTGCAAGAGATGGACGCCTCTCATCCACGGTGTTGGACCAAGATCCTTTCATCGTCTCCTCTCGCTTCATCGGCGCCGTCGTCTACCTTGCCGTTGCCGCTCCTACGACTGCCTCGTCCACGGCAACATGATATATCCCCCGACCTGGCCGTCTGCCGTCTAAAGTCTTCTTCCCCGCTGCCGACAGCCATCGCACCAGCAGCACCCTCAACGTATCAGCATAGGCCTACACGGCATCGCAAGAGAAGTGGTACTCTTCCATATGTGCTTAACTTATTGATCTCACCCAGAAAATAGATCGTAATTTGTTTACTGTACTTTTCTTGTCCGTACCAAATCGTAGTGGCTAGTTGAAAGCAAACATTGGTTGCGAAGTAGCTTTGTCCGGTTTGCACGTTCAGATCCACCATGGCACGGACACTATACTCGTAAAGCTTATGGTTTCCCCCCTTTATATTCACTACCATCATCGTAGGTGCTTCATGTTGTGCTAGCACTGCTCCTCAAGACCTCAACCCAAAGCTTACGTGTTGAAATACGAATCTGATATGATGCTCATATCACTAAAACAGAGAATGTTTAATTGGTCACCTAATGTTCCTATATTCATTTCGAAAAGCATGTGCGCCACCCACTGGTCCAGCTAGTTCCACTTTCCTGATTTTTCTCTTGATTCTTAGGATTTCCCCTTTTATCTACTCTACTATGATCTGTGTAGGTGCTTTCTGTCATACTAGCATTACTCCACCCTTCAAGCTAAACAACACAACACTCAGAATTCGAAAGCTTAGTTGTTCAAATATGATATATGATACTAATATTAGTTAACCGACACATTTAATTGGTTAGCTAAAGGTCCCACTTGAGTTTCCAAATGCATGTCGCGACATATAGAGAGACAGCATAATTGCATTTCTTTGTCACTTGTTGACCGTACTTTCTTGTCCATACCAAATCTTAGTTGTTATTTCAAAGCAAACATTGGTTGCTAACTACCCTTTGCGCGATTTGCAGCATCAAATCTGCCATCCCACTGCCACGGTCAACACTGTACTCATCATGCTTATGTTTCCCCATTTTATGATGACCACAATCAGCCTACGTGGTTCGTGTCGTAATAGCACTACTCCACCCATCGAGCTAAACAAGCTTAGTTGTACAAATTCATATCTGATATTATTGCTGATATTAGTAAAACTGAGAGATGTTTAATTGGTTAGCTAAATGTTCCTACTTTAGTTTCGAAATGCATGTGAGCCACATATGGAGAGACCAGAAAGAATAGTATTTCTCTGTGCGCTATGGTTCATCATGGGTGGCCAACCAACATTGTATTGAAAGACTTGTAATATCTTCAATCTGCTTGCTCTTCTTCTCTTCTTTAAGATGATACTCTTCTCTTGCGGTCGACTGGTCAGGTCGAGTTGTTCTTCCTTAGTGTATTTTGAATCTGTCAGGTCAGGTCGACTTGTTCTTCTTTACTATATGTTGAAGCTATCATCTGCGAAGTGTCATCACTTCTGGAGCTCTCATATTTTGAGTAGTAGGACACATTATATTAATGCACACAACAAATTAGAGTATGCATGGCATCTTTTAAAAGAATTGCAGAGGTAGCACAAAGGGGTTTACAGGGAGGCAGTATTGGATTAGAATCACATCTGCATTACAAAGAAAATCTCACTTGTTTTTATGTTTTAATGCATGTCAGATATTGAAAATTATCAAAATGAATATGAGAAGGGGCGCACGAGAGGAATATTGCGGAACGATCCACTGGCTAACAAACTTGGCATGGTGGAGGATGGCCTATCTTATTCACCCATCAAGGTGCTTGCTCTAACTTTGCAAAGTTGTATTGGTTGCACATATTTTGCATCTGACCTCTTGCATTACTTCTACTATGTAACACTATCTGCTTAGTTTAAGCATCATATATGAGTATATGCCATACCTATCCATTTTCTGTACCTATTCCATGTGTCGTCACACTATGTTTTTCCAGTCAAATGTTGTTCTTTCGTAATAGATGTCCAAAAGGAAGAGGGTGAGTGCAGATCCTCAAGGAGTACAAACTAGGTATTTGGAAAAGGTAGTGATACCTGTTAAATCAGATAGATCAGCGGCCACAGAAAACACAGGCCCAAGTGTACCACACTTTACCCCTACTCCAGTGGCCAAACCCCTATTAGAACTGTTGGGAGCCCAGCGTCAGGTATTGTCTATGATATCAATTCAAAATTTGAACTCCTAAATTTCTGCTTGTGCCTTACCTTCTCTCTTGTATGAAAACTAATTTCAGATGAATCTCCTTGATCAAAGGATGATACGATCTCGAAACAATAATGGGATCTGCATTGCTCTTGTCAGTACCTCTCTCCCTTTTGCCTTGTAACATTGTACTTAATTAATTGCTATTTGATTATGTATCATCAGTCTGCACCTGAGCTTCATTATCCTCTATTTCTTCCAATATTATTTGATCTATATTTACTCTTTGCAAAATGTAGAATAATGGCAATGATTATAAAGAATTTCCTTTGGGGAATTTCTTGAATTATCCTTCCATCAACATGGAGAAGGGCTTTGTCCAGCCCGTGTTAACATGTAATGTAAGTTCATCCTTCTCAAGCCTTCAAACTTTGTTCTAGTATAGATTTGGATAGGCATCATTTCCTCCACTGCTGTTTGCTTTGCTGTTTACATCTGATTGGATGTTTGCAACAACTACCAGTTTCAAATTGTAGTTATAAAAACATGTTCCTTATGCAGAACAGATGCATTTATTTGCTTATATAATTGTGAAACCTGTTACGTGTCTCCTTGTTTCTCTTTCAGACTCGTATCTCTTACGCCAGGCAGAAATTTAGGGAAGATAGTGAGCCAAACCATCTTGAGGACAGCGAGATGACCCCAAGGTCCTGTCTTGATGAAGATAGTGAGTTGAAGCTACTCACCAGCAGGTGTGAGACAACCTCTGTGCAGTCGCTGCCTCAATCAGTTCGACTTCTTTAGTCTCAACTTAAAGCGGAAAGGCTTGCTTCAGCTCAGCTCCGACTTGTAGTCAAAGATGCAATGAAGATGTCAGAGGACTACCGTGCGCACCATCATGCCTTAAATCTAGTGTTGATGCATCTATCATTGACACAACTGAGGTCTACTCAGCTTCTTCAGCTGTTTGGGGGGCCCGACCTGTCCAGGCCTAGTGCCTTCTGAAGTGCTCTCAGTTTTGTATATTCTTTTGTCGGCGTGTTTATTTGCACTGGTGGCAAACTTTGATGCCCAGTGGATGTAATATGTGTGATAGCCGTGATAGCCTAACGTAAGTTGCTTGCTTATTTATTTCCTTGTTGTCTTGTTTATTTGTTTGCTTGTAGTCATTGCAGTTCTTTTTCCGCGGTTTGCTAGTGGCTGCAATAACCTATTTTTTTAAACTAGGCCACAATAACCATGGCCTAATATTTACTTTAGTGACACTGGGCCTCCTACGGGCCGTACAAACAGTGGGACTTCTACGGGCCGTAGAAACAGTGGGCCTTCTATGGGCCGTAGAAACAATGGGCCTTCTACGGGCCATAGAAACAATGGACCTTCTACGGGCCGTATCATCAATGGGCATTATAGGGCAGTATGATCGATTGGCCAAACATGGGCCAATAACAGGCCGCATTATGGCCTTAAATGGGCTAGAGTTGGAATCGTCCGTTCGTGGGCTGACCATAACGGGCCATCGTTAATAGGCTGTATTTGTAGCGACCCGACCTCAGATGGTCAAGTCTCTGTGCTTCAGTGTCATCCCTGGATCGGTAATGCTGACACACAGTACTTGAAGGATTTATAACAGAGTAGCAATCACACACTTATTACATCGAATGTCTCAAGAGAGAACTTATTACAATAATATGGCTTAAGGCCATCTAATGCGAAAACAGCGGAAGGCTTGGAGGATAAAGTGAGTCCATCAACTCCAACGGCATAGCTGAGCTGCACGGCAACGACCTAACGAACCTTACTCCTCGTGTGAAAAGTCTGTAACATAATACGTTGCAGCCCGAAAACGGGTCAGCACATGGAATATGCTGGCAAAGTAACACAGTAGAGCAAGAACAGAATAATGCTATCACTACATGCATATTTGGCTGGTGGAAAGCTCTATGGTTACAGTTTTGCGTAAAGCCAATTTTCCCCTACAACAAAGGAATAGATTTTTATTTTAACTCTCATGGTAGTTGAAACATTGAGAAGGTAACCCCAACTCAATCCCAATTACAGTATTTAATAACCCAACAATATTAATTAAGAGTGATGAGACACATGTGATAACTCAAGTACTAGATACTCAAGATTTGTCCATAACCAGGGACACGGCTAACCATGATTAGATTGTACACTCTGCAGAGGTTTGCGCACTTTTCCCCACAAGACTCGATCGCCTCCGTGGATTTCTCGCACTACATGGTGTTTGAGAAACGGATGACCGAGACACAGTCTTTCAGAAATATTAACTCTATACTCCGGGTAGACCATACCAAACCTACAAAACCCACTACCTGCTGATCTACCTCTTCAAGAGCTTCACGTAACTTACTCAACTATGCTAGAGCCCATAATAGCTTGTGGCTGCACACGGAAGTTTCTAGCATGAATCATCTCAGTTCCCTTTGAGCCTGGGTGGCGGTCCATAGGAAGATCACACGGGTACCCTGGGATTTCCAAAAAAAAGAAACAGGCAACACTGGGTTCCCCAGGTGCCTCAATCCACCCAGATGTTAATTTAAGTTGCCACCTTAAGTTGAACCATTAATTAACAATCTCACATCTGTCATGGATTTCACTCAAACCCGAACCACGTCTACGAGCATAACATAGCAATATAAGCAAGTGTAGAAGTAACTCCCAAGGGTTTGATAGTAGCATGCTTCGCACTCCGGGTGTTCTATTGCAAACAAACAATAACATACATAAGAAACAAGCAAAGATGCGCAAGCAAAACTCAAATAAGAGAGGTTGAACAGAAGTTCAACTTAAGAACTCCGGTTAGCAAAAGGAATCAAAACAAACGGAGCAACGAAACTCAAACGGCAGAAGAAACAAGATCCGTTTACTAATCTGGACCTAGGTCAATTTTACAGTAGCAAAAACTTGTTCAGGTTGATTAAACAGAAAGAGGGTTTCGAGACGAAGATCTAGGCGCTTGAGTCGCCTGATTTCGACTAACAAGCGAAAAGATAAACAGAAACTAAGATCGGATTAGAAATCGCGATCGAAAATAATCATGGAAAAATCCGATAAAAGAAAACTGATGAACGGACTAACGGACGAGCGTTCGTTAGCTGTAAGTAACGGGCGAAAACTGTTCGTTAGAACGAACGTACGCACGAACTCCGCTAACTAGAAGAACCAAGAAAAACTGGCGAACCGAAAAAAACGGATCTAGGATTTCTTAAAAAACCAAACGGTTTTTTTAAGAAAAACCGGCGCTCGGATCCGGCACGGTACCTCCGGTGAGGGGCTCTGGCGAGGCGGGGGTTGGGCGGCGGGCGGTGGCTGCGGGCGGCGTGGGCGGCGGTGGTGGTGTGGTGGTGGGGGCTCGGGCGGCAGAGTATATAAAGGGGCGGGGCGGGGGTGCTTGGAGGAGGGGCCAAGGCGGCGGCGGTGGAGTCCGGCTCGGACTCCTCGTCCAAGTCGGCGGCGGCGCGCGCGTGGGGAGGTGGTGGCGGCGCAGGCCTAGCTCGGCTGGGCCTTAGGCCCAGTCGGGAGCGGGAAACATTTTTTTAAATAATTTCGCCGACAGAAATAAAATCCTAGAAAATAAAATAAAAACCTAAAAATGCCAAAACAAATTTTCACCGTCTAAATAAAATATTTAGAACGAGATGAACATTTTCTTGGCCCTAAAATGCAATTTTGAAAACGTGCAATTTTTCTAATGCAAATAAAATCCAAAAAAAATCGAATAAAATCAAATAAATGATTTTAATACTTTTCCTCCAATATTTCAATTATTTTGGAGAAGTCATATTATCTCCTCTCATATATTTTAATATGAAATATTTTTAGGAAAGAAAAATAATTAAAATCCAAATCCTCGTTTCATTATTTGATAAACATCAAATATGAAAACCGGGAAAATCCCCAACTCTCTCTGAGGGTCCTTGAGTTGCTCAGGATTTTGAGGATCGCAGAACGAAAATGCAATAAAATATGATATGCAAGAATGAACTATGTATAACATTCCAAATTGAAAATTTGGGATGTTACAGTATTTGATGACGCTATGAAAACGGCCCAACGTATTAACGGACCACAAATGGGCTGACTGTAACCACGGGCTAAATTTGGCCCACAAGCAGAAAATGACAGTAACGGGCCGTAAGTAAACGAATGCTGGAAATGAGCCCAAGAATAAATGGGCTCTGAGAAGGCCGAAAGATAACATGGATTGGAAACGGCCCAACGGAATAACGGGCCATTAATGGGTATAAGGTGATACACTGTTCATTACGGGCCAGTTTCACAACGGGCCGTCAATGGGTGTAAAGTGATACACTGTTCATTACGGGCCAGTTTCACCATGGGCCGTTAATAGGCCAAGAGTTACATAGGGCCTCATATGGGCCGAAAGACGTCATGGGCCATACATGGGCCAGAAGTGAAAACGGGCTGGAATCATATTGGGTGGCCCAGATGATGCTACTGGGCCTAATTCGGATAGGGCGTAACGGGCCTTGGGTTAGCGGGCTGTAAATGGGCTATATGCGAACAGGCCATTAACAGGCTTTACATGGGCCGGCCCGCCACCTTTTGACCAAGTCAAACGGGCCGGCCTTTTCACAGGAATGGGCCTCTATTGGGTCGTGCCACATGTCGACGTATCATAGGCACCTTCTGTCCAATGAGTGGATGACATCTGTCCCAACAATGAGCCGACACGTGTTTCCTCCAGCCAATGCTGATTTTACACGTGGAAAATCCCCGTTGGTCGGGGCTGTTAACGGGTTATCGGATCCAAAACCCGAACCGGTAGCTTAACGGCGTTCCGTTATGGTGGATGCCATGTGTCGGTCACCCTTGATGAAAGCACTTCTGTGACGCGGGATTTATCATCATGGAAGTGGACACTTCCATGATGACAATTTTGGTAATGTCATGGAACACTTCTATGACAGCACAGGTATGACTATCTTGATTCTGTCATAAAATCGTCATGGATGTACATGCATGACAGAAAATGCGACCTACTATGACAAACACGTATCATCGCTAAAGTGTATTTTTTTGTAGTGATAAGCCGGCGCTTGAAGCGCTCCTGTTCGACGGGATCCTCAGGCACGATAAATTCTTCGTCGCAGAGGCTCACCTCGTCTTCGGAGAGAGGCATGTAATTGTCATCCTCTGATTCTCCGTCTGCTGCCTGTTCCTTGAGGCTGTCTTGCCCATCCTCCTGCTCAAAGCCTGGCTGGAGGGGATTGTCTTTGTCTTTGGCACTATTTGCGACGTTATTGTCTCCTATGCTGGTATCGCTGTTTTTGCTATGGCGGGACTTAGAACGGCGACGAGGACACCTCTTCTTGGATTGCTTGTCGGGGGGATTATCCTCCGTTGCCTTATTGCCATCGCTTTCTTTGGGGGTGTCCACCATGTATATATCATATGATGAGGTGGTCGTCCAGCGCCCTGTCGGCGGTGGTTCCTATTCGTCTCCCGCATCGTCGTCCATACCGTCGATGTCTTCAGAGTCGAAGTCGAGCATGTCGGTTAGGTCGTCGATAGTGGCTATTAAATGGGTGGTGGGTGGGGAACGAATTTCTTCGCCGTCCGCTTCCCACTCGAGCCGGAAATAGTTCGGCCATGGGTCTCCTGACAAGGAGAGAGACCGTAATGAGTTTAGCACGTCACCTAGGGGTGAGTGCTGAAATATATCCACGGAGGTGAACTCCATGATCGGTTCCCAATCAGATTGGATGGGCACGGACATGAGCGGTTCGGAGTCTGTGGCTGGGGACGAATCCGAGTGTCCGACAACATAGGTCTCATAGGAGGTGAAGTCAGTATTCGGCTCTATCGCCGCTGAGTGTACGGCCTCCATGGCGGGGTCCATCCACCCGTCCTCAGACGGAGTGATCTATTCCAGATTGAGGGCCGGAGTAGTTATAGGTGTGATCTCCCGAACACTATCCGATGGTAGAGTTAAATCATGCTCATCATGACTGTGTGGCGTACCTGACATTGGTTCGAATATGTCGAAGATCAAGTCTCTGCGGATGTCGGCAGTATAGTTCAAGCTTCCAAAACTGACCTGATGGCCAGGGGCGTCGCTCTCGATCTGCTCCAGATGGCCAAGCGAGTTGGCCCGCAGTACAAAGCCGCCGAACACAAATATTTGTCCGGGGAGGAAAACCTCACCCTGGATCGCATCGTTGCCGATGATCGAAGGAGCCATCAAGCCTTGATTGTGACGACACAGTTGAACTCTCAATGAAAGCACCAATGTCGGTGTCAAAACCAGCGGATCTCGGGTAGGGGTCCCAAACTTTGCGTCTAAGGCGGATGGTAACAGGAGGCGGGGGACACAATGTTTACCCAGGTTCAGGCCCTCTCGATGGAGGTAATGCCCTACTTTCTTCTTGATTGATCTTGATGATATGAGTATTACAAGAGTTGATCTACCACGAGATCGGAGAGGCTAAACCCTAGAAGCCCTATACCACGTGTAGCCACACTCTAGTGTCCTTTTCTACTTAGTTGGACAGATCACTTCAAAAAATTGTATAAAAATCAAGCAAGAAAACGGATGAGCTAACGCGCAACGGCTTTCGCGCTACTTGCTCAAAAAATCGTATAAAATCTAGCAAGAAAAAGGTTCCGGAAGGCTACGTGGGACTGTAAATCCTCTTTCGCTGGCTGGGCCCTTTGGGCTCGAAATCCAAACGGAGTGAGTGGTTCGATTCCACTCTCAGAACGAGACTGAACGAAATAAAATGCAAGTGAAACGAGGTGAGAATCAAATTGTAGGCTTCTTTCCTAAAAGCGGTGGTTCTCGCCTCCCCGTGCCCAAAGCGGGGTGGGCGACAGCGCTGCGGTTCTTTTCTTTATCGATCGGGTAGATCCATATGTTTTGAGGAGGGACGAGATCTACATATCCGAAACGCCAAGCTTGCATTCCATGCAAAGGAGAGTCCCATCCAGACACAGGACGAAGTCTTCAATCTTGTATCTTCATAGTCCAACAGTCCCACCAAAGTATATAGTTCGGCTGTCCGAGGACCCCCTAATCGAGGACTCCCTCAGGCTGCCCCCTCAACTCAACCCTGACGAGTACGCAAACATGGTCAGGGAGCACTTAGACGGTGCAGTTAGTATTGACCACTACCGCCAAGTCCATAATTCACAAATTGATGAAGTCCACATAATGGAGCTCAAAAGCGATTACCAAATCTACTTTTTTAGCATCTTGAAACCGCACATAAGAAATATTATGAATGAATCACCTTACAATAACATACGAGAGACAGCTTTCTATTTTGTCGAACAACAAGTCGAACCCAATGAACAATTCCATTCAAAGGAATGTTCTAGAGTTTTTTCCACTATATTCACGATATTTAACAAAATGGAATAAATTCTTCACGATTTCTAGAGTTCCGGGATTACTTCACTGATATCGATTTTCGCCTAAGCACGGCCTCTAGGTTAGTTCAAAGTGTAATACAACAAACTATCGATACACCGAAAACGAGTCAAGATGGATACATAAAATGGAGACATCGTGGATTACCCAAATTGGGATGACGATAGGACATTTCACTTTCTTTCGCAATATTTCTGATCATGACTCAACCACTAGGAAAGGGGATTTCTTACTCTCAGCCACGTTTTCGCTTATGCTTAGTCAAGTGAGGATTACATTCGAAGTAACGTAACAGGAGCACCATCTTCAAAACTTCTCAGGATCCGGAGTTTTTCGATAAAAGGTCCAACCTTCAATATCATGATTAGGTCAACCAGGCCAGATCATAAGTGAAATAGTTTGATCGGGTCGACCAGGTCAGGCCCGATCATGAGTGAATAGAAAATCAAAAACGTACATAGTTGTTCCAGTAGAAATACTTTGTTTAATTCTACCACTTCTACTAGGAATAGCCTTTTTAGTGCTAGTTGAACGTAAAGTAATGGCTTTTGTGCAACCTCGAAAGGGTCCTGATATAGTGGGATCGTTCAGATTGTTATAACCTCTAGCAGATGGTTTGAGATTGATTCTAAAAGAACCTATTTCACCAAGTAGTGCTAATTTCTCCCTTTTAGAATGGCTCAAGTGGCTACATTTATGTTAACTCTAGTCGCTTGGGCCGTTGTACCTTTTGATTATGGTATGGTACTGTCAGATCCGAACATAGGGCTACTTTATTTGTTTGCCATATCTTTTCTAGGTGTTTATGGAATAATTATAGCGGGTTGGTCTAGTAAGACGGGGGGGGGGGGGGCGTTCGGTCGCCTATGATATACGGACCAATTGGTCAAAAATGGGTTTGTGCCGTAGGTGTTGAACGATCTACTCTACACAGGTGTGGGCTTACAGGGCTAGGGCTCATAAAAAGAGATGTTTCTCTTCGCACCTCATATCAAGAGGAAAGGTAGCTTGTCAAGGTGGTCTCACTATTGGAAATTCTAGCTTTTTTTTCACCGGCTCTTCTTCTTTGTCAACTCTACTAAGGACTCGACGGTTCGCCTACTTGATGGATGACAGAACATGAAAAAGGGTTCTAAATTAAAAGGCTAGAAAGTCCACTACAGTACAATCAAAGTCAGCGGCTGAGTTTGCCTAGCCTCGCCTACTCATTTTTGTAGGCGAGCGAGTTAGCGAAGAGGCTTAGGGATAAGAGAGTGTTGGTGCGTATGTAGCCTTCATTCTACTACGCTACACAATGTCACTTAGCTCAACGTTAATTAAGGGAGTAAAGGAGGAATACCCTACATAGAAGAACCACAGTTCGCTTACAAAGGTATAACCTTTAGCTCCCTGGGGCTAAGCTGCTTCGCACCACTGATAGTTAATTAAGATTCCATTTCAAAGCCGCTACTTTGTTTCGCAAGCCTTTGTCATTGTAAGTCAACTAAGGTTGGACCTCGGCCCCCTGTGAATCTGCAAATTAGAGAGCATGCCGCAAAAAAGGATGGTCCCCTATGCATTTCATTCTTTCCGGAACGCAAAGAATTAAAGTACCTGACCCCCCATCATGGTGAACCTCTCCTTGTGATCGGGATGAGGTAGATGCCTCCTAGCCGTGGGGCGGGAGGATCGAATCGGAGTTTCCTTAGGTAGCCACCGACCTACAGTTCTCCTTAAACTTCTATGCTTGGTGGAAAAGAAGCGAACAAAGGTACGCTCGCTTGCTGTCTTGTTCTTTGCCATGGACAGGGATCGCTTGCCAGCTAGGCCCTCTAGAAAAAAGGTGGGGCAACATTGTATGAGAACATATTACCCATCTTCGGGGACATGGGGCGGAACGACCTCTCGATCTACTTACTGTAGCCCAGGACGGGCGTCGTCGTCTAGGCGTGACTTCTTGTTTTGATCTCCCCTACGCCCAGGACGTTGTCTAGGCCAAGAGCCATAGTTAGTTGTTGTTTCCATTTGGTTCTTCTTTCTCGTTGTTGACACCGGCAAGACCCAGCCAGATGATGATGCCTGCTGGTTGGTAGTGAGAGGACTCTTAGTACCCACAAAAAAGGGGCGCTGGTGAAAAATACAATCATTTGATTTAGTTTCTTGCTCCCCCTTGGTAGCAGGAAAGGAGTCTATCTATCTTCCTAGCTTTGGTAGATTTCCCCCAATGCAATTCAAAAACGGAAATTCCATGAATCACTGAGGTGGATAAGTCCAACGACTCAATAGCAGTGCGGAATTGAGTTTCTGGTCCGGTGGATCTGATCTATAGTTAGGGGGCAATACATACCAAAAGGTTCGAAGAAGGAAGGCGCAGTACATAACCAACCCACCCATAGCCGGTCTAACTGCTGAGAGAGAAAAGTGCTTTTCTTTCCCTAAGAGTCCTCGAGTACACACAACAATTGCAGATCCTTTGCGAGATCAGAATTTTTGATTCATAATTTAGAATCAATCAATGTTAGGTCAACATCGAGACAGAGCATCTCAGTTGGCTCTGTCAAGGAAGTGAAACAGGCATTCCTAGGTTGAGGTTACCATAGGATTGACCCTCACTCAGGCCTCCTATTCCAAGGATTTGATTCAGCAAGTTCCCTGCGCTACCCCGCGGGAAGTCTAATCGGATCAATCGGTGGTTCTGTAATGAGTAGTTGAATACACATTGAGGGGGCCTTGCCTCCTCCTTCCCGCCCACAAATTCATTCTTTTCCTCCTCTGATCTTACTAAACTTCACTCCAATCTTTCTCCATTAGCAACAAGAGCGGCTCTATCTATCGGCCCTTGATGAGTAAGCTTAGCTATACCGCTCAGGTTGCAAAGCAGCAAGCTCCCTTCTAATGTGTTATTGCTTGGAGCCTTCTTGCTTAGTAAGCCGCCTTCGGCCCTTCCACCTTCTTACTCTTTTTGGTATTCTCTTGCGGGTTTGTTTCCAGGTTCTTTCGTTCTTGGTTGGCTCTCTCTAATGTTGTTTGTAGATCGTGCGTCCTGCGCATTGATCCGGCAGTGAGACCCGCCCTGGTTGTAAAGCAAGCGAGCTGTCCTTCCTTTCATTCATTGCTTTGTCTTTAGTTTGTTTTTAAACTCGACCTTCTATCGGGACTGTGGTGACGAACCTTACTCCCCTCGGTCAAGTGGTTGACCTGTCTGTCCAATAAGTTTACTAAGTGAATGGGAATCCTATAGTTTGACCAGCCTGGGAAGAGTAGTAAGAGGCAATTCGCTAATATGGAGCTGTTTATATCGGCTTTCTTTCCTAACTATCAGGAAAAGAGAGACATGCGAGTTCGACTCTCGTTATATCCATGTTCAGCAGTCCCTTTCCATCTTGGTACTATTGATGGTAGTACCGCTCAACTACGAGATGCTTGAAAGTCGATGTATCAATAATGTTCCCAAGAGTAGCATCGAGCGTCGAAACGGCAAGCCATGCTTCAAGCTAAGTCGGTATGGATCTAATTGATTGCTAAACTGAAGGAACAATCTCTGTCGACGATTCTCATTCTCAAGTAGGTGCCTAGCTCTAGAAGGATGGACGGGATCATACATATTTGAATTGAAGAACATTTTGTAACACTTGTTTTTGAGTGGGGAAGGAAAATAAGCACACAAGAGAACAACCATCTAACCATCAGTCTGGACTCCCAGGATCGGTCCATCAGTAAGAAAAAGCTTCCGTTTCCGTCATTCAGAAGTGGAATGGAATAGTTCGATGGTATTGATTGTCCAACCATTGATTGAAATGTCTATCGTGATAAACCATGTAATTCTATAAGCTAAGCAGATGAGGAAAAAAGAACCTAACCGTCCTCTCTGATTGACTTCACCAAAATATTCCTATAGTCTGGTTTACCTTTGTTATTTCCTTGCAACCTTGGATCGACATGGTTCATTCCTAGGCTATGCTCTTTCAATGGTTGAAAGAAGATGGGAACGGGCAAGGATGATCAGACTACTTGGTTCGGTTCGTCGGAGGTATTAAAAGAAACCTTCTTTTTGGTCTTTTCTTTCTTGCCGCCACTTTAACAGGTGCCGCCGCAATGAGAGCGTAAGTTGCGGAGTTTTTTCAGGATTCTTTTATTTTTTGGTGCGCTCTTCCTTTTTTTGGATAGAAAGAAGGCTTCAGTGCGAGGGCAAGGGGTAGTTAAGTTTTAGGTTGGCCCTTGTGTTTTTCCAACTTTCATAATAGATCTGGGCATGGATGGTTTTCAATAGATAACCCTATGCCTTCTTCGTTTCCCCACGGGCATTCACTTCTCTTCAAGATCGGGATTAGCGAAACATGGATCCGACGCCCATCTCTTTTTCCACTTTGCAAGGCTGAGAGACTTTACCAATTGATAAAAAAAGCATGAGCAGGATCAGCAGAGGCAAAATCGAATAAAATTGCTTATTTGCACCTTTCTTTGGTAGGCAACAAATCTCACGGAATGTGGGAATCTTTTACAGATGTGAATTCTCGCTTTAACGCTTCGATAACATACTTATCATCAGGTATCTTCAGGAGCGGGGCTCGCCCTCAACAGATATTGTCTTTGCTTCCGCTGATGTCGAGTCAATTGCCCGAGGGAGCATAACACTGCAGGCCGCAATGAACATGCTCGCCGCATCTCGGATAATTGCTCCAGTTGCGCCAATTCTAGTATCTAAGACAGAAACCAGCATCCACGTGAACTTTGACTGTTCATAATATGGGAAATTCCGAGGTGAAGGATGCCTGCTCAGGTCATGATATCACTGATGCAAACTATGCTACACCAAATCTGAATCCTGACTAGGTAGCGAAGCGTGTGCTCTGCGTGAATGTCTTTATTAGTCTATTTCATTTAAGCCCAAAGGATCTTCGAATACCGACTGGTCATCCCAATCCTATCTCCCATCTGCTTATTCCAATTTTTCCTATTCCTACTGAATCAAATGAGATTTATGTTCTTCCATCAAGAGGAGATAGTTATCGATAAAGCAAAAAGAACCTATTGACATAGAATGCAATCGAAATAGAGACAACTAGGCGAAAAAAGACCGAAATAAGAAACTTATACTCTCTAGGTGGTTAGTTACCGCATAAGACATCGGTGGAAGCTGAAGGAAAGAGTGGGCTTTGAATCTAGGTATGCATTCTAAGGATTGCGCTACACCTAGCCTACCTTTACGAACATACCTCTATCTTTCAAACAAAGCCCTGTGTGTGGAACTACTTAGATTTGTTTTCGAATTGCTTTTCTCGGGCCATCGAGAAGTCAGTCAGCGGTTGGCTTGAGTCCTCAAGTTGGTCTTTAAGACTTAGCAGGGCCTTACACATAGTACACCTTAGTAGAAGGTAGATTTATCTCACCCTATGTGCAATCAAGCTCAGAGAGTTGAGCCGCAGAATTCCTTGCCCACTGACTGAAGAAGCTCCCTACAGTGTCCAAATCGAGGGATCAATCCAACAATCTTCTCCTTTACTCAAAGGAGTAGGTGGAAGAGTTATGAGAGAAATCAAGCGATAGTGCTTGACCAGTGAGAAGTGCACCAGAAGTGTACTTCGAGCGATGGGAAGCTAGCCTGAAAAGGTAGAGCAGAGGTGCTAACAATAATAAGAATCTTTCATCTTGCAAGTTACTCATAATTGAGAACTGGTAATGTGGATTTTGTTCCATGCAGCTACACCTTTTCGAATGCAAATTCAAGGAAATCGCTTCTTTCTTCCCATCCCGACCTATATCACTTGACTTTTAGATTGGCAAACTAATACCAGGTTGATGACTTCACTCCTCTTGGGAACTTGCTTCTTCCTTCACCGAAGTTAGTAGTTAGCTTTTATGGGCAAGGTGCCATACTGGGAATCCAGTCAAATGGTCCAAAGCAATCCAAGGCATAAGGCCCGTTTTAAATAACTAATCTCGTGACTTTTGCTACCGGGGGTAGGAAGGAAGCAGTGAGATCCAGGGAGAACAAGAAAGACCAAGAAGAAGAATGAATGCTAGAGCATATGCAAACCCTAGATTATTGTGATGGCAGCCCGGTCAACTGCACGCTGGAAGAGGATGGCATTCCCATTACAAGCCTGTAGATCCCTGGACTCTATTTAAACATTGGGAAGTCCTTCACAAGAATGCTACATTAAGCACTTGCCACACTGACATATTGATGAGCAAGCCCAGAGCCCGAATCCGGATGCATGCTTAAGTGCTCGGAGGGCAGAGCCTGGGCCCCGATCGAGCCAATATGTAGATCGATAACGTTTAAGCTCCTTGTCCCTAAGATCTTCCATATATTAAGACTAGTTTGATATGCCTTAGATAAACATATTCCAATAAAAAGGTTAACTAACATATATAGGTATCTGCGGGCATTTTGAATCAACTAATCTATCTAGAAGTGACTCAATATGTGTTCATCAGTGATTATGCTGTAGGTGCTTCCCCTCTGTCGAGGCTGGCATGTATAAATGGAGTATTGACCTTAAATTTGAGTGTGGGTTCCGGTTTTGAGTGAATGGATTGATTTCATTGTTGTTAAGAGTGTGTTGGCCTGCTTGAAACACCGATGTGCTATAGATACAAGTACCCTTCCCTTGGGGATCGATTAACGGATTACTTAGTATCGGATGGGTGAAAGACTTATCCTTCACCTTTAAGCTCCTTGTCTTTAAATAAAAGCCATCAATAACCTAGATCGGTCTCAATATCACTGCAGGGCATTTATCTCCCCTACTATATGGGTCTACCCACCTGGGCATTGTCCACTTGACCAACCATCATGGCTATATAATCTATTTTAACAAAGAAGTAAATAACTCGAGTCTCCCTCTAGGGGTTCTTACGTGACCTATTCCAGACAAGGAGTCCGAGCTAGGAAGAAAACCGGGGAATCCAGATTCCATAAATGGTCAGGATAGCTCAGTTGGTATACCCTTGAAGATCTTAGTTCTTTCGCGAACTATCAATATTGGAAAGTTGAGGTACTTGAATTCAGGAATTTCATTGACCGGGAACAAGAAGAATTCTCGTGACCGTGTCTAAGCCCTCTTTTCCAAATCTTGTACTTCTACGGATTATATAATTTATATCGATTAGAAATATTCATTTGATCTCCTTTTTTGGCGTCTATGCATGTAGCTGATTTCGTTTTGCTGAATCTCAACCGATGTATCTCGTCCGTAGGGATGGATCAAGGGACTACCTTCTATTTGGCACAAGGTCTATTTTAATAGGACAATCTAGCCTATTTGTCACTTTACCCACCTTTCAAGACTTCACGAGGTAGGCAAAACCAGCTCTTTGTTACTCGGAAGCCATTACACATCTGTTTTCTCGCTGCAAGCGAAGCATTAGAGATAGATTAGGAATGAAAGTAGGTGATCGATCGAAGCTTAATGGCGGATCGATAGAATGCCTTTCACTATGCGCCGTAGGAAAAATAAGAAAGAGATGAACTTCCCTTGCTTTGGCCAACTAGATTAGTGTGATTTCGCTTCCGCAGTCTTATGCTTTACCGCCATCTTTGAATTATGATTCCCTCCATTAAATAACCTATTACTCTTTATGCATTAATGAGATCGTTTCAGAACTGGAATATAACCTCCGCTATAACAGGGATTTCCGTTTCCAGTTTCTATAGAAGAAGGATCCGACTAGCTGGTTGGACAACGCGCACCCCTAAAAGGCGTATTCGGGTAAGAGGCGTCCCCCTCCCTAATTGATCATAAGTAAAGAGATAGGGGTCACGGATTCAATACGCCCGCTAGACCCATTCTTAAAGCAATGCGTAAGGCTTTCGGCTTCCACCGTAGGTTAGGTTCCTCATCTCTCTCAGATGTAGTAGTTCCAGTTGCTCTGGTTGTCTCAATTCATTCGACTGTGGTAAGGCAAGAAAGCTAATAGTCGAACAGGTGGTGAAGTCACCAGTACGGTAATGATGCTCGGCATGTGGAAGTTCTCGTTTCTCAACGTGCCATTTGGTTCTAACGAATTGAACTACTGACAAAACAGGACTTCTAGCTGCCTCCTCCGGTGAAAACGAACCAGTAAACATATTATTAGACCTAGGAAAATAAGAACTCGTCGAACAGAAGAACCGAGTACTATGGAATCTGAAACACACATATGCGAGCTATTAAACATACCATTCCTATTTCTAAATAACAAAATATTACCGCAGCGCTAAGAAAAGGGTTTGAAAGCTCTAAGTGGTACGATAAGCAGAATGACTCAAACGAAGTGCATCATGAGGGTTGGGGATTTAGCATACGCTCTACTATCAATTATAGGTTCACCTATGCCCCAAGAAAGAGGTCTAGAGGAGGAACTCAATAGATTTAAGAAACTTCAGTATGCGGGTAGCAATGCTTTTTGGAATCCAAGAGAACTTTGAATCGGAGGAACGACCAACACAGCTAGCATGGCTTTGTTGAATCAGGATTTGATGACAGGAACGTTGTTGAAATAACTTCTTTACCTCCCGTAAAATCATTTATGCCTGATTTCAGTACTAATAATAAATGGCTAAAAAAAATCCTATTTTTATGGTAAAATATGGAAAATCATATGGGAAACGAATAACGAATAGAAGTAGCCTAGCCTTTTCTTTCAGTCTCGGTCTCTAGATTCCCTTGTTCTTACCGTAGCTAGCACTTGTTATTGCAGTCAAGGAGCCAGGAGCCTTCAATCACATTTGAGCTTTATGCTCTTCTCCTTCTTGGGGGGTGGCCTGTAGTAGCAGGCGTACAGGATGAGGCCGAACAGCGCACCGAGGCCATTGGGGATCTGTAGTGCACGAACGAAGACAAGAGCCGGCACGGTTAGATAGACACTCTCAAGTTATATAAGAATTGGTTGGAACCTGAAGATGGAGATATTACTGACCGTGAAGTAGAGGTCTAATTTGATGAGAGCGTAGGACGTCCAGCAGACGCCGTTGAGGAAGCTCAGCAGCGACAGGAAGAAGGGCATGTACTCTATGCTCTTGGTCTTGATCACTTTACCCTGCACGCAACCCACAATAGACATTAATTCCTCCCTGCAAAAATATATGTTCATTAATTCCAAGCACAGAATGCAATAGCTTGAGCGTTCCAAATATATATATATATATATTTAAATAGGTAATTAACAAGATTCATTCTATGTTCTATGTAAAATATAAATAAATTCAGCAGGTAATATTGGTGAACTCTACACCTGAACCACACGACCCACGAGAAGAAACCGACATACAGGATCCCTTTTCCGTTTCAACGTGATCATCTCACAGAGTTGGCAAGGGAAGATCACAAAAAGCACAGACTGGTACAGGGACACATGTACTATCTCCATCCAAGAAAACACGATTCGAAATCTGGCACACCAGAAACTTGCATCCCCTAGGTGAACACATATGTTTATGATGAAGCTGAACATGGCAGATTTCATTAGATGAAATATTCCTCCCGTTCCAGACCCGTCACTCAACAGCCAACGAGTTTGGTGAGAACAATAGAACAAGTTTGGTTGGCTAATCAATTGTACAACATAACTACCTGTATTGAATGCAACTTCAAGTAACCAAGGATACCACATCGATAATCAGAGGACACGTAGGGGCTACGGTATCTTTTTAGGTAGAAACGAACAATAGGCATTTTGAAGGAACATAGAGCAACATGTTCTTGGGATGTGCCACACGAACACCATGACAGTTTAGCCCAAAAGGTAGCACGTTGGTTTTTACTGGTAAAAAGGGGGAAAGAAGGGATTTGACATGATGGTGAAAACAGGACCATTGATGCATCTTTTAGAGATGGATTTGGTTCCAAATTTGGCTCCCGCATCCATGCTTCCAGAACAAACAGCAACTAAGGTATGCTAATAGTGGTACATGATGAATGCCTCAGCTATAACCTGATGAGTCACTTGCCCTGAGTAGGATGCAAGATCCTTCACAGATCACTGTGTCTAGATCATGCAACAGATTTGAATGACGATATCCAATTATGAATTGGCTAGAGGAGGCATAGAGATAAGACAGAACTCATGGTAAGGTAAATCAAAGGTTTTCATTTACCTTATCATCATCGTAACTTTCTTATCTATTTGTGTATGCTATTAGAAAGGGAAATTCGATACAACCAACATGCAAAACCTCCCGTCTTTCCTATGAAAACAACTTCCGCCTGGATAGAATAGTTAGCCAACATGAATTCCTGCTTATTGTCCTTCCTACCCATAAGTTAGAGCAAGGCCGAAGTAGAGCATAGAGCTTAGAAGTAGGATCTGGTAATTGGTTCTGCTTAGCAGATGCAAAAAAGAGGTGTTTTTGGAGTGAGTCGCTTCCAAGCGGCTTTTGATGACGGCATCGTCAATGTACACTTCTACATTAGGACCCAACTGAGACCTAAGGATGAGGCTCATTAGGCGCTTAAATGTGGCGCCGACATTTATCAAACCGAAGGGCATCCGCTTGTAGCAGAAGGAAGGGGCGATAAAAGTAGTTTTTTCTTTGTCTTCCTCAGCCATATAGACTTGCCGATACCCAGAGTAGGCGTCGAGGAAGCTCAACATCTTGCACCCTGCGGTGGAGTCGACCAGTTTAGTCCATTTACTTCGGTGGAACCAAATTCCAGTGTATGGATTGCAAACATTTTCTGCTTTGGGTCTTAAGTGAATGAAAGGGTGGGTTAAAAAACCAAGGTCAGCCCCCCTCAAGAAATCTTGCCCATAGGTTACTGATGGGATGCTAGCTGCCAGTATACAGGAAAAACATGGTGCAGAGCACGAACAAGACGTGCTAACACATATCCCTTATATTTATTGGTTCTACAGAACATGTATGATAAAGAGCTGGCATTAAGTCATGCAACGCGCTCAGGCTTTATAAGAGGAAAGACTCTCGCCGGTATAGATTGAACATACGACGCTTGCTTACAAGACTGCTACTGAAAAAGTCTACCTCTTCAAACTGTTGAATGCCCTATTCCACCTATCTTTCCCTGAAAAAGCGTATACTTTTGTTCTATAAGCAAATAAAGCACACTTCTTTTGCGAATCAAGCAGTCTTCTACCTTGGTGGGTAGCGGAGAATCAAATCAATATCGGAGTATTGCTCTAGCTGCTGCTGAATTAACCTGGATTCAATCGTGACTCTCTGAACTAGGTTGTACTTTGTCTTCCCCTCTGGACCTTGGAAATGGAAAAAAGTTACTGGTGCGTAATTGAAGATTCGGTGAAAACTAGTCGACCTTTCATCACAAATTGAAGCAGAGGCTGTTAGTTGAAAATCCATTTGCAGATCCTGTTGTTGAGGTAGAACCAGCTTCACCAATAGCATAGACTCTATCAGTCGAAGAGATCAGCATGTATGAGGATAATAGAGACAGAGATAAAGGCTTCGTCAGCAGAGACGAGAGCGGGGCCCTTTTGAAAATCAGAAATAAAAGGGGCGATCAACAAATTGACCAGGTGTAAGCAGAGGGAACTGGAGCAGAGCAATATGTAGAATACTTTTCCATTCGAGACCTATATCTAGACCCTTGTGATCGATAGCCGGACCCATGCTGACGGCACCGAAATCGTGACTCTCTGAAGAACTTTGAGCCGGGTGGGGAAAAGCCATGGTTCATGTGATCAGAAAAGATGATAACTTCACCATCTTTTGGATTGGGCCGTTCCTCCTCCGGGTCAGGCGCACGGTAGGACATAATATTCTTCCCTGGCAAAAACCCTATGGTAAATAAATCCTTCAGAGTGTCCTCAGTGACTGTTGAGGGAATCCAGTTGCAGACAGTCGGCGCTTTGGACGGCATGATGTTCAAAAACGAACTGAAAGGAAAGCAACATGCCGGTTCAATTCAATGATAATGGTTAAATTAAGTGATAATGGTACAGGGGAGTAATGGCGGCTTAAATAAGGGCTAATGTCATATAAGGAAAAGTAAGCCGGCACAGTAAGCCGCCATGACTATAGATATTTAAGAAAGCAGATTCAGCTAAGTGTTCAGACAAACAAGTTTCCCAAATTGCTTGGTATTATTCCAGATCAAATGGCTGTTCAAAATGGAAAAAATTCTAGACCTAAAAGTTTAGCGCAGATGAATTTGTAAGTCCTAATGAAGCCCTAGATTGGGGAAAGGGGTCTACCAGTGTCAAGAGCAAAACAACTATCGCATAAGCATACATCTCTTTTTGGATCAAGAAGAGGCGACAGTGGAAGAACTGCGAAGAACCGCGAAGAACTACGAAGAACATGCAGGAAAACCTAGAAGCTCTAAATGTGGATATGAGGAATGGAGGGCGAATACTTACGGCCACGGATCCTCCACAGAAGATCGCCGCCATTCTCTGAACCGATTCTTGTTGATGTAGTGGCCACAGTCGACGATGATGAGATGCTCTGTGATGGCGGCGGGGCTCGAGCTTCAGTGGAGTTGCGGGAGGAAGAAGACAAAGAAGAGAGAGGAATGAGAAAAGACCAGGGCATGCCTATTTATAAGGGGATAAGCCAACAGGCGGGCGTGATAATCGAGGAAGACCCGAATAATGGTTATCTAACTAAATGGACGCCTCGATTCTCGGAAGGCATTAAAGATAAAGATCTGTTGGGAGTTGACGTCATAAAAGTTTTTCGTGTTTTCAAGAGATGACGTCATGGCAGGTTACAAAAACCTCCATGAGGATAAGATGATGGACTTTGTTTACGTGTTGAAGATTGACAAAGAACAAAGTTCAAAGTCAACCTGGGGCCTAATGTTGGGGATATAGCTATCAGTTATGACCCGCCCAGGAGGGGCCGGGTCAGCCCCAATGGCGGGTCACAAAGGGAGCCCAGTAGACATTTAAGGCGATAGTTTATTAAATCTTATAGAAGTCCTAAAGGCCTAGAGGCGGCTTAAGGCCCAATATTGTAAGCCGACGTATGTAAAGAAAGACTTTTAAGGAAACGAATGTAAAAGAGGTCACCGAGCCGGACACGATTTATGAGCCGGCCGGGACTCTGTAGGCCACCAGGCGTCAACCCGTGTATATAAGGGGACGACTCGGTGGCGGCTTAGGGCAAGAAACAAGAGATCGATAACCAAGCCGGTGAACTAGCCTCTTGGTGATCGAAACCCCAGCAATATCAACACAACTAGACGTAGGATTTTACCTTCATCGCAAGGGGCCAAACTAGTATATAACCTCTCGTGTCCTTTGTCCCGATTAACCCCTTTAAGCTTCCTAGTTGCGATGGCCCTACGACTAAGTCCTTTTGCTAGGACATCTGCCGTGACAATTCCACGACACTGCCCCTCCCGTGGAACTAGTACCACCAATAGATAGGCCCATCCCTTCTTGGGCAACCCTGAAAGTATCTTCTTGTATGGACTGAAATAAGACAAACTACTCGCGGGACCCACTTAAGATCTCTTTCTTTAGTTTTCTGCTTTATTCCTTTCTTAGTAAAAAGTAGCGCTAGTATCTTTTCATAATGATGACTTTTTTCAGAGCTTCCTAGATTTTGAGAAGCTGAGGCATTGCCGGCTAGGGGGAAATTTGATTGAAACTAATTACAACTAGTCACGACTAGGGACAAAGCTCAGCTAGTATACGTAATGTGTTCAAGGCGCATTTCCTCCAACAACTCACTACAAAAAATACACTTCTGTGATGATACGTGTTTGTCACAGTAGGTCACGTTTTCTGTCATGCATGTACATCTGTGACAAATTTATGACAAAATCAAGATAGTCATACATGTGAGGTCGTAGAAGTGTCCATGACATTGCCAAAATTATCATCACGGAAGTGTCCACTTCCATGACGATAAATCGCGCGTCACAGAAGTGCTTTCGTCAAGGGTGACCGACACGTGGCATCCACCATAACGGAACGCCGTTAAGCTATCGGGTCGGATTTTGGATCCGATAACCCGTTAACAGCCATGACCAATGCCGATTTTCCACGTGTAAAATTCTCATTGGCTGACGGATCCACGCGTCAGCTCCGCGTTGGCACAGGTGTCACTCCTCCAACAGTCGAGATGGGCCTATAATATGTTGACATGTGGATCGGCCCAAAAGTGGCCCACAAAGAGTAAATGGGCCGGCCCAACCGAAGGCCCATAAGATTTAGCGGACCATAATGGGCTGACCCAGCTAAAGGCCCACAAAATTTAGCGGACCATAATGGGCCGGCCCAACTAAAGGCCCACACGATTTTGCAGACCATAATGGGCCGGCCCAGCTAAAGGCCCACAAGATTTTGCGGACCACAATGGGCCGGCCCAGCTAAAGGCCCACTAGATTCTGCCGACCATAATGGGCCGGCCCAGCTAAAGGCCCAACATTCTCTGTCAAATTGGCCTGTCAACGGCCTGTCCTAAACTTGTCATCAACGCGGCCCATGGTCACTTCTGGCCCGTTAACAGTCCGCTAAGTAATTGGGCCGAATTACGGCCCGGTGTATTTCCGGCCTGTTAAAGGTCCGGCTTCATTTGGGCCCATTTACAGGCCATCAAAACTTTCGGCCCATAAACGACTGTGAAGGATTTGGGTCATATTCGGCCGTGTCTGACATTCGTCCTCTTAGAGGCCCACTATAGCTTTGGGCCACTCTCGGCCTGTTGTCATTTTCGGCCTGTTAACGTCGGACGTAAACCATGGGCCATATGTGTCCCAACGTCATATCGGGCCCATTAACGGCCCATATAAAAATGACGATAATCTAGCCCGACCAAAGTTCCGGCCTGTTAAAGGCCCGTGTATTAGGTCGGCGCATTTACGGCCCGTCCAAATTTCGGCCTGTTAAAGTCCAGTGGGTTATTTGGCACAATCAGGGCCCAATCTCACTTTCGGTCTATTAAAGGCCCATGTATTTTATGGGCTCGAGATATTTACACCTATAAACGGCCTATTTTTACTGAGGGCCCAAATTATGTTTAGGCCTGTTAAAGGCCCACTATGGGCACGGGCCTACCAGAAAAATATGAAAGCTTATGCTGATTTAGGCCCAGATATTTTTAGTGGGCTACATGCCAATTTCGGCCCATAATCGTTTTTAGCCCAATTGGAATGGGCCCGACGAATGTTGGCATGTTGGGCTCCTACGAAGCTTTAGGCCGAATACATTACTAAGATAAACCTACACTATACAAAAATAGCGTCATAATTACTGCAGCCTGAGGCAGCATCATAAATGTAGTATCACAACAAAATAAATTCCAACCATACAACAAAAGGCATGTTGGCATAAAGTTTACAGTCCTTCCAGATAAAAGCACCATCAGATGTATAGAAGCACAGATCATTTGACCTGAGTGCTAATGTTTCAGGCTGTAGAGTTTGATGGAGCAGCACGATCTCCACCTTTTTTCGCCATTGCTCTTGAACAACGAAGCGAATGTCTGATAGTCTTGTTTCAAAACCATTCGTATCTTGATGACATTTCTCAACCACTATTCTTGTTTTCGAAACAACGTCCACTAGGGATTGGACTTGTGTCTGGAGCACATATATATCACTTTGTCTAGCAGGAAGATTTTGTTCAGTAGGCGATTTGGACGAGGTTACCTTGACAACCAACCCAGAATTATGCAGGAAGGTGCTTTTTGCACTATTAGTGGAGAGATACTAATGCACTGCAGCAAGAGGTGACATTGTGCCTATAGTAGCCTCGTCACCTTCAGGTGGTTGTGGCTGTTCAATCATTTGTTCCATAGCTTCCTAAAAGTTTGAACTTGTAGATTAGTGTACCAGATAAGTTACTAATGAGACAAAAACAAACAAAGTAGGTTAAACATTTATACATAACTTATTTTGGTGAACTACTGTAATACATTAGCATGTATTGTAGTGCCAACTACATAATAAAATCACTTTCGGAACATATGTCCTTGTAGCATGCCTACTGTATTGTCTATTTCCTCACATTCGTTGACATCTAAGGATAAAGAGACATGGTTTAAAGTAGGATGAACATAGTATGACATCATTCATATCATGGGAAAACAAATGTAAAACAAACAGGCTATTTTATCATTGTGTGCGCACGTGAACATAACAACTAGATTACAGATCAAGACCAAAAGAATATCCTTCATCTCTTTTAAACCATGTAAGGTGAAATGATACGTTAAGACAACTGTGAATAAAAGTGAACAGAGTAACTGACATTGGCTGCAAACCAAGTAGTTAAATGAACACATCACAGTACCAATCAGTTCAAGGCAGGAGGAGTAAGGACTTACAACAGTGGCTTGAACTGGTGTGCTCATGCCCTTCATCTTGCGGGTGTGGCAATCCTTGAAGATTTGCACTGCATTCGGTTCAGGTTCTTTTTGGTCCGCACGGGATTTCCTCTGTATTTGGAACAAGTCAATATAGATACGATAATATGGCACAAAAAAGAAGGAAGTAGCAGCTATTTACAAGAGCCTCGCAGTGTGCAATATAGCTACGAGATCCTGTGGTCTGTTGGAATTTCACTTTAGAACGGTTGGTTTTGTTCTTCAAACAGTTAGCCTAGAAGAAGATACACTTGTAAGGCACATACATAAATACAAGTTCAATATGTGGTCTGATCAAATACATATAGCCTACCTGATACTTTGGATCAGACCAGTGTTTAACAAGGGCTATCCAGTCTTCATCTGTAATATATTCCACTGGAGATGTTTGGGCGATTTGATTGTTAGCCTTGCCTTCAAAGTGAGATTTTCTAAGGTGGTACCGATACTGTCGCAGAGCAGACTGAAAAACATGAGTGCATGCTTGTCTAGTTGCATCATCTTTTGGATCCAACTTGAACCTCATCTGTTGAAAAAAGAATGTAAGTCTTATTAGGAGGAAGCTAGAAAATATGGGACAGAGCAAGACAATATTACTAATTGCGATGAATAACATTACTTACGGATAAATGGTCAAGGAAGGTGTTAAACTGGGTATTGTCTTTCTCATTCCTATACTGGATCCACGTTGGGAGGATACGTGCATGACACCTAACAGCAACGACTGCCTCTGATACTAACTTGGCTGACTCTGTAGCATCACGTGGCTTTTTTAACCTGCCTCAAAATGGATCTCCATTCTTCCTCCTTTACATTTTGTTAATCTGTCAAGCATTATCCCTGATGTCTGTTTCCGCTTGCGCCGTGGTGCTAGTTCAACACCGAATATGGAAAGTGTTTGTGTACATCAAACTGTGAGAGTACATATAAAGGGGCATGCAACTGCAACTTGACTCGGTCAGGTACCATCTTGGTGTTGATGCTCATGCGGTTCATCTAATCTTGCCAAGTCCCGTTGTGTCAGCAATGCTTCGGAAGTAGTGTTAGGTGTGAAGGCAACTTGGGAACTGGCCAGTTCCGGAGCAAACGAATGAGTAACTAGTTGAGATGCTGGTACAGTTGAAGCGGATGCTGGAGCTGGTGGAGCAGGTGATACTGTGTTTGTAGATTTAGCCGGTGGACTTGGACCTTCTACTACACTATAAGTATGAGCAGAATCTCGACGGCAGACCCTTTTCCGTTTCACCCGACGAGTAACAACACTCCCTACTATATTATTTTCCTTGCTCTTTTTTGACTTTGCCATGTCAAGTTGTACCCACAACACAAAAGAATAAAATCACTCTTCAGAACTCATTGATGCATGATACAGACAAGCAATACTTTGATGTAAGACAACCGTATGAGGATGGAATATGTAAGAAAAATAGGACGGCATGACATATTCACATCTACGGTGTGCAAAGTAAGCAGAAGGATTTTCAAGAAAATAGAAGTAATGCAAGCTAGACACCATATGAAAGATGCAGCCAATATTACTCTACCAAGTTAAAAGTGTCTTGTCATAAGTGGCAATTCGAAAAATTAGAAGCAGTACAATGTAGAAATCAATTCAAGATGCACCACTATCAAACTGCCATGTTAGAAGCGTCCAATCATGAGTGACTGATGCAGGATACACAACAGCAGTACTTTGATGTAAGAACATGGTATGATAGATAGATGCAGTGTATTCTAGACACAGAAAGCCATGTCATATGCACATGTGTAATGTATAAACTCAGCAGGTGCAATTTAATCAAAATAGAAGAAATACAGGCTAGACAACATATGCAACATGAAACCAATTATCACACTGTCAACTTAGAGCAAGCACCTGCAATGGTGGAGTACGGGAGATGAACTCATCATGTAAACTTGGGACTTCAACTTCATTAGCAGTAGCAGTGGCAAATCTAGAGAGTCTCTGTTTGCGACGGTGGGAAGGACCACCAACATCCCCGAACTTACTCTTTTCCTTCCTATTTTCTGATATTGCCTTATGAAGTCAAAACCACAAGAATATGAATAAAATTAGCTCTGCGTAACTGGTTGATGCATGATACAGACGAACACTACTTTGATGTAAGGCAAGTGCAGGATAGGAGGATGGAATATATACAAAAAAAGACAGCGTTTCATATTCACACGTACGATGGGAGGATGGAATATGTATGAAAAAACAGTAAGCGGAAGGCATTTCAACAAAATTAGAAGAAATGAAAGCTAGGCACCATATGAACATGCAACCAATATCACTCTATCAGGTAAAAAGTGTCTCGTCGTAAGAGCCATTTAAAGAAATTAGAAGCAGTACAAGCTAGAAGACAATGCAAGATGCAACCTACATCACAGTCCCAAGTTAAATGTGTCTTATGGGTAAGTGATCGTTGCAGGTATAAGTTGTAAGCTACACAGATGCAATTCAACATAATCAGAAGCAATTCAAACTAGACATCATACGGAAAACGCAACCATGTATAACAGTTCCAAGTAAGAGCAAGCACATGTGATGGTGGAGTAGGGGAGATGTGCTCATCATGTACACGTATGTTCTAGAAACAGGAACACGTGTCATATTCACAGGCATTATGTGTAAAGTAAGCAGATGCAATTCAAGTTAGAAGCAATACAAGCTAGACATCATACGCAACATGCAACCACATATAATAGTGTCAAGTTAGAGCAAGCACCTGTGATGGTGGAGTAGGGGAGATGTGCTCATCATCTACACATCTACATTGATTGTCCAGCCTTGTGTTGTCTTGCGAGTCTTGTTGGGAGGATGGCGGAGTAGAATCTGTAGAGACCCCCTGTTTGAGTTGCTCCGAAGGACCACCATCATCCACTGCCGGACTAATTTCCTTCAGCTGTAATAATTTTGCTCTTCAGAACTCATTCATGCATGATACTGATGAACACTACTCGGATGAAAGGCAAACACATGATGCGAGGATGGAATATGTATGAAAAATAGGATGGTGTGACATATTCACACCTATGATGTGGTAACTAAGTAGAAGGCATTTCAACAAATTAGAAGCACTGCAAGCTAGACACCATATGAAAGATGCAACCAATATCACTCTGCCAAGTTCAAACTGTATGGCGTTTCAACAAATTAGAAGCAGTACATTCTAGAAATCATATGCAAGACACAACCAATATCACAGTAGCGACTTAAAGGTGCCTTATCATAAGTGACTGATGCGGGATATGCAAGAATAGTAGTCTGATGTAGAAACAGGAACACATGTCATATTCACAGGCATTATGTGTAAAGTAAGCAGATGCAATTCAACAAAGTTAGAAGAAATACAAGCTAGACATCATACGCAACATGCAACCACATATAATAGTGCCAAGTTAGAGCAAGCACCTGTGATGGTCTAGTAGGGGAGATGTGCTCATCATCTACACAGCTACATTGACTGTCTAGCCTTGCGTTGTCTTGAGAATCTTGTTGGGAGGATGGCGGAGTAGAATCTGTAGAGAACCTCCGTTTCAGTTGCTCGGAAGGACCACCATCATCCAATGCCTTGCCAATTTCCTTCAGCTTTATTGATTTTGCATTGTGAGGTCATACCGACAAGAAAAAGGAATATCATTCGCTTTCCAGAACTCATTCATGCATGATACTGACGAACACTACTCTGATGAAAGGCAAAGTCATGATACGAGGATGGAATATGTACGAAAAAATGGACGGCTTGACATATTCAAACCTATGATGTGGTAACTAAGCAGATGGCACTTCAACAAATTAGAAACACTTCAAGACACCATATGGAAGGTGCAGTCAATATCACTCTGCCAAGTTAAAACTGTCTCATCATAGGTGGCGTTCATCAAACTAGAAGCAATACATGCTAGAAATCATATTCAAGACGCAAACCAATATCACACTGCCAACTTAAAGGTGTCCCATCATAAGTGACTGATGCAGGATACACAAGAAGAGTAGTTTCATGTAAGAACATGGTGTGATAGACAGATATAGTATGTACCAAAAACAGGAAAGCGTGTCATATTCACATGTATCATGTGTAAGCTAAGCAGATGCAGTTTACACTAATTAGGAGCAATATGAGCTAGACACCATATGCAACATGCAACCAGATATCACACTGCCAAGTTAGAGCAAGCACCTTGGATGGTGGAGTAGGGGAGCGGAGACTTGGACCTTGTAATGCACTATCAGTACAAGGAGAATCGGTACAGATGCTCCGTTTACGTTGCTGCAGAGGACCACCATCATCGCCTTCCTTACTCTTTTCCTTCCTCTTTCTTGATTTTGCCTTGTCAAGTCAAACCCACAAGAAAAAAGAATAAAATTTTCTCTTCAGAACTCATTGATGCATGATACCGACGAACACTACTTTCATGTAAGGCAGCCACATGATAGGAGGATGGAATATATATGAAAAACAGGATGGCGTGACATATTGACATGTATGATGTATAAAGTGTAAACTAAGCACAAGGTGCTTGAACTTATTAGAATTGATGCAAGCTAGAAACCATATGAAAGATGAAACCAATATCACTCTGCCAAATTAAAAGGGTGCCCTAACAAATGTATTTGACCAAATTAGAAGCAATACATGGCAACAGGCTAGAAATAATATGCAATATGCAATGAATAAAGGTGACTCATCGTAAGTGATTGATGCAGGATACAGAAGAGAGGTAGTTTCATGTAAGAACAAGGTTAACACATAGATGTAGTGTGTACCAAAAATAGGAAGGCATGTCATATTAACAGGTATAGTGTGTAAACTAAGCATATGCAATTTACCCTAATTAGAAGCATTACAAGCTAGACACCGTATGCAACATGCAACCACATATCACACTGCGAAGTTAGAGCAAGCACGTGTGATGGTGGTGTAGGGGAAGTGCGGTCTTTAGGTACAGAGCTACGTTCAATATCTTCATTTAGGCTTGCTGTTTCTTGAGAATCATGTGGAGAGGATGAAATTGCATTCTTTATAAGAGTATTGCATCTCATATTAACCCACGCGCGTGACTGTCTCATCATAAGCGATAGACGCAGGATACACAAGAACAGTAGTTTGATGTAAGAACATGGTGTGATAGGCAGATGTAGTATGTACCAAAAACAGGAAGGCGTGTCATATTCACATGTATCATGTGTAAGCTAAGGAGATGCAATTTAACAAATTAGGAGCATTGATGAGGGATACAGAAGAAAAGTGCCTTATCATAAGATATAGTATGTACCAAAAACAAGAAAACATGTCATATTCACATGTATCATGTGTAAGCTAAGCAATACGAGCTAGAAACCATATGCAACATGCAACCAAATATCACACTGCCAAGTTAGAGCAAGCACCTTGGATGGTGGAGTAGGGGAGCGGGGACTTGGACCTTGTAATGCACTATCAGTACAAGGAGAATCGGTACAGATGCTCCGTTTACGTTGCTGCAGAGGACCACCATCATCGCCTTCCTTACTCTTTTCCTTCCTCTTTCTTGATTTTGCCTTGTCAAGTCAAACCCACAAGAAAAAGGAATAAAATTTTCTCTTCAGAACTCATTGATGCATGATACTGACGAACACTACTTTCATGTAAGACGAACAGTACATATCACACTACCAAGTAAGAGCAAGCACTTGCGCTGGTGGTGTGGGGGAATTGCGGTGATCAACTAGAGAGCTACGTTGACTATCTTCATTTAGCCTTGCTGTTTCTTGAGAATCATGTGGGGAGGATGACACTGCACTCTTTATACGAGTATGGCGTCTCAGAGAAACCCACCTGGGTGACTGTCTCATCATAAGTGATTGACGAGGGATACAAAAGAGCATTAGTTTGATGTACGAACATGGTTAATAGACATATGTAGTATGTATCAAAAACAGGAAGGCATGTCATTATCAAAGGTATAATGTGTAAAGTAAGCAGATGCAATTTAACCAAATTGGAAGCAATACAAGCTAGACACCATATGCAACATGCAACCACATTTGACAACGCGAAGTTAAAGCAATCACCTGGGATGGTTGTGTGTGGCAATTGAGATCATCAACTGCAGAGCTAAGTTTACTGTCTCCAACTGCTGACACTGCACCCGTTAGAGCGCTGGAATGCTTAGTGCTTATCTTCGAATTACACTGGAGCGACTTCTGTCTTTTCTTTTATGCATTCATCAACACTGCGTCAGAGTCTGAAATACCCATGCATAAAAAAACAATAGTGTGAGTATGGGTGAAGTGTGTGCACAATTAGTACAGTGTAAAGGTAGAAGATAGCAGGTCGGTGAGAAATAAATGATGGGAGACATATGATAGCTCTACAACATGCATGTCACACTAAATTACTACAGGATTCTATGAAAATAACAGTCGACTGAAAGCAAATAGGTCAGTCCATTTTTTCTGCACCGTCCGATGTACAAAGAACGGGCAGATCGCCTTCATCTACCTCCAGTGAGTCAGTGTTGATGATCTTCCTCGAAACGCCAGCGACCACCGGCCCAGTATTCCTCCCCTGCTTGCGCCCTCCCCTCGACCTCACCGCACTGCCGTGCTTGGAACCCCCCGGCCATCCATTCAAGCCCCACCGACCTCCAGATCTGGTGCAAGCAGCCCCTGCGCCCCACACCCCTATGATAGACACCGATGCGCCGCTTCCCCGGGGAAGAGGCGGACTAGGTGCTGCTTCTTTTAATTGTGGTTCGACTGACCCTGAATTGAAATCTAGGCGGGCTACTGACCTCTAGAAAAGGTGAAATAGTAAAAGGGAGGAAAACTTGCGCATTTAGTATCACGAAGAAGATGCAGTAAGAAGCGCTCAACTAGTTTCTTTCGTGGGATGAATATGGTGTGAGCGGAGACGTATGATTTGCACGAATAAGGGAAGAGGAGTACCTCTTTCTGCTGGCAGTGCTGTGTCCTCCTTTTGTTTTTCCGACGATCTTCTTGTTGTTCGCCGGAAACCAGAAGTTGTGGAGGACGGTGCAGCCTTGGATGAACCCATGGCCAAGTTGTTGAGTGTGGTGCGGTGGCCGTCTGTCGGCGGCGGGGAAGCAGATCCGAGGTGGCGAATGACAGCATAGCGGGAACAACTCCGGTGCGGTGGACGGTTGCGACAGTGGAGCCGGAGCAGTGAGGCGCAGGACGGCGTGGTCGGAGTGGTTCTGTACGGCACACGTCGGCGTCGGCATCGTGGAGGCAGCTCTGCTTTGGCTTCAGCTGCTAAGTCCTCTTGGGCGTTGCGGTTGCGGTTGCGTTGGACGACGACATCGGGGTACCGGCTCCAGCGTGATGGAGGAGGGCGGCGGTGGATTGGCCGCTATGGGGTGGAGGACGGAGGAGGCTGGTGTTTCGCGGCTGGTGGAGAGGGCGTTTTCGCGCCCACGGAGTATGAATGGGGAAACGGAGGGAGGTGGGGAACTAAGGGGGAACAATGTTTCGGTTTGAGACGCGCTTGTTTGAAATTTTGGGAAAGTTACAAACTTTCCCCCCATCTAAAATTTCGGACATATTGCAGGTTGGGGGTAGGACAGTCATGTCAGGTGTCCCAAATGTGGGCGGGATAGATTTCGGCCGAGCGCATGGGTAGGCGCCCACGGCGTATGAATGCTTCTCTGGCATCTTGGTGAAGTTACAAACCTACCCAGTTTAGACCTTTGGACATCGGGCCGATATATAGGCTACACGGGCCAGAGTCGGGACAGTAATTTCCTACCACCAAAACATTAGTCTCGCGCGGTTTCGGGTGACCAGAGGCCTATTTGGCGCTTCGTTCAGGGCCTCTTTGATTCATAGGATTGTCAAAATGAAGGAATAGGAAAAATGCAGGAATAGGGTGACATGTCCCATAGTATCCTACAGGATTTGAAAGAATGTTTGATAGCATAGGAAAAACAAAGGAATTCTACAAAGAGGTTTGAGTGGATGGAAATTTTCCTCCAAAATGTAGTACAAATGGATCATATGGAAAAATTCCTAAGGATGCCAATGCTACGAATCAAACGACCATCACAGGAAAAATTCCTAAGGGTTTAAATCCTCCAAAAATCCTATGCAATTCCTTTGAATCAAAGGAGCCCTCAATATTTGGGAGCAGAAGCATTTAACGTTTTCGGTTCTCTTGAATTGAACTTTCAGGATTTGTCAAACTTCACAAATCTTTACTCTTGAAAATCCTAAAGCTACGATTATTTTGGAATGGAGGGGGTACATTTGAATATACATTGTACATGAGTATATATCAAAAAATATGCAACTTACCTCAGTTCATGCATGGTTCCAGATATAATCTCCTTGGTTGCAAAAAAAAAGTTAGATATGCGTATGAATATATATAGCATGTTCAAACTCGCAACAAAGATTGATGCCCCCTTTTACATCTGATTTACAAATGCCATTATCTCGGGTTCAAATAGGTGAATGCACTTCCTATGAATTCGAATCTTCAAAACCCCCTTTCTGTTGAATTCGACATGTATTCTATTTCGTAGCTAGCAATTTGGAATGTATCCATGCAAGTGACAAATGTATAAAGTGCTTCACACTAACATTATGGAGTGCACTAATTAATGTTTATATATGAATTGCAAAAGCATCCATTGCCTGTATTTCAAACCGCTCTCACTCTATGGATCGATAATATGAAATAAACACATGCACATGCTAGAATTCAATTGCAGTTGAAGAAAGAGCCTACTCCTGGTACTGTATATTAGTGATAGGGGTGTGTACAAAGTACACGTGAATACCAGGCATTGTGCATGTGTGTATACTATCGACGAACTAGCCCCCAAGCTTGTATAACATACTAAGGGCCTAGGGTTACAAATCATATATAGTCGGCTTATCACCAGTGGGGATAGAGTCCTCCACGACTCTGGTAGCTTTGTGTTGTACGCCGAGTCCTCCACATGGGTTTTTGTATAACACATCTCGGTCCAACCTATATGTGGCCCAGGATGGAACCGACCCATGAATCTTCATGTTAACCCACCACAACTAGAAATGATGTGCCCACCACACCACACACGCAATCGGCCACTAAAAAAATAAGCATATACAATAGTACAACGGTATCTAGCTCACGATACGTCTCCATATTTTGTTGATGACACAGACGGACTTTGCATTTGATGCGTGCTCCGTATTTTGTTGATGACACTTACGGTCATTGTATTTGAAGCGAAAGCACGATATGGTCACTGGACTTCAGAATAAGCTTATCACGGTCACCACATACATTTTGTTGTGCTAACCAACATGTGGTCGGATGGTTAGAGGACAGTGGTTTCTCGAGCCCACCAAGGTTAAAGTCCCGGTGCTCGCATTTATCTTGTGTTAATTTCAGTATTTTCCGGCGACGTACGTTCAGTGGGAGGAGACGTTCCACTCGACTACGAGGCACCTATGGTGCCTTCGTAAAATCTCAAGATCATATATTCTGGTCCACTCTCTCGAAGGTGCTCATAGGGGTAGGGTTCGCGTGTGTGCGCTTATAGCGGTGAGTGCTTGCGCGTATATATGAGACCTTACGTCTATACCGTGTTAAACAAATACATATCATGATTATATGGTCACTAGATCACCCATACAACTCCGTAGTTTGTTGATGACACAATCAATTGACCAGTCAAACGTTCCACGCGGCGCAACTAGTGTTGCACCATTGGGGCGCGTAACCATGGGGCCCACCTTTCAGCCCGTATATGAAAGAAAGAAATGGTAGTTTGAGTCTGTACTGTGTTAATAAAATAGGAGTACATTTTAGGGTGATCATATGGTCACTGGCTCACCATACAACTCCGTAATTTCTTGATAACACGATCAATTGACCAGTCAAACGGTCCACATTCAGCAGCGCACATTACCATAGGGGCCACCCGTCAGCGCGTATATGAAGGACAAAAATGGTAATAAATGAGTGGTTTCGGGGAGGGCGGGCCGGCCACGGGCGGCGGGGGCTGGCGGTTCGGCCGGTGGTGGCTGGCGGCTCAGCGGGGTGGAGTTTGATGATAAACTGGAGGCCTTTGATTTCTTATCCAACGGCTGGAAAATCTAATGACCAGAGATGAAAAAGTCAGTCGACTGACGTGTAGCCTCACCCCGCACGTACACATGCACGCACGCAAGACATGCACGCATGTAGGCGTGCAACACTGACACGTACACACGCACGCATGCTGGCATGCAACACTGACACGTACACATGCACTCACGAACACACGCACATACGCACCCATGCATGCAACACTGAAACGTACCCTTGCACGCACGCAACACTCGCACGCCTGCATGCACACAGCACACAACGCAAGACACATGTTCAACCTATACGTGCATGCACCCTTTGTTAAGGACATGGATTGTTACGGGTATTAACCAATCTTATCTGTGATAAGCAGAACATTGATGTTTGCAGCGGTCTTTATGAATCACAACGTATCGAACGGGCTATCAACATAGTAGGCTTATCTACATGAAAAAGATGACGTCACACTCAATGAACAATCATCGATTTATGAAATGCCCGCTTCTGACTGCCCTGGCCCACCAAAGGTTCCTTTGCTATGCGCTGCCTGCGTTGGGTCACTTACATGCATGCCATGCACCCAAAGAGCCCACATGTCAGTGGAAGAACGGTGCGGTGTCCTAGGTCAGAGTCGAGGGCGCCACTCACGGCACGCCCGGCTGAACACGCCTCCGTGCCACATTCAAACGCCTCCATGAAACCCGCCCGTGTGGAAGCCAAGAAACCCACTCTGGACACACGTCCGTTCATGACCGGGCCGCTCCCCTATCTCCTCCACCATTTTGTCCACTCTTACAATGGCTTACGAAGAGTAGTTATTCCGCATCCAAGCCGGCTGGGTAGCTCGCCGGATACGAGCTATGCAGCTCGCTGATCCACCTCCCTCCCCTCGCCCGATGGAGCGAGTTGCCACTCCAAGCCGTGGAATTTTGCCATGTGTTGTTTTCATGGACTAGCAAGATGCCCGTGCATTGCACGGAACATCAAGATGCATTTTTTTACAAACTCCCGCATGCATGCAATGGATAATTAATGTCCTCCTTTGCTAGTACCATGAGGCAAACACCATTAATATTGCATCGATTAGTGTTAGTGGCCTTGTATATCTGCAAATTGTAATTTTGATAGTGGCCCCTTGTATATAAAAATGGAGGGAGAAAGATGAGAGATAAGGTGAGGAGGAGTGGGGCGTGGTGGTGACTGGTGGTCGGACTGGGCGGAGGCATGGGGATGGACGGCGCATTATGTCTAGGTTTGTATCTCTCTCACACACACCCACGTAGGTGGGGGACGTGCACGAAGAGAAGAGGTGCACGCACGGCGCACGTACTCCCGTCTCTTTCCCAACCACACCCGCGCAGGTACACGGTGGAGCTCATTTATGTATGAAAAAGGCAGCCCGTGTGGTAATTTGGCACGTGTACTGGTTGTCCACTTGGTGGAGGGAGGATTGTCTACCACGGGTGAACAAACAAATTGCGACTTGACGCGTTATGTTAAATTAAAAAAAGAGGCAAACCATGTGGGGCCTACCTTAGACGCAAGGCTCCATACACTGGAGTACTTTTGATGTGTCCCGTCAACTCGCAGAACGAGGAGAAGCTTGCTTAGTACGCCGTCTCCCCCGCCCACGGGTGCGGTGGCTCGCAGGATGAGGTGAAGCTTGCTTACTAGTATGCCTTACGTCCACTCCCTCGCCCACGCGCGCGGTGGCTCGCTGCACGAGGAGAAAATTTTACTACTCCCTCCGTTTACTCCTCGTCCCTACTACGTACTTTGGTTAGTACTCCCTCCATTTACTTATACAAGGCCACTATAAAAAATACATTTTGCATCTATACAAGGCCACAAATAGTAATCGAGACAAAAGTTACTACTCCCTCCTTTCAAGTTTATGGCTCAATTTCAAAATCTCTCCAACCAAGGTAGATGGTGAGTGGTCGAATTAATTTCGTATTTTGCACAAGTAATTAGTACGCTCGTTTTTCTCAAGAAGTTATGTTTACCGAGGCATTAATTAGAATGAATGCATGAATGACCACTAAATTTCCATGAACTTGTACATGCATTGGTTAGTTTCCTCTAGACACTGCTTGCGTCGGGTGATCTAACGCACCTCGAAATCCAACATGTAATGGTACTACTACTAGTATAGTAGAATTGAGACTTATCAAACGGAAAAACGAATGTTTTTTAGATGAGCCCTATAAACCCTAGTGGGTACGTACTCTGTAAAAACAGATTTTCCAAAACTAAGTCGCTCCCTTTCATGAATTCTGTAGTATACTCCTCTGTCGACGCTCCCTTTCATGAATTCTGTACTTCCTGTCGCCGACATGTGGGACATATAGCAACCGGGTCGACGTGTCAAGCACCAAATAATAGTGCAGAACAGCAGGGGGGACGCACATCACTCGTACCGGCCCAGTAGTAGTAATGAGCAATGAGACGTCAAATCACAATGCCGCACTTTCCCAGACGGACGAAGCAACCATTATTTCACACTTCGGTTCGCCATCATCTCAAACTACGTACTAGTATTGCTTCTAACTCAAGAGGGACACGCGCATCGCCTTGGTACATCATGACACGTGGGACCGCATGACAGGCCATGCTCCCCCGCTAATCGCTCGGTAAAATCAACTCATTTTTGCTATACTTCCTCCGTATCTGTTTACTACATGGAATGCACATCGTTCTAGGTTGAGAATTTAACTGGCTATATATGTGATGAACAGTACTCTGGCCTTTTAAAAAATGTATACTTTTGTACAGCAGTACTATCGATGGGTTGCGCCATGGAGCAAAAATTGAAATTAAAAAAAGGTGGTACATATAGAGAGCGCTCGTCGCCAAATTATGCATGTAGTACTATTAAAAAGGCTAGTCACAATAATGGTGTCCAGCACAACCCACCCCTCAAATAAAACTAAGAGGGTGCTTGGATACGTTTTAGTCCCATGACTAAAAGTAGTGGGACTAAAACATGCTAGCCTCACCCATGCTTGGATCCAAATACTAAAAAGGTTAAAATCAAGTTAATGAGCATTTATTATCCTCCAAACCCTCCAATCCAGAACTCGCCTGTGTTAAAGGAGAGGAGTTAAATGAGTAGAGAGAGGACTAATCCACATTTTAGTTGGGGTACCCCTGACTAAAAAAATTTAGTCTCAAGACTAGTTTTAGCCCCTCTTTAGTCAGGGGTGCTTGGAACTTTAGCCTCTTAAAGAGACTATTTTTAGTAAGACTAAAATAAGTCCCTTGGATCCAAGCACCCTCTAAGCATCCTGGAATTCTTTGACAAAACTAAGCACCCTGAAATTCTTTGACAACTAAACTGCTGGCTATATGATGTTGGCCATATATATTGTACGTATATAATGTGAAGAAACGAGTGGTAGTACTATACCAACTAAAAGATGAAATGTAAGAAATACTAGTATGTACGTACTGAAGAGTTAAAGTAACGAGAAGAAACATAACATAGTTCTGCTGGGGGCTCAGCACAACACACCCCTCAAATTAAATTAAGCACACCTGAAATTAAACTTTGCAACTATTCTGGTAGACACTTCACTAGAACCACCATGAGCAACGACACTGCTACCTTACTTGGAGTCCTCGTCCACATCTCAACTTCGTCCTTGTCCCTCTTCCTCTTGGCCGATACTTCTTTGCTTGAACCGCACACTTGGCTGTTGCTCTTCATCCAACCCTTGTAGATATTGAAGCAAAGGTAGCCGTCCATTGCAGCGTAGTGGATGTGGTCTATATCTAGTACATTCTGCTGCCATGCATGACGATCAAACGTGTATGGAGGTTTCTCCAGTTTACCGTACGAAGGATGAACCATGGCTCCTGCCAGGGTCAGCATTGAAGGATGACGAGAGGATACCAGCCGATTCTTCTGGAGGTCGAAGGGGTTGCCTACAACGAGACCTATCCGACGCAGGACATCCCTGTCGTTCTTAAAGTCTACAGTAACGAATTTCACTGTTTTTCCTTGAGGAAGTTCTTAAAATCCTGGCACTCAACGTCGGCATGGCATATGTGGTAGACCAAGCAAACATTATCTACGCAAACCTGGATCACGGCGGGCTTCTTCCTCTCTTCGTCCTTTAGATCCTTCTCTGGTCCCAGGATTGTGGTGTACTCAACATCTAGCCCAGCGACCCACTCATCATCTGAGTTCTCGAACATGCGTCTGAAGCGAGAAAGGCATCCTTTCACCGTCGCGGAAGAACAGGTGTAGATGACGTCGAACTCATCGCCGGTGATGGTTCTAACCTTGTACTCACCGCCGATCGTGGAGATTTGGGATGCCATGGATTTGGGAGGAGGGTTAGGATTAGTGGAACTACCGTAATGTGAATGGACGGGACGACTAGGAGCGAACCGCTGTAGTATTGAAGGACGTGCGGGGACGAGTAGGAGCGAACTGCCAGCGTGCAAACGGCAGGGTAGTGTCTTTCCATTCTCCCATGATACGGGCTTCCGAGAGCCCTTGGATCTGAGATCGAACGGTTGCATGGCGTGATTCTAGACCTATGGGTGAATATCCTATCCTGGAGGGTTATTCTGCAAATTTTCAGCAACTCAGCATGCGACCGTTTGATCTCAGATCCAAGGGCTGCCCGGAGCCCGTATCATGGTCGCGCCTACCACGACCGTCGCGTTGCTCGCGCGGTCGCGCCCTTGGAGATTTAACACGGTGCTTTAGGCTATCTGATGTTGGCATGTCATACATAGTCATCACTTAGTCACTCATACTACAACAAGGTTGGCTATAAGTGTATTTTTTTACTCCTCTCTATCTCTTTCTTCGTACTCAAGGAAGAAACGGTGCTAAGCGCGTGTATTTGTTGCATTTGCCAAGGAGTGCCCTCTTCCAATGAAATGGTGTTGCTAAGTTTGCTTCATTTAATTATCTATAGACTCAAAATTGTCTTTTCACCTAGGTACACGTGCTTAGCACCGTTTCTTCCTTGGGTCACCAAACTAGTCTCTCTCTTCTTGATTAACTTGCCACATCAGACTTTATGCTTATGTGGCAAGCTTAAGCACCTGTAGGAGCAAGTAAAAGTAAGTACAATAGTGTGCTTTACATGGCATTTTTGCATATGTGGAGGAAAGAGAGGCAAGGAAAAAGTGGAGAAGTGGGCTCTCATGCAAGAGACAGCCTCTACTACATGGTGGAGCATTGGGAGAGGCACCTGTATGGAGGTGGTCAGGAATCTGGGAGACTCACACCGGTCATAGTGCCGCATTTAAAATGATAATGGCAAGTCAAATCACGGGGCCCCACCTGTCCAGCAGTAACTCGCTGTCAAATCACACAGCCCTACGTTTACACCAGCCTACTCCCTCGTCTTCTCCCATCTCTATCGAACTGACTAGGCGGAACTGCCCCGCCGCCTACCGCGCAGGAAAAGCCCCGCCCTCGACATTTAAATACAACTACATACGCTTAAGAATCCAATGATATACTTTTTGTGACATAGTAACTCATATTTAGTTAGTCAAATGGATGACCTAGAACTACGTGCAGGCCCTATAAACCGAGACGCCTAAAAATAAAAAAACCGAGACGGAGAGGGTAGTTCAGCACGTATCTTTTTAGATCAATATAGTCAGGATTCACCAAGGAGCAAAACTAAGTGGTAGGCTGCTCCTGTCGTGTTGGCGTAGCAACTCAAGTAGGGTCAGTCCGCACACGAAATGGCGACACACTTAACGGGACCCCTTTGGCCGACATGTGGCTCATCCACCGTCTTGTTCCACGTGTGATGCACCAAATTACAGTTCGGAGCAGTGGTTGGAATTGGAGGCACCCCGGTCGTAGCGCCGCAGTAGTAGAAAATGAGCGACGAGGGGTCAAATCACAAAGCCCCGCCTTTCCCACATTAAGCTGGACGGACGAAGCAACCATCATTTCACTCTAGGGCGCAAGAGCGTAAAGAAAAGAGAAAACAATGATGCATGCGGCAGCTACCTAGGGTACCCTAGGGTAGGGGTCTCCACTACAGATCCTTTTTTTTGAAAGGGCCTCCACTACAAATCGGCTTCTCCCTCGTCCTCTTGAAGAAAACCGATGATGAGTGCGGCGGTAGGGTTTGTAGGAGTACTATGGCGTGCGGGGCCACGTCGTAGTAAACGGGTTCGAGCCGACGCCTTAAATATGTGTGGGTCACTTGGTTTTATGGGAACGAGGCAGCATTTTGGGTTCGGGGACCAGTGGAGATATAGTACGTACAAAAAATTGTGGACGTAGGTTCGACAAAAAGGCAATGATGCATTGGGCCTGCATTTTCATATACCCGGGGCCACGTGAAATTTGCTACTCTACTCAAAACTAGTAAGGTACACGTGTATTGAACGCATGAGATTTTGAAACCAAATTATGAATAAATACACACTATAGGATGTAAAGCTTTGAGTCATATATGCATGATGTAGATGTTCACTTAGTTCTTATAGTTCATCTCATTCAAAATCAATAAGTTTTATAAAAATGTTAAGATTCATGGGGTTGTGCATTGTACTCCCTCCGATCCAAAATAGATGACCCAACTTTGCACTAACTTTGTACAAAGTTAGTGCAAAGTTGGGTCATCTATTTTGGAACGGAGGGAGTAAATCATAAAGTAAGAAACAAATAATGGCAATTCATTTAGAAAAAAATAATCAATTATGATATAGAAGATTCTAGAACAAATGAGAAGTGCTTGTGTTTTGAGGTTTGTGCATTATGCTTAAGTTCAACCATGGAGTCTTCTAAATTGTACATGTGGCAGATCTGCTGGAATGTTGATGATATCCAACGGCCAGTAGTGCTCGGTGTCGGAGTACTGGGCCACGGGTAGGCTCACCCGAGGCCCAGAACCTTTCAAGACATCGGGGCTGACCGCGCCCCTCAAGACACGAGGATGGAGAGCCGCCTTCCAGAGGCCGGCTAAAGGAACAGCCAACTGCCCGCATGCGGCCGAGTCCTGGAGGTGAGGTCAAGACGGGCCGACTCCCGCCTGGTGGCTCCCAGAGAAGCCGACCACGGGGAGTCGGCCCACGACACCAACAAAGGCCATGCCCTCATAAGGGGGCGATGGGACGGGGAGTGACAACAGTAAAGCCCACTCCCTCCCCTTTCCATGGGATGGCTAGGCCACAGTGCGTCGTACCAACAGAGATCTCCATCCGGCGAGGCACTATTGTTGTGCCATCCCTGACATCAGCAATAGTGGGCGGAGTCCTGCACCCACGACGGCCTATCGGTACGGTCCATGGATGATGGGCCCTACCGGTCAGCGAGAGTCCAGAAGACGGCAAGAGCGCCACCAGTCGGACCCGAGGGGAGCCGGCTCCCAGAAGTCAGCCCGCCCCTCCCACGGGTCCCACACGCCATTAACCACACGAGACGGGGAGTGGCTACAGTAATCGCCCGCCAGTTGGCGGAGCTGTAGCCATGACCCCATGACCAAGTCTGCGTCATTAGAGGCACGGCTATAGTAATCGGTAGCCGGCAAGACCCACAAGCGTCGGGTACGGCCTGTCGGCTCCGTACCAGACCAGTTGGCGGGGCCCACCAGCCAGCGGGCCCTAGCAGTCGGCAGAAAGGCCGGCAGGCGAAGAGACTGACAATTGGGCCCTGCGCCCAGTCGGTTTACCATTGTAACCCTGGGGGGTAGGCCTATATAAACCCCCCCAGGGCACCCATGCAAAGGGTTCCGATCCATTAGAACTAGACCAGACCTTAGAGAAGGAGGAGAGCTGGCCTAGTCTCCTCTTGTCCACAGATACAGCTCGAGGAGCACCATTGTACTCACTTTGCCTTAGTGATCATGCGGAGACCCCGCAGAGCAGGACTAGGGGTTTTATCTCCTAGGAGAGCCCTGAACCTGGGTAAAGTTCGCCGGCGTTCGTGTCTACGCCTCATCCCGTTAACAGGCACCGGTGATGTTCTACTCGCCCCCACCATGATAAGCCATCCATTGGCATATGTCGCACCCAACCCCCGACATTTGGCGCCCACCGTGGGGCCTAGTGCACCGTCGTCCGGAGACCTGTTCTGGACGGGAACCCTTTTCCTCCCTCGCGAGCGTAGCCAGCCCAGCACGCCCGACGGAGTCTGCGCCGACGCGCTACATGGCGCTGAAATCACCTGCGCGACCAGTTGCCTCGCCGACCTTGTAGGCGAGGTTCGCCTCTCCGACGAGACCGCATTCGACGCGGGCATAGGCGGCCCTGAGAGCCTCCTCGCGGGCCCCTCGATCAACTTCACGTCGCTAGCGAGCCAGCTGGGGACTTGGAGTCTGTAGGCTCCACTGATCCGATGTTGGTCGACTCCGACACCGTGTCACTTGACACGTTCCCCACCAACGTGGTGGTTTAAGACGAGCCTCTTCCTCGTGCGGAGAGCGGCGGAAGCACCGTCACGAAAGTACTTGTCATCGGTCATGGAGAGCACTCCGGCCGGGGTGATTACGACCCGCTCCACACGGTGCTGCAAGACCTAGCAGCACCCAACCCTGAAGATGCCGACGCTGAGACGCTGGAGGCACGCCACCTTCAGCTATTCGAAGGAACCAAAAAGCTGGCCAGCATGAGACGCCTGTCAGAAGCCTACCAGCGCGAGATAGACCGCGCGGTAGGCGGCACGCCGACTACAGCTGGGCCTAGCCGCCTTGGCATGGTCCAGCAGTGCGGCGCGGCTATCGCCGATCTGTTCAGGGCGAATCGCCCCGTCTACGCCACACCTGCGGAGAATATTCGAGCCGCCCAGGCGGCGGCGGACGAGCTGGACAAGTTCGAGGGCGAAGAGCGTCGCTTGATGACGGGGCGCGTCCAATGACTCCTTGACGCGGCTGCTTAGCAGAACGAGGCCGGCTGCCACACTGATGCACAACGCCAACGGAATGACAACCTGCTGCCGCGCCGAGACCAAGGCATGGAGTCTCGGACGCCGACTGGCGGCGTCCGCGGAAGGAAAGACAAGGAGCCAGCTGCCAACCGCAGTCGGACTCGCATCACCATAGAGCGCGACCGAGACGGCCGCCCAAGAACAGTGGAACGACGGGACGAATGTCCGCCTCCACCCCCTCGGAGGGAAAGGCGAGTCTCCCTGCCGCCTGTTGATCACCCGACGCTCGGCGACCGCCTTGGCCGCCGAGAGGGAGTCGGTGAGAACGACGCCCGCCATTGGATCGACCGTCTCCACCGATCCCTGGCGCTTGTGGAAGAAGATGAATTGGGTCCATCGTGTTTTGGTCCCCGCATCCGAGACGAGCCCTTCCCCAAAGGGTTCACGCTCCCCAGAGACACACCCAAGTACACCGGCTCCGTGAAGCCGGAGGACTGGCTGGTCGACTACTCCACGGCCGTCAGTATAGCAAACGGCAACAAGCGTGTTGCTGTGAAGTACGTTCCACTCATGCTCCAGGGCACAGCCCGGACGTGGCTGAACAGCTTAAGGCCCCGCAACATCAACGGTTGGGTCGACTTCACCGATGCCTTCATCCGCAACTTCACCAGCACGTACAAGCGACCTCCCAAACCCGGCCAGCTCTCCTTGTGCGTGCAGGGCCCCAGCGAGTCAACTCGCGACTACCTCACGCGCTGGGCCGAGCTCCGCAACTCTTGCGAGGGCGTGCACGAGGTGCAGGCTATTGAGTACTTCACTACAGGATGCCGAGAGGGCACCCTCCTCAAGCACAGGCTTCTCTGCGAAGACCCGGAAACCCTCGACGAGCTGCTGATCATAGCAAATAAATACGCCATGGCTGACTCCTCCATGAAGACGGAGATTCAAGTTAGCGCAACCGGCAAATTGGCTCCTCGGGCTCCCCGAACCACAGCCGGAGACACCAGTCGGTGTCAACAGCAGAACGACCACAAGCGTAAAGCCCCCCCGCCGACTTCCACCAGTCGGCAGGTGGCAATAGTTGAAGACCAACAGCCGGAAGGGCAGCCTCCGCCCAGACGTCAGAAGGGCGGCAAGTCCAACTGGCAGCCGGCTTTCTCATATGAGCAGACTCTGGATGGACCCTGCAAGTTCCACAGTGGCGCGAAGCCGTCCAACCACGCCACTCGGAAATGCCACTGGCTCACTAGGATCGCCAAGGGAGACGGCCTTTTACCTCCCCCACTTGCTGGGCAGCCGCCTCCCCCTTCGCCCAAGCAGCCGGCGGTCAGACCAATCAGCGCAGTGCAAGACGAGTACCCAGAAGAGTAGGGAGCATACGTCGTGTTCACCAGTGTGGCCGACGATCGACATAGCAGACGGATGCAGCAGCAGGAGGTGAATGCAGTAGCAACTGACGCCCCAGAGTTCATGCACTGGTCTGAGAAGCCCATCAGCTGGAGTCGGGCTAACCACCCCAAAGTAATGCCCAGACCCGGCTCCTATGCTTTGGTTTTGGACGCCACCTTTGCCACGGACAAGCGAGCTGCTCATTTTTCCAGAGTCCTGATAGACGGCGGCAGCAGCATCAACATCTTGTACAAAGACACCATGGAGAAGTTGGGAATCAGGCAGAGGCAACTGCAGTCCAGCCGGATGGTGTTCCATGGCATAGTCCCTGGCCTTTCCTGCTCGCCAATCGGCAAGATCTTGATCGACGTCCTCTTCAGAGACAAAGATCATTTCCGCCATGAGTCAATATGGTTCGAGGTGGTGGACCTAGAGAGCCCATACCATGCACTGCTTGGCCGGCTAGCCCTGGCCAATTTCATGGCCGTCCCCCACTATGCCGACCTCAAGATGAAGATGCCGAGTTCCAAAGGGATTCTGACCATAACTGGAGACTACAAGAAGTCGTCCGCCTTCGCATCAAAGAGTAGTCGGCTGGCCGAGTCCCTCATGATCGCAGCTGAGAAGCGGCTGCTAGATCGAGTTGTGGCGATGGCAAGCAAGCAGCCAGAGATGTCGCCTGATCCCAAAGAGTCGGAAGCTGAGGGCTCATTCAAGCCAGCCAAGGAGACAAAGAAGATACCTTTGGACCCGGAGCACCCAGAGAGGTACGCTGTCGTAGGCGCCCACCTCGACAACAAATAGGAAGGCGATCTCGTCGATTTCCTCCATGAGAATCGGGGCATCTTCGCATGGTCCTCCAAGGACATGCCAGGTGTCCTGACGGAATTCGCCGAGCACAAATTACACGTCTGATCTGATGCCAAAGCAGTCAGACAGCCTTTACGCCGCTTGTTAGAAGAGAAGAGGAGAGTTGTTGGAGAAGAGATAGCCCGGCTGCTCGCAGCTGGCTTCATCATGGAAGTATTCTTCCCAGAATAGCTGGCCAACCCAGTCTTGGTATTGAAGAAGAACAAGAAATGGCAAATGTGTATTGACTACACAAGCCTCAACAAAGCATGCCCCAAGGACCCATTCGCCTTGCCAAGGATCGACCAAATGATAGACTCCACAGCCGGATGCGAGCTGTTGAGTTTCTTGGATGCATATTCAGGATATCACCAGATCAAGTTAAACCCAGTAGACAGGCTGAAGACTGCCTTCATGACGCCGTTTGGAGCTTTCTGCTACCTAACCATAACGTTCGGCTTAAGGAACGCCGGCGCTACCTTCCAACGATGCATGCAGAAGTGTCTCCTCAAGCAGCTCGGCAGAAATGCTCACGTCTACGTGGATGATGTGGTGGTAAAGACGGAGAAGCGTGGAACACTGCTGGAAGACCTTAGGGAGACCTTCGAGAACTTGCGCCGATTTCAGATCAAGCTCAACCCGGAGAAGTGCGTCTTCAGAGTACCAGCCGGCCAGCTCTTGGTTTCCTGGTCTCCGAACGCGGCATAGAATGCAACCGTATGAAGATCAAGGCAATTGAAAGGATGGAGATACCTAGCCGACTGCTGGACGTACAAAATCCACCGGCTGTTTGGCGTCCGTCAGCCGATTCATCAGTCGGCTGGGCGAGAAGGCTCTTCCCCTGTACCAACTCATGAAGAAGACCACTTTTTTCGAGTGGAACCACAAGGTGGACGAAGCATTTGTCCAACTAAATAAGATGCTGGCAACTCCACCTGTTCTGGCTGCTCCAACTCCTAAGGAGCCCATGCTCCTCTACATCGCCGCCACCAGCTGAGTGGTCAACACGGTCATTGTAGTAGAACGCAAGGAGGAAGGCAAAGCACTACCAGTTCAGAGACCGGTATATTATTTGAGTGAAGTACTGTTGACCTCCAAGCAAAACTACCCCCACTATCAGAAGATGTGCTATGGTGTGCATTTTTCCGCCAAGAAATTGAATCCTTACTTCCAAGAACATCCAATCACTGTGGTCTGCACGGCTCCTCTAGCCGAGATCATCGGCAGCCGAGATGCTTCGGGACGAGTGGCCAAGTGGGCCATAGATTTGTCCCCCTACACCATCTACTACCAGCCTCGCACCGCCATCAAGTCACAAGCGCTGGCCGACTTCCTCGTCGACTGGGCTGAAACCCAGTATCTACCACCAGCGCCCGACTCCACCCATTGGCAAATGCACTTTGACGGCTCCAAGATGTGCACCGGCTTGGGAGACGGCATCGTCCTCACCTCTCCCAAGGGCGACAAGCTCAAGTATGTGCTGCAAATCCATTTTGCCGCCTCCAACAACGTCGCCGAGTACGAGGCACTCATTCACGGACTCCGGCTAGCCAAGGAACTCGGCATTCGCCAGATCCTGTGCTATGGTGACTCCGACATGGTGGTCCAACAGTCGTCAGGCGATTGGGATGCCAAAGACGCAAACAAGGCTAGCTACCACTTCCTCGTACAGCAACTCAGTGGGTATTTCGAGGGATGCGAGTTTCTCCATGTGCCAAGAAACAACAACGACCAAGCAGACGCCCTGGCACGAATCGGCTCCACCCGTCAGGCGATACCATCCGGCGTCGCCCTCCAGCGCCTCCTCAAGCCGTCTGTCAAGCCATCACCGGAGTCAGACTCCATTTTCGTGTCGGCTCCTCCTGAAGTAGTCGGATCCGACTCAAGAGCCCCCGCAGACGGCGCGAGTATTCCGGCAGGCGTCGCGGGGATCGTGGCAGTCGCACCCGGCCCAGGGACTACGGAGCCCGGCCCGGAGACTTCGGAGCCCGGCCCGGGGACTGCGCCATTCTGCCCGGGGACTTCATCAACATAGCAAGCGGCTACCGACTCCAACCCGCCACCTCCCGGCCCAGCCACCCTCGTCCAAGTCGCAGTCTTGGCGGTTGCAGAAATTGCAGCACCTTCATGGGCCGAGCCCATCCTCAAATTCATGGTGAACAAAGAGCTGCCAGTCGATGAGATCTCGGCTCGGCAAGTACAACGCCGGGCGGCAGCGTATGCCATCATCAATAGAGAGCTCGTAAGGCGCAGCGTCACTGGTATTCACCAGCGGTGTGTGGAGCCAGAGCAAGGCCAGGAAATCCTCAAAGACATCCATCAAGGCGAATGTGGCCATCACGCGGCTTCAAGAGCACTCGTCGCCAAAGCTTTCTGCCATGGCTTCTTCTGGCCGACTGCTCTTGAAGACGCCAAGTCTCTAGTCCAAAAATGCAAGGGGTGCCAGAAGTTCCGCTCTAAGCCTCATCAGCCGGCTTCGGCACTCAAAACTATTCCTATTGCCTGGCCCTTTGCTGTTTGGGGCCTGGACATGGTCGGACCATTCAAGACGGCGCGAGGTGGTTTGACTCATTTACTTGTTGAAGTGGACAAGTTCACCAAGTGGATAGAGGCAAAGCCAATCAAGAGTTTGAATGGTCCGACTGCTGTGACCTTCATCTCCGACATCACAATTCGGTACGGCATACCGCACAGCATCATCACCGACAACGGCACAAACTTTGCCAAAGGTGCCTTGGCCCGTTTCTGCGTGATGCAGGGCATCCGACTGGACTTAGCGTCCGTTGCCCATCCATAGTCCAACGGCCAAGTAGAGTGAGCAAATGGCCTAATCCTGTCCGACATCAAGCCCCGGCTGGTCGAGCCTCTGGAGCGCTCGGCTGGCTGCTGGCTTGATGAGTTGCGAGCCATCCTCTAGAGCCTGCGCACGACTCCAAACAAGTCAACCGACTTCACGCCCTTCTACCTCATCTACGGTGCCGAAGCTGTCATCCCAACAGACATAGAGTTTGACTCCCCTCGAGTCACCATGTACACTGAGGAGGAAGAAGAGGAAGCACGTCAAGACGGAGTCGATCTGCTGGAAGAGGGCCGGCTGTTGGCACTCAGCCGGTCCAGCATCTACCACCAGAGCCTACGCCGATACTTCAATCGGAAGGTCAAGCTGCAGTCTTTCCAAGATGGAGACCTTGTGCTTCGGCTGATTCAACGAACAGCTGGCCAGCACAAGCTCTCATCACCTTGGGAAGGCCCCTTCATCATCAGCAAGGTGTTGGGCAATGACTTCTACAACCTGATCGACGCTCAGAAGCCCCGAGCGTGTAAAAGAGACGACTCCAGCAAAGAGACGGAGCGGCCATGGAATGCAAATCTCCTTCGAAGATTTTATTGTTAATGCAGTATGTATCACGCTACCTTTTGTATTAAAGTACGAAGACTTCGGGCCCCTTGAGAAGATCTCGGGGACTGCCTTCTTTTATCTATATGATAAAGAGTTATGCCTATGAGAATGTTATTCTTTACCGCTTGGCACCGGGTTCGACTAGTCGGCCCGGGGACTTGCCGTCTTGAGCTATGAAATGACTTCCTGCAGCCGGACAAGTAGCGTGTGTCACTCAAGCCGTCTCCTGTTAGAAGCTGCAGATCGCAGAGCGACTGACTGGCAAGCAGGAGTAAGGTAGAATGGGTGTCCATATGAAAAATGGCTAAGGACTCAAAGCATGCACATAGCTTAAGCTGGTTTCCAGCCTTTTTCAACCAACTCTTGAGCAGCCGGCTCGCCATTTTCTAAATTAACTTGCTAAAAACTCTAAATGGCTAAGTACTTGCCTCCCAAAGAAGCCAAGTATTTGATCTAGTGCCAGTCCGCAGAGCAGTTGTCCGACTAGCCAAACGGCAACTAGCAACCAAGAGAAGGCAGCAAAGGAAAAAGCAAAAGAGCAATAAGCAAGAAGAGATAGAACGCGGATAAATATTTACATAGAAAGGCCCTTGGCCGAATCATCAAATAGGAGTTCAAGATACACCCACACCCAGTGAGTGGAATTGTGCAAAATAACAAGTTCATTGAGACTACTAAGCAGGAAAAACAAGATAAAGTGGCAGCCGAGGAAGCCGCGGACGGACTCAGAGGACCAGAGGGGTCGGCGGTGCCAGTTGGCGGGGCAGTCGGCTGGTTGGTCTCCGCCTGATCACCCCTGGCGACAGCTGGCTCAGTTGTGCGTGGCTCATTGCTAGAGGCGCGGTCGGGCTGGGGCTGGCCGTCTGCCTCGACCTATGGCGCCTCCTCCTCGTCTCCTTCCTCCTCCTCGCTTTCCTCTTCGCCACTGGAGTCGATCACCTCCGCCGAGTCCTCGCCGTTGTCCGGTTCAGCCCGAACCACTCCGGCGGCGCCTCCTCGCCATTCTCAGTCCGCTCTGGGACGAAGACACCGGTGTTGGTGTACTCAGCAATCGATGCGGCGCACCTGACGAGATCGTCCTCCACCGTTGCCAGTTCCGCCTGAGCTTCCAGCCAGAACATGGCTAACTGGGCTAAACTCAGCCCAGGATACCACGCCTTGGCGAATTCCAAGGCCCGGCGGGCTCCAGCCCGGGCTGTAGAACCCTTCCAGGCCTCAAGACGGCCGTCTGCCACCTCCAACCAGTCGGTAGTCCGACTGGGGGTGCGTGGCGCCTGCATGTCCGGCCACAGGGCGGAAATCGCCTGGGCGCCGACATGTTGAAGCCGGCGCAGCATCCGGTGGGCTGGCCGGAGGCGGGCCTCGCTGCTGAGGACCTGCTCGCCAGAGTTCGAGGGGCGTTGGCGGCGATCTACGCGCCATCCGCCCTCCGTGCTTCACGATCAGCCTCGATGGCTTGATTGGCGATGTACGAGTGGTCGGGGAAGAAGTCTGCTAAGGAAGAGGACCGAAGGAACAAGGTTAAAATTTTTAAGGACGACTCAACTAGCAGTCGGCAGCCCAGGAAAGGAAACAAGGGGAAGCTCACCATCAACGAGATCTTCGATTGCTTGGAAGCCGGAGACCAGTGTCGCCTCTTTGTCGGTCCAGGAGGAGCGCGCGGACGCAAATTTGGCGAGAAGGGCGGCCTCCTTGTCCTCCGCCTCCCTCTGGGCCCTCTGGAGCAGCTCATTCTGCTCCGCCAGCTGCGTAGCCAACCGGTTGCGCTGCTCCGTCAGCCGGCCGCACTCCTCCTCCCTGACACGCAGCGTGGTTTTGGCTTCGCCCAGCTGCTGCTAAAGGGCGGTGTTGGCATCTGGAAAGGGAGGGGGAGGGATGTCAGTCATCAGCAAAAAAGAAGGTCGCCGGGGAGATCTGGCCTGACTGCTCAGCAGTCGGCCCGGATCTCGGGGACTACAACCCGCGGGTGCGCCAGCGCGCCCCCGCAGAGAAAGAAGAAGACTTACCCCGGGTGTCTGACAAGTTGGCGGTCCATTTGGCCAGCTCCTCAACGTTGGCGTTGAAGGAGGTCACGCGAAGATTGTGGTAATCCTGCATCGAATTTCAGAAAAAGGTGTTGGTACTTGGAACTCGCTGCTTAGAGTTCCGAGCCGCCTGCTCAGCAGCCGGCCCGAAAATCAGGGACTACACCCAGTGGGTGGGCTGGCGCGCCCCCACAAAGAAAAAAACAAGGAAGCAAAGCAAAGGAAGTACGCGTACCCGGATGGCCGTTCGTGACGCCAGGTATGCCTTGGTGCACTCATTGATGGCGTCGCCCTCGGCCCGGAGCTTGGCTTGGACGTCCAAGAGCGCTCGGTTCAACGGGCCCGTCCCGCCTCCCCGCACCCACCCGGTGGGCGCTGCGCTCGACACCTCGGTGTCCGGGATCGAGGAGCTCGCAGCGCCGGTCTCCAGAGGACGCGGCACTGAAGCCGCCTTCGCGAGACGGCAGCGCGTCAGCGTACTGACCTCGAGGGCCAGGCCCGTCGCCGCTGCGCCTCCGGTTGGCGGCTTTGGTGGATCCACCAGTTCTCCGCCTGGCGCGCCTCCGGAGGGTGGCGGTGGCGGCACAATGACCTCCGGCGTAGCGGTAGTGTCGGCGTCCCTCTCCATGACTGGGTTCTCGTCGCCGGCTTCGCCAGTCTGCGCCGAGAACTCCGGTGGCGGCGGTGCGTAGTTCAAGGGGACGACAAACACCGCCGACTGGCGGCGTGCGGCTTCCTCTGCACGCTTCTTCTCCGCAGTTCACGTTTCCCCTCCTCCCCCTACTTATAGCCCAGTTGGCTGCGAAGCCGAGGGGCGGTTGTGGGATTTACTGCGCCCACTACTCCACGCCCCCCATGTTATCGCGCAAAGTTACTGGGCATCGTGATTCTGTGGGAACCTCAACCGCCCCCACGGCCGCAACGGATCCGCTTGCGTGCCGAGGCGTGGTAGTGGCGGGCCCCGCCTGCAGACATGTCCCATCTCGCGGATGGGCAGGCAGGCTGGCCCGGCCACTGGTTGCCACGTGGTGAGCATGGAGTGGGTGGTGGCCAGGAAGCTTAGCTCACAAACTACTGAGTTCCCTCCGGGGGATTCGAAAGCATTTTTGAATAAGTCAAAGTCAGGCGACTCCGACTCCTACCAGTCCGCCCGGCAGAAGTCAAACGAGGTCTCACCTCAAGTACTCGAAGAAAGAAACTACTGAGGCTCCTCGGCTGATCGTCCGCGGCGCCTCACCAGCTTCGGGGACTACTGTCGGAGTAATGGACCATGGGTAGGCTAACCTGAGGCCCAGAACCTTTCAAGACATCGGGGCTGACCGTGCCCCTCAAGACACCAGGATGGATAGCCACCTTCCAGAGGCCGGCTAAAGGAACAACCGACTGCCCGCTTGCGGCCGAGTCCTGGAGGCGAGGTCAAGACGGGCCGATTCCTGCCTGGTGGCTCCTAGAGAAGCCGGCCACGGGGAGTCAGCCCACGACACCAACAAAGCCCATGCCCTCATAAGGGGGGATGGGACGGGGAGTGACAATAGTAAAGCCCACTCCCTCCCCTTTCCATGGGATGGCTAGGCCACAGTGCGCCTTACCAACGGAGATCTCCGTTCGGCGAGGCACTGTTGCCGTGCCATCCCTGACATCAGCAACAGTGGGCAGAGTCCTGCACCCACGACGGCCTGTCGGTATGGTCCACGGATGATGGGCCCTACCGGTCAGCGAGAGTCCAGAAGACGGCAAGAGCGCCACCAGTCGGACCCGAGGGGAGCCGGCCCCCAGAAGTCTGCCTGCCCCTCCCACGGGTCCCACACACCATTAACCAGACGAGACGGGGAGTGGCTACAGTAATCGCCCGCCAGGTGGCGGAGCTGTTGCCACGACCCCAAGACCAAGCCTGCAGCCGGCAAGACCCGCAAGCGGCGGGTACGGCCTGTCGGCTCCGTACCAGACCAGTCGGCGGGGCCCACCAGCCAGCGGGCCCGAGCAGTCGGCAAAAAGGCCGGTAGGCGAAGAGACTGACGACTGGGCCCTGCGCCTAGTTGGTTTACCATTGTACCCCTGGGGGGTAGGCCTATATATACCCCCCAGGGCACCCATGCAAAGGGTTCCGATCCATTAGAACTAGACCAGACCTTAGAGAAGGAGGAGAGCTGGCCTAGTCTCCTCTTGTCCACAGATACAGCTCGAGGAGCACCATTGTACTCACTTTTCCTTAGTGATCATGCGGAGACCCCGCAGAGCAGGACTAGGGGTGTTATCTCCTAGGAGAGCCCCGAACCTGGGTAAAGTTTGTCGGCGTTCGTGTCTATGCCTCATCCCGTTTCCAGGCACCGGCGACGTTCTACTTGCCCCCACCATGATAAGCCATCCATTGGCATATGTCGCACCCAACCCCCGACACTCGGATTTGCCTATCTCTGCACTGTCGGGTTAGCTTCACCCAGCGACCATCTTTCAAAGTTATTGGCACACTATATAGTTCTTGTGCCATAGTTTCATGTTTTGGAAAAAAGCTACTAGTGGGTTGTACTATCTATTTAGGAATAGAAGATGTGTACTTGGAAGTTGTAGGGAAAGAGATGACATGGAGCATCTTAATTCCTATGAGTAGGGATTGGAAAAGAGATGTCATTTGGTTCACATCATAGGAACTTTTCTATTGAATATAGAGATGACATGTTTCTCAATTCCTATGAGGAGGGATTAGAAAAGAGATGTAATTTGGTTCATATCATAGGAACTTTTCTATTGAATAGACGCTAATGTTTATTTTCCTTTGAAATTAAGGGAGTATAGGAATCCATTCATATGAACCAAGTGGCTCTAAAGCTATAGAAATGATATCATGTTTATTTCCTTTGAAATGTGGAGTATATTAATCTATTCCTATGAACCAATTGGCTCTAAAGGAAAAAAAATCCTATAAAAATCATTTCATATAGAGTTCCTATGATATTCCTCGACACTAAAGGATGCTTAAAATTGCTGCGGGTGATACGATGGTCTTTCTTTGTAGACTCCTCACCCAACTTTATAGTTACCTCTCGAAGATGAATGAAATGATATATACATGGTATTCTACATGTGCAATTTGGTACATGAAAACTCGGTAAAAGTTTGCGAGGTTCAAATTTTCAATAAAGCTATATGCACTTCATTTCGGAACGGAGGGAGCATACGGCAGTTGCTAACACTCACGTGGAAGATTTGTGTGTAGGAGGAGTGGATGTTCTGTTAAATGACATGGCAAAACTGACACTGTCGGATGCCGATCTAACGGTCCTTACGGCGTTCATCAGGAAAAGGCTTGTGGCGAACGTTTGTCGGATAATGATTTACTGACACATGCATTGCATTGATACGTGCCCCCCTCTCTCTCACGCACACACACCCTCACGAGTCACGACTCTCTCGAGTCCTCTCTCAGACTCGCACGTCGCACCCACCATCTATCTGCAGGTAGACATCACGCACATATGTGCTCTTCACACCCTACCCTCAGAACTTCTAAAAAACAAAAGACGAGGCGCACATTTTATTTTAGCTCACACGTCACACACTTGTATTATTACTCTTGTGGCGAACGTTCTTTGGGCATAGTACATTGTACTCTCATGAAGAGAAGCGGTGCACGCACGCACTAGTTCTCTCACACCCACTCGCGGGTACACGTAGGAGCGCATTTTTTGAAGCTGGTACAACAAAATCACTCCATTATATATAAAAGCAGGAGCCTTAGCGCTTGCTTTACTAGGGTTCCTCTCGTTCACTCTCTCATGCTCTCCAGATCTAAGCAACACATAGGTGGCCACACTCTCTCTCAGCTCATGACTAGTCACAAATCCAGCCAGACAACCTCGACCGGGGCAGGGGTGTTGGTGCATCGTTCATGCTGTCGGCGGCGGAGAGGGAGGAGACCAACGGCTGCCCGCGCGTCCCGATCGGCGGCCGTGCCGTTCTCTCCGAGAGAGCGCCAGCTCGGGAGGGCCTCCGACCCCTTCTTCCTTCCTGCGGTATTGTGGCCAAGATGCGGCCTCCCGACGCCGTCTTTACGACATGCCGACGAGCCTCAGGTATATATTCCTTCGAAACCTGCCTTGCTCTACTGCCCCAGCTCCCTTCGTGTGGATCCTTTCCTACTTCCGTCCGCTGTTCCAAAGCCACCTAGACTTCTACTAAGGCACGTGCTTTGCACGTATGTTCTGTATGATAGATACTCATATACCTTCTTTTTAGAGAGAGAAATGGGTACTCGTATCTTGAGTAGATATCATAGTGTGTTTGTTTGCATGATCTAAGGACTATTCTGAAATAAGAAGCAAATCACTTGCACAAATCAAACTAAGTTCCAAGTAAGAATTTGATTGCAAGATAAAAGTTGTAGTTTTATTATATGTTGTTTCCTGGGTTCCACTGATGTATAGTTCCAGAGTTGTTTGACGGTTTACATGCATGTTTATGGACTATTTTCTGCAACTAAATAAGTCATTTAGGTCTGACAGACACTCATGTCCTGTATTAGCTTGAGGTATAGCTTATGTATGACTGAAATAAAATATTACAATTTTTCTGTGAATAATAAAAATATTACATTTCTCGATGAAGCAGAATAAAACTTTAGCTAGCATCAGCCATGCAATGTTATGTTATGTGAACAGTGTAAACTTTGCAGTATAGCGGCATCTAAAAATCCATTTTTACAGTAATCTAAAAAAATTAGTTAGTAGTAGAGTGTTTATTTCCCAGGTGACAACGGGGAACCAAAATGTGCTAGCTATTTGCCAACTTGTCGTACTTGCATGTGAGGAGGTGGCAGCAGTTTCTAGACATTTCTCAACTTCAGTAGGTGCAATCCAGATTCAACGGGGACTTCTTTATTTGTTTACTTGGAGAGCAGAGTCAGCCATGTGCACAAGGAGCGGGAGCGAATCCGGCAGCTCTTAGCCGTCAGATCATGTCATCCTTTGTTTGATGGACGGCAGTGATATGCATGAGAGGGGAAATGAACGGTGGATTTTGAGCCAATGCTTGTTTTGGTGGGAGAACCGAAGATGGAGTGGTAAATCCAATTTCAAAACTGCCGAATTATAGTAGTAGTAGATAGTAGATTAGAAGTAAAGCTATTTCATATAGTTGACTCAAAGCGTTGGTTCAAACAGGGAAGAAAGTGGGAAAGCTGTAGCATGAATCTAGGACTTGGTTCTAAGAGGAAACGGGGGAAAGTAGTAATATCTGTCACTATTTAAATAACCGTATATCTTATTTGCGCAAACAGGGATGTCTGTCTCCATATCGTTTCGGGATGTATGTCTCCGTATCGTTTGTATCCGCGCAATCAAAAGCACACACCTCAGTTTTAGTACAACTGCGCAAAATGAGATGGCTATCCCTCGCTGCCGTCGTCTAACCTCCCATCTTCAAGGTATCCCTACATTGGTAGTAACTAAGGTAGAATGACCAACGCAATCTAAAAGAAGCTGATTCGTATGTTTTACTTCCTGATTGCAGTGCAGGGACGAGCGAAAAAAACTGCATCCTAGTCCAGAATGCACTTTCTACCAGTTCATCCATGGACCAAGGACTAGCTGGCATGGCTGCACGGCGGTTTTTTGGACAGGTGCGCGGATAAGAGGCATTGTGGTCTGCTTATAGGTCAGACAGCAGATTGTTGATTGTTAGCTGGACTAGCGTGCGAACGTTTGGAATTTATTACATTTTGGCCTCAATTAACTACATGAACCACTGTAACAAGATACATAGTTGCTTATATGTCAGACAGCAGATTCTTGATTGTTAGCTGGTCGATAGCCTAGTGTTGAAGCGAGCTGAGCCAATGTGCCGTGTTTTGCACAACTGCTTACAAGTGGGGTAGCACCAATAGTGTTTACAAGTACTTATGTATACGTTGGTGCACGGTTCTCGAACGAGTGCTCTATTTCGTCAAAACACACACTGCTCGTATGATAAACCATGACAACTTATGTCTTACCATGCCATATTCATGAAAAAACTAGTGAGGACACATCTGTTTCGGCAACAATTACGATGGTTCGCACATGATTCACGGGCACACAAAAGTAGCAGCAGTTCCCATAGACGGATTCAAACAGAGTACTAGCCCAGAGGGGTCGATAACAGGCAAGGTTCGGATAATTAGACACAATCCAAACTACTATTAAACACTAGCTAGGGCAACTATTTCATGCCTCGATCTAATTTGGGCTGGACACAAGACGGACCTTGCCATGAACATCATCGAGGACATCCCGCAGCAGCTCAATCCTGTGAACCTTCATGAAGACAACCTTGTGGCCTTGCCACTGATAAACTTGTTTGTGGAGGCATTCCACGTCATCTTCCTGCGTAAGCTTGACAAAAACAGTATTCCTCACAAATGAAGGAGTAGCTTTGAACTTCTTGTGCTTCAGTACACCTTGGACAACACGCCTGACAACAGTGAGGCTGGAATACAACTCTTCATTGGTATAACCGCAAATGGCTTCTAGGATCCAACAGCCTAAGAACTCTGTTTTCCCAGTGCGTATATTCAGGTCATTCACCTCATAGGGAGTGACATGTACAACCACACAATCCTTGTGTGCATCAGGGCTCTAATTGAAACAGAAACAAATTCTGAATTACTTTTCAGTATAAGAAACACAAGTTATTTAAACCACTACGTATACCATGGCATCGAAGCTAATAAAATTGTGCATTATTAATCACCACATACTTCCTTTTCTAAAAAAATTACCACATACTTAGATTAAAAAACACAATCGAGATCAGCAAAGAAGGAAATCACCTTGGGCAGCTCGGCGGGGGGGGGACACATCCTCGAAGGGGGAAAACTGCTCCTGCAGTGCCACGGGGGCTGTAACCTCAAACGGGGCATTGACCATCTCAGTATCTGGGGTCGCCTCGGTGGTTGCCTCCATCTTCTTGGAGCTCTCTGTCTCGTGGGGATCTGCCTCCCGCGTCTGCTCCAATATCGGCAGATCTTTGCCTGGTTCTCCTTGGTCCATCATGAAACTGACGAATACTAGGAGTCCGCTGAAAGGAAAACACAATCGCAATGACAATGAAACAAAAAAGAGAGTGAGGATCGGTTACTGCTTTGCAAAACTTCTTTTTTTTCCTCTGAACGAAAATATACCAACATCACGGATCCGCTTACCTTCCCTTCGTTCGGATAGAAGAACAATGGCAGATGCAAGTGTTGCCTTTCTTGAAGACGGTGAGGGAGAAGGGGATTCAGCGAAGAGTGAAATGATGGTTGCTTCGTCCGTCAAACTTAGACTGCGGGGAGGTGGGGTTTTATGATACGACGGCTCGTTACTGCCGCACTACGACCGGGGTGACTCTCCGCCTGCATACTGCCTTCTAATTTGGTGGATGGCATTTGGGCCCGCGCGCTGCATGGCCCGCATGTCGGTGAACAAAAGTATAACGACATTCAATAGAGGGAGACGTTTCAATGACCTAGGAGGAGCCTGAAGCGGTAGAGTGTCTCCACTGTACTAGTAGTAATTGTTTTTCTGGGTAGCTGTAGAGTGTTGTTGGGGAACGTAGCAGAAATTCAAAATTTTCCTATGTGTCACCAAGATCTATCTATGGAGAAACCAACAATGAGGGGAAGGAGAGTGCATCTACATACCCTTGTAGATCGCTAAGCGGAAGCATTCAAGAGAACGGGGTTGAAGGAGTCGTACTCGTCGTGATCCAAATCACCGGAGATCCTAGTGCCGAACTGACGGCACCTCCGCGTTCAACACACGTACAACTCGGTGACGTCTCCCATGCCTTGATCCAGCAAGGAGAGAGGGAGAGGTTGAGGAAGACTCCATCCAGCAGCAGCACAATGGTGTGGTGGTGGTGGAGGAGCATGGTACTCCAGCAGGGCTTCGCCAAGCACCGCAAGAGACGAGGAGGGAGAAGGGTAGGGATCCGCCAAGAAGGAGAGGAACCTGTGTGTCTTGGGTAGCCCAAACCTCAAGTATATATAGGGGAAGGGGAGGGGCTGCGCCCCCACCTAGGGTTCCCTCCCTAGGGGTGGCGGCAGCCCCCAGATCCCATCTGGGTGGCGGCCAGGTGGAGGGGGAGAGGGAGGCGCACCAGGCATGGGCCCTAAGGCCCATCTGCCCTTAGGGTTTGCCCCCTCCTCCCCTTAGGCGCCTTGGGCCCTTGTGGGGGGCGCACCAGCCCACCTGGGGCTGGTCCCCTCCCACACTTGGCCCATGCAGCCCTCCGGGGCTTGTGGCCCCACTTGGTGGACCCCCGGGACCCTCCCGGTGGTCCCGGTACGTTACCGATAAAACCCGAAACTTTTCCGGTGAACAAAACAGTACTTCCCATATATAAATCTTTACCTCCGGACCATTCAGGAACTCCTCGTGACGTCCGGGATCTCATCCGGGACTCCGAACAATATTCGGTAACCACGTATATCTATTCCTTATAACCCTAGCGTCATCGAACCTTAAGTGTGTAGACCCTACGGGTTCGGGAACCATGCAGACATGACCGAGATGTTCTCCGGTCAATAACCAACAGCGGGATCTGGATACCCATGTTGGTTCCCACATGTTCCACGATGATCTCATCGGATGAACCACGATGTCGAGGATTCGATCAATCCCGTATACAATTCCCTTTGTCTAGCGGTACTGTACTTGCCCGAGATTCGATCGTCGGTATCCCGATACCTTGTTCAATCTCGTTTCCGGCAAGTCTCTTTACTCGTTCCGTAACACATCATCCCATGATCAACTCCTTGATCATATTGTGCACATTATGATGATGTCCTACCGAGTGGGCCCAGAGATACCTCTCTGTCACACGGAGTGACAAATCCCAGTCTTGATTCGTGCCAACCCAACAGACACTTTCGGAGATACCCGTAGTGCACCTTTATAGCCACCCAGTTACGTTGTGACGTTTGGCACACCCAAAGTATTCCTACGGTATCCGGGACTTGCACAATCTCATGGTCTAAGGAAATGATACTTGACATTAGAAAAGCTTTAGCATGCGAACTACACGATCTTGTGCTATGCTTAGGATTGGGTCTTGTCCATCACATCATTCTCCTAATGATGTGATCCCGTTATCAACGACATCCAATGTCCATGGTCAGGAAACCGTAACCATCTATTGATCAACGAGCTAGTCAACTAGAGGCTTACTAGGGACATGGTGTTGTCTATGTATCCACACATGTATTTGAGTTTCCTATCAATACAATCTAGCATGGATAATAAACGATTATCATGATCAAGGAAATATAATAATAACCAATTTATTATTGCCTCTAGGGCATATTTCCAACAGTCTCCCACTTGCACTAGAGTCAATAATCCAGTTCACATCGATTTGTGATTAACACTCAAGGTCACATCCCCATGTGACTAACACCCAAGAGTTCTGGGTTTGATCATGTTATGCTTTTGAGAGGGGTTTCAGTCAACGGGTCTGCAGCATTCAGATCCGTATGTACTTCACAAATTTCTATGTCATCTTGTAGATGCAACTACTATGCTACATTTGGAGCCATTTCAAATAACTGTTCTACTTGGAGCTATTCTAAATTGTTGCTCCATTGTATGTATCCGGTATCTCTACTCAGAGCTATCCGGATAGGTGTTAAGCTTGCATCGACGTAACTCTTTACGTCGAACTCTTTATCACCTCCATAACCGAGAAATATATCCTTATTCCTCTAAGGATAATTTAGACCGCTATCTGGTGATCTACTCCTAGATTACCTTTGTACCCTCTTGCCAGATATGTGGCAAGGCACACATCAGGTGCGGTACTCAGCATGGCATACCGTATAGAGCCTATGACAAAAGCATAGGGGACGACCTTCGTCCTTCCTCTTTCTTCTGCCGTGGTCGAGCTTTAAGTCTTAACTTCATACCTTACAACTCAGGCAAGAACTCCTTCTTTGACTGATCCATCTTGAACACCTTCAAGATCATGTCAAGGTATGTGCTCATTTGAAAGTACCATTAAGCATTTTTGATCTATCCTTATAGATCTTGATGCTCATTGTTCAAGTAGCTTAATCTAGGCTTTCCATTGAAAAACACTTTTCAAATAACCCTATATGCTTTCCAGAAATTCTACGTCATTTCTAATCAACAACATATACTCATCAGAAATTCTATAGTGCTCCCACTCACTTCTTTGGAAATACAAGTTTCTCATAAACTATGTATAAACCCAAAATCTTTGATCATCATCAAAGCATACATTCCAACTCTGAGATGCTTACTCCAGTCCTTAGAAGGATTGCTGGAGCTTTGCATACTTATTAGCATTTTTCCAGGATTGACAAAACCTTCCGGTTGTATCACATACAGCCTTTCCTCAAGAAAATCGTTGAGAAAACAATGTTTTTGACATCCTATCTGCAAGATTTCATAAATAATGTAGTAATCGCTAATATAATTCCAACAGACTCTTAGTATCGCTACGAGTGAGAAAGTCTCATCATAGTCAACTCCTTGAACTTGTCGGAAAACATCTTAACGACAAGTCGAGCTTTCTTAATGGTGATACTTACCATCATTGTCCGTCTTCCTTTTAAAATCCATCTGTACTCAACAGCCTTACGACCATCGAGCCGTTCTGCCAAAGTCTACACTTTGTTTTCATACATGGATCCTCTCTCGGATTTTATGGCCTTGAGCCATTTATCAGAATCCGGGCCCACCATCGCTTCTCCATAGCTTGTAGGTTCATTGTTGTCTAGCAACATGACTTCCAAGACAGGATTACGTACCACTCTGAAGTAGTATGCATCCTTGTCATCCCACGAGGTTTGGTAGTGACTTGATCTGAAGTTTCATGATCACTATCATAAGCTTCCACTTCAATTGGTGTAGGTGCCACAGGAACAACTTCCTGTGCCCTGCCACACACTAGTTGAAGAGACGGTTCAATAACCTCATCACGTCTCCACCATCCTCCCACTCAATTCTTTCGAGAAAGGACCCGATTCTAGAAACAATCCCTTATTGCTTTCGGATCTGAGACAGGAGGTATACCCAACTGTTTTGGGTGTCCTATGAAGATGCATTTATCCGCTTTGGGTTTGAGCTTATCAGCCTGAAACTTTTTCACATAAGCGTCGCAGCCCCAAACTTTTAAGAAATGACAGCTTAGGTTTCTCTAAACCATAGTTCATACGGTGTCATCTCATCGGAATTAGGTGGTGCCCTATTTAAAGTGAATGTGGTTGTCTCTAATGCCTAACCCATAAACTATCGTGGTAATTCGATAAGAGACATCATGGTATGCATCATATCCAATAGGGTGCAGTTATGATGTTCGGACACACCATCACACTATGGTGTTCCAGGCTGTATTAGTTGTGAAACAATTTCCACAATGTCTTAATTCTGTGCCAAACTCGTAATTCAGATATTCATCTCTATGATCATATCATAGATATTTTATCCTCTTGTCACGACGATCTTTCAACTTCACCCTGAAATTACTTGAACCTTTCACTAATTCAGACTCGTGATTCATCAAGTAAATGTACTCAACATTTACTCAAATCATCTATGAAGTAAGAACATAACGATATTCACTACACGCCTCAGCACTCATTGGACTGCACACATCAAAATGTATTACTTCCAACAAGTTGCTTTCTAGTTCCATTTTACTGAAAACGAAGCTTTCAGTCATCTTGCCTATGTGGTATGATTTGCATGTCTCAAGTGATTCAAAATCAAGTGAGTCCAAACGGTCCATTTGCATGGAGTTTCTTCATGCATATACACCAATAGACATGGTTCGCATGTCTCAAACTTTTCTAAACGAGTGAGCCCAAAGATCCATAAACATGGAGCTTCTTCATGCGTTTTATACCGATATGACTTACGTGGCAGTGCCACAAGTAGGTGGTACTATCATTACAATCTTATATCTTTTGGCATGAACATGTGTATCACTACGATCGAGATTCAATAAACCATTCATTTTAGGTGCAAGACCATTGAAGGTATTATTCAAATAAATAGAGTAACCATTATTCTCCTTAAATGAATAACCGTATTGCGATAGACATAATCCAATCATGTCTATGCTCAACGCAAACACCAATCTTGATGGTAGAGGGAGCTTACGATATTTGATCAACCTTGGAAATACTTCCAACACATATCGTCATCTCACCTTTTAGCTAGTCTCCGTTTATTCCGTAGCTTTTATTTCGAGTTACTAGCACTTAGCAACCGAACCGGTATCTAATACCCTGGTGCTACTAGGAGTACTAGTAACGTACACATTAACATAATGTATATCCAATATACTTCTATCGACAGCCTTCTCATCTACCAAGTATCTAGGGTAATTCTGCTCCAGTGGCTGTTCCCCTTATTACAGAAGCACTCAGTCTCGGGTTTGGGTTCAACCTTGGGTTTCTCTACTAGAGCAGCAGCTGATTTGCCGTTTCATGAAGTCTCCCTTCTTGCCCTTGCCCTTCTTGAAACTAGTGGTTTTCACTAACCATCAACAATTGATGCTCCTTCTTGATTTCTACTTTCGCGGTGTCAAACATCGCGAATATTTCAAGGATCATCATATCTATCCCTGATATGTTATAGTTCGTCACGAAGCTCTAGCAGCTTGGTGGCAATGACTTTGGAAAAAACATCACTATCTCATCTAGAAGATTAACTCCCACTCGATTCAAGTGACTGTGGTACTCAGACAATCTGTGCACAAGCTCAAGATTGAGCTTTTCTCCCTTATTATGCAGGCTAAGAAAATCGTCGGAGGTCTTATACCTCTTGACGTGGGCACGAGCCTGAAATCCCAATTTCAGTCCTTGGAACATCTCATATGTTCTGCGATGTTTCAAAAACGTCTTTGGTGCCTCAATTCTAAACCGTTTCACTGAACTATCACGTAGTTATCAAAATGTGTATGTCAGATGTTCGCAACATCCACAGACGACGTTCGAGGTTCAGCACACTGAGTGGTGCATTAAGGACATAAGCCTTCTATGAATCAATGACAATCCTCAGTTTACGGACCTAGTCCGCATAATTGCTACTATCAACTTTCAACTAAATTATCTCTAGGAACATATCTAAACAGTAGAACTAAAGCGCGAGCCATGACATAATTTGCGAAGACCTTTTGACTATGTTCAGGATAATTAAGTTCATCTTATGAACTCCCACTCAGATAGACATCCCTCTAGTCATCTAAGTGATTACATGATCCGAGTCAACTAGGCCGTGTCCGATCATCACGTGAGACGGACTAGTCATCATCGGTGAACATCTTCATGTTGATCGTATCTACCATACGACTCATGCTCGACCTTTTGGTCTCTTGTGTTCCGAGGCCATGTCTGTACATGCTAGGCTCGTCAAGTCAACCTAAGTGTTTCGCGTGTGTAAATCTGTGTTACACCCGTTGTATGTGAACGTTAGAATCTATCACACCCGATCATCACGTGGTGCTTCGAAACGACGAACTTTCGCAACGGGGCACAGTTAGGGGGAACACTTTCTTGAAATTTTAATGAGGGATCATCTTATTTACTACCGTTGTTCTAAGCAAATAAGATGCATAAACATGATAAACATCACATGCAATCAAATAATAGTGACATGATATGGCCAATATCATATAGCTCCTTTGATCTCCATCTTGGGGCTCCATGATCATCTTATCACCGGCATGACACCATGATCTCCATCATCATGATCTCCATCATCGTGTCTCCATGAAGTTGTCTCGCCAACTTATTACTTCTACTACTATGGCTACCGATTAGCAATAAAGTAAAGTAATTACATGGCGTTGTTCAATGACACGCAGGTCATACAATAAATAAAGACAACTCCTATGGCTCCTGCCAGTTGTCATACTCATGGACATGCAAGTCGTGATTCCTATTACAAGAACATGATCAATCTCATACATCACATATCATTCATCACATTCTTCTTGGCCATATCACATCACATAGCATACCCTGCAAAAACAAGTTAGACGTCCTCTAATTGTTGTTGGCATGTTTATGTGGCTGCTATGGGTTTCGAGCAAGAACGTTTCTTACCTACGCAAAACCACAACGTGATATGCCAATTGCTATTTACCCTTCATAAGGACCCTTTTCATCGAATCCGTTCCGACTAAAGTGGGAGAGACTGGCACCCGCTAGCCACCTTATGCAACTAGTGCATGTCAGTCGGTGGAACCAGTCTCACGTAAGAGTAGGTGTAAGGTCGGTCCGGGCCGCTTCATCCCACAATACCGTCAAAACAAGATTGGACTAGTAACGGTAAGCATATTGAACAAAATAAGCGCCCACAACTACTTTGTGTTCTACTCGTGCATAGAATCTACGCAATAGACCTAGCTCATGATGCCACTGTTGGGGAACGTAGCAGAAATTAAAAATTTTCCTACGTGTCACCAAGATCTATCTATGGAGAAACCAGCAACGAGGGGAAGGAGAGTGCATCTACATACCCTTGTAGATCGCTAAGAGGAAGCGTTCAAGAGAACGGGGTTGAAGGATTCGTACTCGTCGTGATCCAAATCACCGGAGATCCTAGTGCCGAACGGACGGCACCTCCGCGTTCAACACACGTACAGCTCGGTGACGTCTCCCATGCCTTGATCCAGCAAGGAGAGAGGGAGAGGTTGAGGAAGACTCCATCCAGCAGCAGCACAACGGCGTGGTGGTGGTGGAGGAGCATGGTACTCCAGCAGGGCTTCGCCAAGCACCGCAAGAGACGAGGAGGGAGAGGGGTAGGGCTGCACCAAGAAGGAGAGGAACTCATGTGTCTTGGGCAGCCCAAACCTCAAGTATATATAGGGGAAGGGGAGGGGCTGTGCCCCCACCTAGGGTTCCCTCCCTAGGGGTGGCGGCAGCCCCCAGATCCCATCTGGGTGGCGGCCAGGTGGAGGGGGAGAGGGAGGCGCACCAGGCATGGGCCCTAAGGCACATCTGCCCTTAGGGTTTGCCCCTCCTCCTCCCCTTAGGCGCCTTGGGCCCTTGTGGGGGGCACACCAGCCCACCTGGGGCTGGTCCCCTCGCACACTTGGCCCATGCAGCCCTCCGGGGCTTGTGGCCCCACTTGGTGGACCCCCGGGACCCTCCCGGTGGTCCCGGTACGTTACCGATAAAACCCGAAACTTTTCCGGTGACCAAAACAGGACTTCCCATATATAAATCTTTACCTCTGGACCATTCCGGAACTCCTCGTGACGTCCGGGATCTCATCCGGGACTCCGAACAACATTCGGTAACCACGTATATCTATTCCTTATAACCCTAGCGTCATCGAACCTTAAGTGTGTAGACCCTACGGGTTCGGGAACCATGCAGACATGACCGAGACGTTCTCCGGTCAATAACCAACAGCAGGATCTAGATACCCATGTTGGTTCCCACATGTTCCACGATGATCTCATCGGATGAACCACGATGTCGAGGATTCGATCAATCCCGTATACAATTCCCTTTGTCTAGCGGTATTGTACTTGCCCGAGATTCGATCGTCGGTATCCCGATACCTTGTTCAATCTCGTTACCGGCAAGTCTCTTTACTCGTTTCATAACACATCATCCCGTGATCAACTCCTTGATCACATTGTGCACATTATGATGATGTCCTACCGAGTGGGCCCAGAGATACCTCTCCGTCACACGGAGTGACAAATCCCAGTCTCGATTCATGCCAACCCAACAGACACTTTCGGAGATACCCGTAGTGCACCTTTATAGCCACCCAGTTACGTTGTGACGTTTGGCACACCCAAAGTATTCCTACGCTATCCGGGAGTTGCACAATCTCATGGTCTAAGGAAATGATACTTGACATTAGAAAAGCTTTAGCATGAGAACTACACGATCTTGTGCTATGCTTAGGATTGGGTCTTGTCCATCACATCATTCTCCTAATGATGTGATCCCGTTATCAACGACATCCAATGTCCATGGTCAGGAAACCGTAACCATCTATTGATCAACGAGCTAGTCAACTAGAGGCTTACTAGGGACATGGTGTTGTCTATGTATCCACACATGTATCTGAGTTTCCTATCAATACAATTCTAGCATGGATAATAAACGATTATCATGAACAAGGAAATATAATAATAACCAATTTATTATTGCCTCTAGGGCATATTTCCAACAAGTGTCTCCACTGTACTAGTAGTAATTGTTTCTCGGGTCCCAAGACAAAACAGCCCATCCACACTAGTAAATAGTAAAATCAATTCAAAAACCTGGGTGCTCTTATTCCTCCTCACTCCCACCCACCTCACGTCAGCTCGCTCCGCTCGTACCCCCAAATTCCACACCTCACTCCTACAGAAAACCCCAGCTCCCCTTCTTCCTCACTCCTACAGAAAACCCCCAGCTCCCCTTCTTATTCGCTCGCACTACAACTAGGCTCATCATTCGTTACTCTGCTCAAATCCATGAGCGCGACACGACGCCCTCGAGGAAAATGGAGTCGGCTGACCCCAATGCCAAGAAGATGAGGCTCCCGCTAGCGGCAACGCCTGTTGTAGATCCCGCAGTCGGCAGCGCGGGGAGAAGCGGTGACCCCGCCCCCACCGGTTCCCAGGAACCCGTAGAATCTCGGGTGGACCGCATCAGCAATCTCCCGGACGCCATCCTTGGGGAGATCATCTCGCTTCTCCCCACCAAGGATTGCTTCTGCACCCAAGTCCTCTCAATTCGGTGGCGCCCTCTATGGCGCACCGTTCCCCTTAATCTCGACTGTCGTCAGCTATCTCTCTTCAATGATTTTGAAATCCCCAGAGCCATCATCTCCTCCCACCAGGGCTCCGTTCAAAGCCTCTGCATCCCGTCATGCTACCTGAGCAAGCATACCATGCCCTACACGGTGGACGCCTGGCTGGAATCCCCTGAATTCACAGAACTACAACTGCTTGAGTTCTACTATTCGCCTGGAAATCACATACCACATACCGAACGCCATGAACTTGTGCCCTAAGCACTGATGTCCACCTTGGGGTTTTTGTCCTCTCTCCACACCGCCACCTTTGCGCAGTGCTACCAACCAAACAATCTGGTACTAAACCTTCGACTCCCATTTCTCAAGAAACTTTCACTTGTGCGGGTTCGTATATCGGAGGCCTCATTGCACAACATCATCCACTCCAGTTACCCTGCGCTGGAGTGCTTGGTGCTTGTTTTCACAGTTAGAATCGGTTGTCTCCAAATAAAGTCGCCTAACCTTGTAAGAATTGGAATTTCTTTTGATGGAAGGTAGCTCATCATCCAAGATGCCCCTTCACTTCAAAGGTTGATCCTTGATTCTAGTTATTCACCGTTCCAAATAACCGTCCTCTCTGCGCCTAAACTGGAGACCTTGGGTGTAATACATGATCTCTGTGCTCATTTCAATATGGTGTTTGGCTCCACAGTTCTTCAGGTACTTTATATTCTCATCTACACTTGTAACCATAAGCTGCATTTTAAATTTCTGCGCATAATTTATATATCATCTTGGAGTACACATTTTGTACTAATATTATGTTCTATGCTCAATAAAGAGTTTCTCCATGGATGGCCTATCAATGGTGCTGGATTCTGTTAAGATCTGATATATCCAAATGAATAGTTTTGATCTGAACAAGATTATTGGCTTGCTGCAATGCTTTCCATGTCTGGAGAAGTTGTATATAAAGGTGATAATTTCACGCACATTGGAAGCCCGCATATAGTGTACTAGAATTAACCGTTTAGCTGTTGCTCTTTCGACACTCTTCTTTTAGACCTTAACTGTTTTCAATCTTGATGTCTATTTAGGCAACAGGACGGGGTAAGAGAGTTATAACCAATCGGTGGATTCGTAAGCATCGGGATTTTCTCACTTCTCATGAGATTCGATTGAAGACAATAACGCTAGAATGATATGTAGCTAACCGTGCAAACACAAGATTTGTCACATTCTTCCTGCTGAATGCGAGGTTACTATTGTCCATCAGGCTTAAGTTTATCAGCAGCATGGTTTTGACGGATGGGTATGTCGAAGAGCAAAAAAAGGAGTTTCAGGTGGGCAAAAGATCTTCTGAACGTGTCGGGCTTCTATTTACAACAAATTGTGGTCATAATCCAGTAAATTTTACGACCCAGGATGTTCATTCTATGGACCAGACCGATCCATTTGACTGTGACTGCCAAAAACAGTCCTGGAGTTAGATGTTGTTGCCATTTTCAATCTGGTTTTTTTCTGTAAACCTGATGAACAATTAACCATCGTGCTTTTGTACAGTTTGTAAGCTGGAGTTAGATGTTCCTGCCCTTTTCAACTCGGCTGTGACTGTCATATTTTCTTTGAAACAAGGCAAATGGCTTGCCATTCGTTTAATTTAGAGTGAAATATTGTAACAAATCCAAACCAAGGGAAATAACATCACTCTTGTCGGCTACTTGAGCTCACTGTGCATTACAGAAGCCAAGTGATTAGCCCCCACCAGCACCCACAAACTTATTTCGAACTAGCACATCAAATGGGATGTAAATTTTCATAGGAAAGGTTGAATGACCGTGACAGATTTGGATTCTGACATTTGGGACCCGCGAGGAAATAGCCTATCCAAGGTGGTGTCGACTTACTAGCCAGCCAACAAACGATTATGCCTACCAGCCGTTGGATTGACATCCAACATCTGTCATGTATCTTCTATCTCTTGTCTTCTTCTTCCTCCAATCGCCCAAACCAAACCACCCCGTCGGCTCCGCCTGCTCCCGCCTCCCATGGCTGGCTGCGCCTCCACCGCCCTACCGTACGTACCCTCCAACATTGGCCAGTCCCTCCCTCTATTCCCCCACACGTCATGTTATTCTCCGGCGACGTCAGCCCCAACACGCACCCGCGCCCGAACCAGTCAACCCTCGTACTCCCCTCCGCCTGCAACTGGACCGCCGCATCTTCACCGGCTCCTGTTCGTTCCGTCCGAGGCCTCGCCGTCGTCCTCCGCCTTGCGCCCTTGGTTCGCTCGCCGTGCGCGGTGCGCCGCCCTCTTGCGTTGTCAACGTCGTCAACAACCGAGAGGAACAAGGAGATGACTGTACGTGGAGAGGGTGACAGTAGGGACCCACCAGCGTCATGGCAGTATGCAAGCAAGTGCCTCTATAGTACAAGCCCAAAAATATGGTTCCTCCTAATTGGTTGGACATCTGGGGCTCACGCCATTGTCAACGTAGTCAATAAACGAGAGAATTACACTACGAGCGGCTGACACCAGGGACCCAGCAAGTCGCGCAGTGTTTTTGAGGAACAAGCAATTGTTATTTATACTAGTTTTAGCGGCGGATCAGGGTAACAATGGGGCCGTGCAGGGGCTGTGGCCCGTCTAGCCAGGGTTTTATTTATGTTTACCACATCATGAGCCCAGTTGTGTTTTTTTCTTGCTGAAAATGGCTAGCCCAGTTCTATTTTTTTAAGAAATACCCAAACAATGCCTACTTGCTTTATCGGCCCTGCTGGGCTGCAAATCTTTCAAGATGAGGAGAGTTTCATTCAGTTTGCCCAGAAATGGGCTGTACATTTTTAAATCACATCAAACCGGGGATTAGTTTCAATTTTTTTTCGTTACAAGATCTTAAATTCCATTGATTTTTATGCGTGGACAATTATTTGGATTTTATATTTATATAAATTATTTTTCAAAATAGTTTGAATGTGAATCGATATTTCTGGATTAAAAACAGTTGACCGCATGGAAATATGCAAAATTTCGTATACTTTTTAACCGTGGCCACAATATGGGGTGTGATGCTAACAAAAAGAAGATGGGCTCCAAAAAAATTCTTACGAATTAGCAAATGGGCTGTACATTATTAGAAATAATGGCAGATGGGCTGTATGCTGTTTTCCACAGATTTGAGGCTCACTTGTGTGCCCACTATAGGTTGACGCGTATGCTTTCATAAAAAAGGGTTGACGCACACGCAACACCCTGTCAACTTAGTCAACACAAGAGAGCGGTGACTGTTGGATGTCCATCCAACGGCTGTCGTGCTTCTTCAATCTCTGCTCTTCATGCTCAAGCCGCTCAAACAAGCGCTGACGGGACTGCCTGCTCCCTCCTCCTGCGGCCGGCTATGCTGCCGCGCAGGCCTCACGGCCCCACCGTACTCCCATCGCTGGCCTAGCCATCCCTCTACTCACCCACACCTGCTGTTATTCTCTGGCGATGGCAGACAAACCAGTAAACCCTCGTACTCCTCCGCGTGGGAAACAATTGCCGAGTATTCCCAGGCTCAGTGTCGTTCCCTTCCTAGGCCTCGCCGTCGTCCACCGCCCTGGTGCTCTCGGCGCGGCCTGGTCAACGTGGTCAATGAACGACATCCATCAGAACTAGACTATACGTGGAGAGGCCGACAACTGGGTCCACGGCCGCACGCAAGGAAATGCCTCCTTATTACGCGCAAAATAATGATTCCTCCACGTGACAGCTAGGACCCACAGGAAGGGCCTCTGTATTTCGCAAAAAAACGTTCCCCCCGCTGACAGGTCGGACCCCCCAGCTATATCTTCGCATGCAAGGAAGTGCCTCCTTATTACGCCCAAAAAAATGAATACCTCCTGCTAGCTGGGACCCACCATATTGTTGGGCTGACTTGTGGGCCTACTAAGTTGATAGGGACGGAGAGCTTTGTCAACTTAGTCAATACTCCAGTGACCGTATGATGTCCATCCAACAGCCATAGTGCTTCTTCAACCTCTGGTCTTCTTGCTCCAACCGCCCAAAGCAGCGCCGATCGTGCCGCCTGCTCCTGCCTCCCGTGGCCGGCTGTGCTACCGCGGAGGCCTCACCGCCCCCATACTACTCCCACCACTGGCCAGGCCATCCCTCCAGTCACCCACACCCCCTGTTATTCTGCGGGAACGGCAGCCTCACACCGCAGCCGAACCAGTGAACGCTCGTACTCCTCTCCGCGTGGGCATCCATTGCCGCGTCTTGCACGGCTCTGCGTCATCCCCTTCCAAGGCCTCGCCGTCGTCCACCGCCGTGGTGCTCTCGGTGCGGCGTGGTCAATGTGGTCAACGACCGACTTCCATCGGAAGAGTACTATACGTGGAGAGGCTGACAGCTGGGTCCACGGCAGTCGCAAGGAAGTGCCTCCTTATTACATGGAAAATAATTATTCCTCCACCTGACAGCGGGGACCCACCGGACGGTCCACCAGTATTTTGCGAAAAAAATTGTTTCCCCCTGACTGCTGGGACCCACCGGACGGGCCACCGTATTTCGTGAAAAAACGTTCCTCCCGCTGTCAGCTCGGACCCACCGGAAGTGCCTCCTTATTACGCACAAAAAAATGAGTACTCCCCCGGCTAGCTGGGACCCACCTTGCTGGGAGGCTGACTTGTGGGCCTACTAAGTTGACGGGGACGAAGGGCTTTGTCAACTTAGTCAATATGAACGATTCTAGCTCCAGTGACCGTACGATGTCCATCCAACGGCCGTAGTGCTTCTTCAACCTCTAGTCTTCTTGCTCCAGCCGCCCAAAGCAGCGTCGGTCGTGCCGCATGCTCCTGCCTCCCGTGGCCGGCTGTGCTGCCGCAGAGGCCTCGCCGCCCCCTACTATTCCCACCGCTGGCCAGGCCCTCCGGCGATGGCAGCCTCACACTGCAGCCGAACTAGTGAACCCTCGTATTCCTCTCCGCGCGGGCTTCCACTGCCGCGTCGTCCCCTTCCTAGGCCTCGCCGTCGTCCACCGCCATGGTGCTCTCCGCGCGGCGTGGTCAATGTGGTCAAGGAACGACTTCAATCGGAAGAGTACTGTACGTGGAGAGGCTGACAGCTGGGTCCACGGCCACAGCCCAGTTTTTTTTGTGATTTGCCAAGTAAGTCGCTTTGTCAGGCCTATTGGGCTGCAATTCTTTCAAGACGGGGAGAGCTTTCATTCGGCTGGCCGAGAAAATGGCCCATCAGTAATGAGAAATGGGTTGTACATTTTTAAAACACATCAAACCGGCAATTAGTTTCAAATATCTTTTTTTTCATTTCAAGATTTTAAATTACATTAATTTTTATGCGTGGAGAATTTGTTGGATTTTATATTGACATATTTATTTTTAAAATCAGTTTGAATGTGAGTCGAAATTTCGGGAATAAAAACAGTTCGGACCGCACCAAAATATGCAAAATTTCATATAATTTTTTAACAGTTGCCACAATATGGGCTGTAATGCTAACAAAAAGAATACGGGCTCCAAAAAAAAACCTTAAGAATTAGAAAATGGGCTGTAAATTATTAGAAATAATGGCAGATGGGTTGTATGCTGTTTTCCACATATTTGAGGCTTTCCGAAAAAAAGGTTGAGGCACAAGCACTGACTGTTGGATGTCCATCCAACGACCGTCGTGCTTCTTCAATCTCTGCTCTTCCTGCTCCAGCCGCTCAAACAAGCGCCAGCGGGACTGCCTGCTCCCTCCTCCTCGCGGCCGGCCGTGCTGCCGTGCAGGCCTCACCGCCCGATCGTACTCCCATCGCTGGCCTAGCCATCCCTCTACTCACCCACACCTGTTGTTATTCTCGGGCGACGGTAGACGAACCAGTAAACCCTCGTACAGTCGTACTCCCCTCCGCGTGGGAAACAACTGTCGAGTCTTCCCTGCCTCCGTGTCGTCCCCTTCCTAGGCCTCGCCGTCGTCCACCACCCTGGTGCTCTCGGCGCGGCCTGGTTAATGTGGTCAACGACCGACATGCATCTGAAGTGGACTTTACATGGAGAGGCCGACAGCTGGGTCCACGGTCCCACGCAAGGAAATGCCTCCTTATTATGCGCAAAATAATGATTCCTCCACCTGACATCAGGCACCCACCGAAAGGGCCTCTGTATTTCGCGAAAAAACGTTACCGTCGCTGACAGCTCGGACCCACTACCTATATCTTCGCACGCAAGGAAGTGCCTCCTTATTACGCACAAAAAATGAATACTCCCCCTGTTAGCTGGGACCCAGTATAGTGGCATGCTGACTTGTGGGCCTACTAAGTTGACGGGGACGGAGGGCTTTGTCAACTTAGTCAATATGCACGATTCTAGCTCCAGTGACCATATGATGTCCATCCAACGGCCGTAGTGCTTCTTCAACCTCTGGTCTTTTTGCTCCAGCCGCCCAAACCAGCGTCGGTCGTGCCTCGTGCTCCTGCCTCCCGTGGCCGGCTACGATGCGGCAGAGGCCTCACCGCCCCCTACTACTCCCACTGCTGGCCAGGCCATCCCTCTACTCACCCACACCCCCTGTTATTCTGCGGCGACGGTAGCCTCACACCGCAGCGAACCAGTGAACCCTCGTACTCCTCTATGCGTGGGCATCCACTTCCGCGTCTTCCCCGGCTCCGCGTCGTCCCCTTCCTAGGCCTCGCCGTCGTCCACCGCCCTGGTGCTCTCAGCGCGGCGTGGTCAACATGGTCAAGGAACGGCTTCCATCGGACGTGGACTGTACTTGGAGAGGCTGACAGCTGGGTCCACGGCCGCAGCAAGGAAGTGCCTCCTTATTACGTGCAAAATAATTATTCCTCCACCTGACAGTGGGACCCACTGGACGGGCCACCGTATTTCATGAAAAAAACGTTTCCCCCTGACTGCTGGGACCCACCATCTACATCTTCGCACGCAAGGAAGTGCCTGACAGTCGGGACCCACCTGGTCGAAGCGTACGTAGCGTTGTCATTCTGGTCGCGAACGTGTACGTACATACTGGTCGATGTAGAGGCACGCACGTGTCGTAGTAGAGGCGCACACGTAGCATTTACACGTACGTACGGCGGCCAGGGTGCAAGAAAGAAAATATGGCCACGTATGTGTACATATGGGCGGGGTCTTGAACGCCTACTCGCGCATACGTACGGCCAGGGCTCGTGTACATGGTTGGGTCGGAACGGAGAAACAGCGTTGTCGTCGTGTTCATGGGGAGGCAACGGAATGCGTCGTGTTCATGGGGAGGCAACGGAATGCGTCGTGTTCATCGGGAGGGCTTGGACGGAACAGGCGATGGAAACGAGGCCTGGCGTACCGCAGAACGGAGGAAACGGCCTTGTGTTCGACCGGCCACGTTCGAAACGGGATCCTGTTGATCGGGAGGGGTCTGGCATACCGCAAAACGGAGGAAACGGACCTCCTACGGTCGAAACGGGGGTCCTGTTGATCGGGAGGGTTGTGGCCTACCGCAAAACGGACGAAACGGACTTGTGTTGGAGCGCTACGGTCGAAACGGGGGTCCTGTTCATCGGGAGGGGTGTGGCGTACCGCAAAACGGGAGTCCACGGGATACTGTTCATCTCCACCGTCGACCCCCTCCAGCCTCCACGAGCTATTGTTCATCCACCGTCGACCTCCTCCAGCCTCCACATGCGACTGTTCATCCACGGGCTCCTGTTCATCCAGCCTCCACCGCGTGCTACTCCACCGGCTACTGTTCAACCAACCCTCTCCACGGGCTCCTGTTCAACCACCCCTCCATGGGCTACTGTTCATCCTGCCCTCCACGGGGTGGTCCTGTTCATCCAGCCCTCCACGGGGTCCTGTTCATCCAGCCCCAACCGGCTCGATCGATCGGGGTCCTGTTCATCCAGAGGAAACACCACGGGGTCCTGTTCATCCACCCCCACCGGGAACTGTTCATCCAACCCCCCCCCCCCCGCAACGCTCACTGTTCATCCAGAGGCAGCATCGATCGGCTTAAGTTAGCAGCAGTAGCGAAGGAATCGCTCGATCGGGTTCAGTTAACAGTCATCGATCGATCGCTCGGGTTCAGTAACGCGTAGCCTGCAGTGCAATCGCCCGGGTTCAGTTAGAGCCCAACGCCTCGCTCGGGTTCAGTTAGAGCCAACGCCTCGCACACACGCATGTACGTGTACGAGAGAAACGTGCATCGCTCGGCCCCCGACCTCCCACCGTAACCGGGAACTCCCTGAAATTTTCCTCCCCCTCGCTTCTACCACGGTTTTTTCCGTCATGGACGGCACAAAGAATGTCATGCAGCTGCGTCTCCGGCCCACCCAGGACGAAAAGCCCATTTTCTGTCATGATTTTTTGTCATAGAAGTAGGAGCCCACCACATCTATGATGATACCGGGTTTTGTCACAATTATCGTCATAGAAGTGTGATATGTATGACAGAAAATTTTTCGTTCGGCCCAAAATGCCATAGATGTGTATTTTTTTGTAGTGACTAGACTAAAGAAAATAAGGGCGGAAGGATTTACTTAAACGTTGTTGCATGAGTGGCTTCTAAATGAGTGGTTGATGATTCACTTTCTGATTATTACCCGCTAGCTATTGAAGCGGCCGTGTGACGTCGGTCCACTGCGGAATAGGTGCCACCTAACTATGATTCAGTGAAGGTTCCACCTTCCTTCCACAGATATAGTTATAGTAGTTCCACTCGATGTGGATCGCGCCCATGCTTGCTCAGCTCCAGGATCAGGCTCCTAAACCTATTTTCAATAAATAAGTCATCTGGTCTATGTTGTTGGAGTTCCGCATGATGCCTTAATCCCACCTCTGTGTCTAAGTAATAGCCTTTTCTTCTTTTCTTTATTGTTCGTGGGAACATGTAAGATTAGCAATGGAAATTTAGCTACGGCCGTCCCTTCCTCAAGCAAACAACGCGAGACTTAGTTAACGAAATAGGAACTCCATCCCTTGACACTAATTTCTGATACAGAAGTGGAATCGAAAAAATGCGGGAAAAATGCACATTCAATATTGAGAAAATGTTGCGTAACTGCCCTTGCCTCAAGGTCTTGAGAAACCAGAAACTAGTGTTCGATGGCCCAACAAATCCTATTGGTTTTCACAGGGGATGTCATTTTTACAAGCTTTCGCATGCTGAGCGTGACTATGGATATTATATAGTTATGGAATAACCTTCTTATCCATGAGTTCTTCGGCCAAAGACTCCTAATATCGCTCGTTGGGCCCTTGATTCCGAAGTACCAGTACCGAAGGCAGACTTGAATGCATTAGGTTGGGAAGTGTCCTAGAAGGTGCTTAAAGATAGGTGACAGTTGTGAAAGTTTAGTCGACTTGTCTGCAGCAACTGACCTTTCTTTCATCAAAAGTAGGAATGAAAGCTGGCATGCAGATAAGGAAATCTCTTTTCTTCTCTTCTACTCGGCTACGGACCTTCTAAAAGGAGAAGCAATAAATACAAAAGTGCTAGCTTTGGATTTGAGTGAGATCCCGGATCGGTAGCTTCAGATATCCCCTCATACTAGAATGATAATTTCGGTAGATTACATTGCTTTAAACCATAGTTGTAGGTAGGTTATGCTCCTTTGCTTCATCCCTTTAGTCTAAGGATGGTCAATCAAACAGTAGCAGCATACTAGCCATATTCATCTTCTACAGTCTCATGTTTCCCCCTATTTAAAATGGTCAACCTGCGCAGCAGAAAAAAAGGCGCTATAATCGTACTCGAGCCCTTAATCCTCCAATAGGGCTTACTTACCCGAGTCAATTATTTCCTTCCTGTGCGAAAGCAAGGCCTCTTTCTCGACTTTATTTGAATGCAATTTACTGAGCTATCTTCTTTTTTCTTCTTCTGGCGAAAGCACATTTTATTATTTTATGGAAGCAAGACGAAAGGTCATTTCGCCAATCTGGGGAATAACAGTGAAAGCAATCGATCGGAGAAGCCCCCCTAGTATTGAGAATGAAAAAGTGGATTCATTCCCCAGGCGTGTGTGTGTGTGTGCTTTCCACGGGCCTGATCTCGATTTCTTCTTAAGTTGTTATGTCCTCCGGAGTGAAGTGGATTGGTCAGAAGCTAGACTCCAACAGCATCGATACTCAAATAACCAGCTCTGATACATGGCTTAGAACCTTCAATCTTTAGCCATTATTCCCAGTTCAGGTGGTTAGGTACCAAAAGTTATAAATAGGCCCAATTTCACCTTTTATACTATATTTCCTTAACAAGGGCATCCAATTCTTGAAAAAAATTACGCTCCCTTCTCTTTCCACTTTCACTTTCATGCCCAGTTCTTTTTCGACTTGGCAATCGTAGCAATTTATGTAAAGCCTCCCGATCCGGATAAACATGCTCGATACATTCTAGTGAACTACGAAGAGAAGCTAGAACGGTGGAAGCCTGAATCCAGTGAGTGCCCATTCTTAATAAACTTGAGAATAGTAGCTCCTATGGTTTCTAGAGCAAGTGAATGAAACACTATCTTCTTATGAGAGGAGATAGAGAGCTATGTCACAATCAATAAGTGAGATGTTGTGGGCGAGGAATCTTCTGTCACAATAGAGATCTTCTTTTTGAATTTAAGTGGGACTAGCTTCTTCCCCAATTGATATTACTGACAATCTAGCAATTCCATCCTTTAGAAGACCATAAGTAAACCATTTCTTTGAATTGCATGATTGAGTGATGGATGCGGACAATCACAAGCCTACTTTGTTTATAGAAAAGAGCGTATAACCCCCGATCCCTACCTGTTGTAGAGAATCTATCGTCTAAACTCTTCTGTGCCATTTGCCGCCTAATACACTATTTCAGTATAATGTTGTTTGCTGGTGCATATCTCTTGATTGACTATTTATTGGTTATTAAGCATTAGTGAGCTGACCTATGTACAAGTTCTGAGTCAACCCCCAGATCTATATCTCCTTGCCTTGTAATCTCTCATTCATCTATTTATGTTCATGCTTTAGCGAAGTCTCCAGCCCCGTAAATATTTGTTAATGCGTGATGCGTAAATCAATAACTAAAACTAAAGTGTCGACCATCCATGCTACCACAGGATTTTTCAACAACATGACATATTGAGAAAAAATCTATGTTAGAGCCGCCATTTCTTTACGGTTACATTAGTGTGGATTGTTCTTCTGATTCTTATAGGCCTGGCACCCTAGCTTCGATAGATTTATTTGATTTTGCAAGCTATGGCACAGGAATGTGATATGGGTCGTATCCCGCACCTCCCTTGATTCCGTGTGAAATCCATCCTAAAAAGCACGAGTTGGATCGTAAAGAACAAGACGAACATGGTATTATCTCTATTAGGACGGTTATGAGGCGCTGCTCTTTTTTTCTTTATTCAATATCTATTCTGTGTTTCTTATATTCCTCTAATTGTTATCTTGAATGTATCTTTATGCTTAATAGATAACTGGTGATGCTAGAGCTGTCAAGAAGGCATTGTTTGCAGTATCAACCATCATCTACAAATGCCCATCAGAAGAGACCATTTCTCTTGAAACTTCTGTCCCTCCAAGCATTGTACATCCTTCAGAGCTTCCTGTCTATCCTACTAGTAACTTCTACTCAGTGTCAGATGCAGCTATACCTTATGGAATGGACATCCAAATCTAGCTATCTTAGAAAAGGAAGTGGCATTCAAATCTACAGGTTTTTCTTCTTTAGCCTTTCACCCAGCGTTGTCATTATTGACACATTTTTGCGATCACTATTTTTGAGATCCTCAATGACTACCACCAAAAAGGGAATGTGACCACCATTCTTATTTGAGAAAAGTGTCTGCACTATAGCACTAACGATCCTAGACAGCAGAGAAAGCTTGATTGGAGCTAAGAACTATTTCTAAAGGATCCCTTCCACTCTTGTGTGGAAAGATCTTTCTTCGTTCAGTCCAGTCTGATTTAAAACGTGTTGTCTACTATTATAGGGGCTGTCGTTAGGGTCACTCCTTCTTATGCCGGGAGATGGCAGTTATCTATATTTAGAAATAATAAAAAAATATGGGTGTGATTGTCATGATAATGGAGTGATCGAGTAATCAGCCCTGTAGGTTCCTCTCTATTTAGATAGACCCCATCAACATGGCCATTCCCTTCTCCTGGTAGCAAAAACCCATTAGAGGTTTGATTCTCAAAAGAAAATAGACCAGAAACTCAAAACTATTCCTACTCGCCAGGTGGCTTTATCAATTTGAGTTTAAAATAGGAAAAAAAGGTGTCAAAAGTGGAAGTATCATATCTTCTTAAGGAGCCCAAATCTAGCTAGAGAATAAGAGGATTAGATTTTGGCAGGATGTGAGGTGTCAACTTATTAAGCACGAGAGTCGTAAGATCCCGGTTATAGAAGAAGAGTAGGCTAATCCCAATCTTAGGCTGCAACAAACAAGGAAATTCCTGTCATCAAATTGGCCTGATCCCCAAAAGGAAATCGCAATCCAAAATCCCTATATACGAGATACGATAGATTCCGGGCACCTTGCTACATGATGCTTGTCTCGCATTGCATTACTGACTGCTTCTTCTTCTGATTTCTTTTCTTTGATAATGCCCTTGTCCCAAAGAGAGTTCTTCAGCTGAAGAGTACTTTGGCACCCTAGAACACATCTCCCTATGGATGAATCCAACAGGTCTCAGACAAGAGTAGTATTTGTGGCTTCATCGAAAACTATCAGCCAAAATCCAAATAAAATGCATCATAGACCCAGCATCATCCTTCACTGGGAACTACAAAAGCAACATCCAACTTCAACCTGTCGGCCTATGCACACAAAACCTCTGATATATCAGAAAAGAAAACCTTTTTTTACAGTACGGGAATTTGGTCGAATAGTCCCTCCAATTTGAAGTGATCAAGCCACCATTGGTACAGTAGGGAACAGGTACTACCACCTCCTCCAGCTCTAGCTGAGCTCTCCAGTTCTTCTCCATCAATGAGTTGCAATGGGAGCATCTCAACATCCTCTGGTAGAATCTGTGCAATCCAAGCCTTCTGGGACATCATCCACCCGCAACTGCTTTCTCTCTTGCAGCTCTTTCATAGGAATGGCCTTTATGTTTGGAGGCTAACCCAGGCATCCATCACTCTCCTCCCAAAGAAAAAAGATGCCAACACCGTCGA